>NW_022589750.1:4921337-5232782 GCF_004348235.1 Phoca vitulina | reverse complement strand
TCGCTGATCTTCTGGGGGAGGGGCCTGTTGCCGTGGTTCCCAAATGTCTTTGCCGGAGGCAAAATTGCCCCGCCCTTGCCGGTCCGGGCTGAGTAATCTGCTCGGGTTTGCCCTCGGGAGCTTTTGTTCCCTGCAAGCTCTCCGTACAGCTTTGGAGGCGGAGAGTGAAAATGGCGGCCTCCCAGTCTCCGCCCCGGCGGAGCCGAGAACTCGGGGTCCCGCTCCTCAGCGAGCCCCCAGAGAAAAGCAGTCAGTCACTCCCGTCTCCCCGGTCTCTGGCCGCACTCCGTGCTCACCCGGCCTGTGACCGCACGCTTCTATCTCTGGCACCCGACCCCGGGTGGAGTCTCCAAACCCAGCAGATCCCTGCGGTGCGCTCCCACACCTCTCCTCCCGGGGGAAGAAGGTGAGTCTCCCCGGATCTGCCGCTTGTTGGGTCCCTGCTGGAGGAGCAGTGGCCCGACTGTGCCGCGGATCACGGTTTATAGCAACCCCGAGCTGAGAGCCCGCGCCTGGGCTCCGTCTCTGCAGCCGGCTTCCCTGCTCCGATACCTGGGAGCTCTGCCGCACTCAGGCACCCCCGGTCTTTCTGTGACCCCGAGGGTCCTGAGACCACACTGTCCCGCGAGGGTTCCACCCCCCACTTCGCCACCAGAGTGACGTCCCTCAGCGGAGCAGACTTCTAAAAGTTCCGATTTTGTGCTCCGCGGCTCTGTCACTTGCCAGAAGCGGCCGACGGAGGCCCCTCCCCCGCCGTCTATCCTCCCGAATATCGCCTCGGATTCACTTCTCCGCACGTCCTACCTTCCAGAAAGTGGTCGCTTTTCTGTTCAGAGAGTTGTTGCTCTTCTTTTCTTCGATCTCCTGTTGAGTTTGTAGGTGTTCAGAATGGTTTGATCCCTATCCAGCTGAATTCCTGAGAGGAGACGAAATCCAGGTCTCCTACTCCTCCGCCATCTTGCTCCACCCCCAGGAAAATCTTAGTCTTATGAAAAAGAAAAACCATCCTCTGTTGGATGCAGCATGGAAGACATAGGCTTATGAGGACTATTTGATTTTGAATAATGCATATGTCAACTTCATGGATTCTTCCCCAAATTTGCTCCTTTCCCTCTACGGCTCAGACATGCAACTCTGTCAACAAGCCCAGAACAAATAAATTGGATAGCTGAAAATATTGCTTGCATTTCCAAAGGAGACTACCTGAAATTATAGGCATTTGGAACAGCATTAAATTTTAAAAACACAGCTTGCGGCCACCATAATTTTTTTAGTCTGACAAGGTGGTCGCAAGGCTTTGGATTCTGATGGCAAATGTAAGGATTTTTTTTTACCAGGCTGGACCCAGTTCCATATTATAGTTGACATTTATGGTTCCAAACAACACTATTAATACGTTATAATTAACGAAAGCCCATACTTTATTCTACTTTCTTCAGTTTTCCCCTAGTGTCCTTTCTCTGTTCCAAGATCCTACTCAACACACTATGTTCCATTTACTCCTCATGTCTCCTTAGGCTTCTCTGGACTGTGACACTTTCTTAGACTTTCCTTGTTTTTAATGACCTTGACAGGTTTGAGAAGTACTGGTCAGGTATTTTGTAGAATGTCCCTCGACTTGGGTTCGTCTGATGATTGTTCTCATGGTTAGACTGGAGTTAGGAGGGGAAGAAGACCAGTGAGGTAAAGTGCCATTGTCATATCAAAGATATGTGCTATTAGTAAGTTTTAACAATAATGATGTTAACTTGGATCACCCCTGCTGAGGGAGTGTTGTCGGATTCCTCCACTATGAAACTGGGGTTTTTTTTCTCTTTCTTCACACTATACTCTTTGGAAGGAAGTCCCTCTGTGCAGGTCACAGGTAAGGAGTAGGGAGTTACTCTGTCACTCTCCACTTCCAGGAAGGGCTCATAGACACATAAATTATATGGAATTCTTCTGTATATGAGACTTGTCTCTTCTCCACTTATCTATATGTTCAATTCTTTCTTTTTTTTTTTTAAGATTTTATTTACTTATTTGGGAGAGAGCGGGATCATGAGCAGGGGGAGGGGCAGAGGGAGGAGAGAGCACCAGACTCCCCACTGAGCAGAGAGCCCAACGTCAGACTCCATCCCAGGACCCTGGGATCATGACCTGAGCCAAAGGCAGATGCTTAACCCACTGAGCCACCCAGGCGCCCCTCAATCATTTCTTTACATCACTATGGACTCACAGATACTTATACTTTAAGTTATAATCCGATAGTACATTATGAATTTTGTGCTCAAATGGTTTGTCCACTGGTAGCACATTCAGTTTGGTCTTATGTCCACTTGGCATATATCCGTTGGGTATTTGTTGTTGTGTTGTCTCGTTTTCCAGCACTTCCTTATTCTTCAGCACTATGAGACCTCAGGGCTAATGTACATTCCCCGCCCCACCCCTAGACTCAGCCATTTCCCTAAAGGAGTCCTTATTCCTTTTATGGAAGAATGGCATTATTTCTCTTTGTTTGAAAAACACCCATTTACACCACATTCTTCCAGTCCCTCCATTGTCACCATCACCTTACCATCCAGTACTTTTCCCTGATTCTTTACTAATTTTTTTTAGTGCCTTCAGATTTTTTTTAAGGTTTATTTATTTATTTGAGAGAGAGAAAGAGAGAGAGGGAGGGTGCATGCAGGGGCAGGGGGAAAGGGAGAGAGAGATTCTCCAGCAGACTCCATGCTAAGCATGGAGCCCAACGCAGGGCTCGATCTCACGACCTTGAGATCATGACCTGAGTCAAAGTCAAGAAGAGTCAGAAGCTTAACCAACTGAGCCACCTTTAGTGCCTTCAAACTCTGCCTCACGGATGCCTCTAAGATTGGAGATTTTCATCACATTTGGAGCCCTTTCTCGAATACCTCTCACTTTTCATTCATATTTCTACTGAACATCACATCTTCCCCCTCCCTGGAACCTGTGTAGTGTCAGCTGTAAGTTCGGAAGAAGGGACTACAGAGAAACACTAAGAGAAGAAGTGTACTCAAGCTATCTCTTGGGTGGCATATTATTTTTAATTAATGCCGCTGCCATTTCTCACTCTCCTGGCCAAATTAATGCAACAAGAATTGTGTTGGCATCTGTGCCAGCAAATGGAGAGGAACAGCAGTTAAAAAGGAGGGGTGACAGCTCCCCACCCCCAATCTGGGTACACTTTGGAGCAAGACACAATTCACATGCAGACTTCCAGGACGTGGCAAGTCTACGAGTTGGAACCCGAAGGCTCCGGGAACACATTTCCTCCATGACTGGCAACAATTCCTACTCTCCATGACACTGAGAGGTTTTGAAGAAGATTCTTGCTTGATGAGTTCCCTGCAGTCAGACATAGGGCCAGCTTATGGGGAGCGAAGGAGTGGGGCGGGACTGAGTACCCTCAACACCCTGCTGTTCATTTCCAGAAAGAACAGAGATCACAGGGAGCATCCACTCCCCTCTTCAGCTCAGTCCTTCCTTCCTTGCCCCGTTATGCTTCAAATCACCACCCCTAAGAAAGCCAGATGGTTTCCTTTAAGACTGGCTAAAAAGAGTTCTCGGGGGCCAAATGCACTCCAGTGTCCACGGTCTGTGCAAGAGGTATAAAGGGGAACATGAGAAGGCTCGTGGTCCAGTGCAAAGATAATATTAGACTATAAGCAGATAATATCAGACCATGCATTATCTTTAGTGTCTAGACCAACATTTATGGATTATGTTATGTACATATACTCTGTGGCTTTTATCAATCTTTTATTTAATTACCTTTGGTTTTTAGACACACTTATTATTTATTGCCTTTTGATTTCTCAAATAACATGTGAATGCATTCTACTTGTAAAAAATTAAAACATTACATGGGGTGCCTGGGTGGCTCAGTCGGTTAGGCATCTGTCTTCAGCTCAGGTCATGATCTTGGGGTCCTGGGATTGAGCCCCATGTTAGGCTCCCAGCTCAGCAGGGAGTCTGCTTCTTTCTCTCCCTCTGCCCCTCCCCCAACTCATGCTCTCTCTCTCTCTCCCTCCAAATAAATAAATAAAATCTTTAAAAAAAATTAAAACAGGGGCGCCTGGGTGGCTCAGTTGGTTAAGCGACTGCCTTCGGCTCAGGTCATGATCCTGGAGTCCCGGGATCGAGTCCCGCATCGGGCTCCCTGCTCAGCGGGGAGTCTGCTTCTCCCTCTGGCCCTCCCCCCTCTCATGTGCTCTCTCACTCTCTCTCATTCTCTCTCTCAAATAAATAAATAAAATCTTTAAAAAAAAATAAAATAAAATAAAAAAAAATTAAAACATTATAGATGAAGTGAAAGGTCCCTTTTACAAACATACCACATATACCCACCTATACCTCCACCTTCCCAAATCCTGAGGCAAATGCTGTTTGGGACTTATTGTCTGTCTTCCCAGAGAAAAAGTATGTTTTTTAAAAAGATGTTCAAATTCAGGACTGTCTAATTCAAAACGGTACACCTGACAATCACCACCTTATCTCTCCTCTCTCCTCGCATCCTTTCCCACCTGTCACTTAGCCTGGGTTGGTGATAAAACTCCAGGCAATGCTTAGAATGTGGATGAGCCAAGATGGTTCCTGTCAAAATGGAAGAATCAGAATTGAAGACAGAGGCTGGGACTGGGGGAAGCATACAGATTTCCTCATCACTCAATTCAGGCCGGACTGGGTCAAGGAGACCCACCAGTGAAATGAGCAGGGAACAAATATCACCAAGAGAAGCAGTAGGGGAGAGAATGCAAAACCAGGGAAAGGATCCAAGCTGGGATGGAGACTGGAGGACCATGGTTCTCAGGCCCAGGTGGGACTGGAACAAAGCAGAGACATGCTGGCAAAGCCAACTTTTGAGCAGACCATGGCCACAGGCAAGAGGCTGTATGTTCTCAAAGGAGAGGTTTGGTTTGACCGAAGACTTCCCACCATGGATGTCCTTTTACACTTTGTATTACACAATACCCAGATCGAGAAACAGAACATGGCCAGGAACACAGAAGCCCCCCTCCCTGCCCCCTCGAAAAAACTTGAGGTTTTCCTTGGCATCCCCTATTCAAGCTCTTTTGTCCTGGTTTCGAAGAATCCCAACGGGTTCAGTAGGATGGAATAGGGAGGGAGGAGTGTGTGTGTGTGTATTGGGGGAAGGGAGCTCTCCTTTTCCTGTGTAATAGGGACAAGATTTTTTACACATGAATATGCTTGTCTCTTTTGTAAACCTTCAACGTCTATGACCTGCTCCCTAATTGACTCCCTCTTTCTGCCCTGAAAGCAGAGAGATAGAGAGATGAGAGGGGGCACCTGGCTGGCTCAGTTGGAAGAGCCTGTGACTCTTGATCTCTGGGTCGTGAGTTCGAGCCCCACGTTGAGGGTAGAGGTGATTAAAAAAATAAATACATAAACTTTAAAAATAAAATAAAATCTAAAGGAAACAGAGAATGGGGACAGACCAGACTATGAAACAAGTAAGCTTATTTCCCCTTCTAGAATGTCTCTCTGTGTACAGTTATGACATATAGAATCAAGACACACGGAGCCACCCTGCATGGCTGGGAAGGTGGGGGCACTGGCTGGGCTGCAGGCAGGTCTGGCTCGGTCCCCGAAGTCGCCCTCACACTCCACGGTGTATGGAAACTGCCTTGGGTGCCATGAGGCCCACTGGAAGGAGGTTCAGGTGCCCACACAGCAGAGCCTGAGCGGTGGGCGGCCTTGGGAGGGCGACCAGACTGAGGATGTAGCAAAGACACAGGGAGGAATGCAGCATCCACAGAAGCAGAGAGGAGGTCAAGGCAGCAGTGATGGGCCCTGGGCCCTGACCCAGCTAAGAGAGGAAAGACCCTGGAGCTTCAGCCACGGCCACCGGCAGCAAACACCCATAGGACATCTGGTGACGGGCTCACGCTCGGGAAAGTGCTATGGGTTCCTTGGGGCCCATGCAAGCGCCTCCGCGTGCCTGGATCCTACCCTTTATCACCAAAGGGGGCAGGGAGTCATCACTGACCTTCTTTTGTGTTTTCCAGGCCACAGATCATTGCAGCCTTGCAGGGTGCGCTGGGCACGCCCACTTCGCCCCTCACCGATGTCTTCTTCCAGAAACAGGTGCAGGTACCCCTGGCTCTTTCTCCCAGTGTTTTCCTCCTGCATCTTCCCCGGGACAGGCATTTTGAGCAGCTCAGTCTTTTATGGCCTCTTCCCCAGGGGGAGGGTTCTGGTTGCGGGGTGACCCAGCTTTATAGGGCAGCTCTGCCAGTAGCCTGGGCCCTCCAGGTCTCCCCCGGCATTGTAGGACCAGGAAAGAGGGAGCCCACCCCTGCCTCTGAACAAGGCTCCCGCAGAGCTGCTCCTGAGAGCCGAGTGGAAACAAGCCAGGATGGCTCCCCGCCCTCCCAGCCTCCCTCTGAGGCCGTGCCAAGTAGGCAGGACGCTTCTGCCTGAGCTAACTTGATAATCACGGGGCACGATGGCAGGAAGAACTCCACTCTAAGGGGCGGCCCCCTCCGGAGCCTTTCTGGACCGCTAGGCGCAGAGATGAAGGGACACCAACACAGGCCAGTGTAGGAACAACACGGGTACTGACTCAGATTGAAGGCTCCCACTTGTCCTGGGGAACAGCGGGCAGGCTCAGCCCCCAGACTGGGGACCCTAGTCAGCATGAATGACCCAAGGCCATCCTGATGCCACAGGACGTTTTCTCTTCAATAAAGGCCCTTCTGTTAGTGTAGGGTGCCATTTCTTGTGACTATCTCTGCAAGGCCTTTCATCTCAGTTTTCAGAATTTCGTATGCTCAGTTTGTGCATCTCAGCACAGGGTCCCTTCTTGTATCCATAGCTGCTGGAGCTGAGATAGGTCAGCTGGGAGCCTTCAGTCCGTACTTACTTATCACGTCACACCGTCAATAATTTTAGTGGGAAAATATTGATTGCTATTACAAAGAAAAGCAGGTTGAAAGTAAGCTGTGAGCCGGGCCTGTGACCACGACCTGAGCGGAAATCAAGAGTCAGACACCCAACTGGCTGAGCCACCCAGACGTCCCCATAAATAAAATCTTAAAAATAAATAAGTAAATAAAGTGATGTGTGAGCTCAAAGGGGGCTCGTTGGCTTGGGGAATTGGGAAGGTCTCACATGTCTCCTAAGTGGTAAAAATGACCAGAAGACTTACATTGTGCCTGATTATGTCATTCTGCTGAAATACACACAGAAATCCATTCACTGTAGGGTAGTGGGAAGGTTCTTGAGCCCAAAGTCAAGGCAAAGTACAGTATCCTTAATCTGTAAAACAGGAAGAAAATTCCAGTCCTCACATCCATAGCTCTCAGTTCTCCTACAAAATGCATTAAGAGTGTACACTTTTGGGTGCCTGGGTGGCTCAGTCATTAAGCGTCTGCCTTCAGCTCAGGTCATGATCCCAGGGTCCTGGGATCGAGCCACACATCGGGCTCCCTGCTCGGTGGGAAGCCTGCTTCTCCCTCTCCCACTCCCCCTGCTTGTGTTCCCTCTCTCGCTGTGTCTCTCTGTCAAAATAAATAAATAAAATCTTTAAAAAAAAAAAAAGAGTGTATACTTTTCAGGGTGCCTGGGTGACACAGTCAGTTAGGGGTCTGACTCTTGGTTTTGGCTCAGGTCGTGATCTAATGGTTGTGAGATTGAGCCCTGCATTAGGCTCCAGGCTTGGCTCAGAGTCTGCTTGGGGTTCTCTCTCCCTCTCCCCCTGCTCCTCCCACTGGTGCTCTCTCTCTCTCTCTCTCTCAAATAAATAAATAATCTTTTTTTTTAAGATTTTATTTATTCATTTGAGACACAGAGATACATATATAGAGAGAGCATGAGCAGTGGGAGAAGCAAAGGGAGAGGGAGAAGCAGACTCCCCGCTGAGCCAGGAGCCCGATGTGGGGCTCGATCCCAGGACCCTGGGATCATGACCTGAGCCGAAGGCATCAGAGCCACCCAGGCGCCCATCTGAGCCACCCAGGCGCCCCTAAATAAATAATCTTTAAAAAGAGTGTACATTTTTCAACCACCACACTTGGGGAGTATGCATGTCACATTTCTTGATTTTTTTTTTCTGAGTTAAAAAAAAACAAACCTGATCCATTGGGTCTTACTAAAATTAACTTCTATTCTGTGAGAGTCACTGTTATGAGAATGAAATGATGAGCTACAGACTGGAAGAAAATATTTGCAAATCATATGTCTGACAAAGGAGTGGTATCTAGAATTTATAAAGAGACTCAAAAGTCGATAGTAAAAAGCAAAAACATCCAACCAGAAAATGGGCAAAACCATAAGCAGGCATTTCACTGAAGAGAATATACAGAAAGCATATAAGCTCAGCACCATTAGCCACTAGGGAAGCAATTAAAACCAGTGAGATATCACTAAACTCACATCAGAATGGTTGAAATAAGGAATCATGACCTCACCAAATGCTGGTGAGGATGCAGGGAACCCTGATCACTCGTATGCTGCTGGGGGGACTGTAACATAGTACAGCCCAGCTGAAAAAGTTGAGCAGTTTCTTACAAAAGTAAACATGTGATTACCAATGACCCAGCAAATGCACACCTTGGCATTTATCCCAGAGAAACAAGGACATATGTTCACGCAAACACCTGTCCATGAATGTTCATGGTGGCTGTACTCGCCACAGCCCCAAATTTGAAAAAATCAAATGCCCTTCATTGATAAATAGGAAAGTGGTGGTACATCCATATCATGAAATATTGACAACAATAAAGAGGAGCTAATGAGGAGTGGGGTGGCTCAGTCGGTTAGGTGTCCGACTTTTGGTTTCAGCTCAGGTCATGATCTCGGGGTCCCGGGATCGAGCCCCACATTGGGCTCTGTGCTCAGAGGGGAGTCTGCTCTCTCCCTCTCTCTTTGCCCCTCTCACTCACGCTCTCTCTCCCTCTAAAATAAATAAAATATTTTTTTAAAAGAAACATTTTTATTTTATTTTATTTATTTATTTGACAGAGAGAGAGAGAGCACAAGTAGGCAGAGAGGCAGGCAGAGAGAGAGGGAGAAGCAGGCTCTCCACTGAGTAGGGAGCCCGACGTGGGGCTCGATCCCAGGACTCTGGGATCATGACCTGAGCTGAAGGCAGCCGCTTAACCGACTGAGCAACCCAGGCGCCCCTAAAATAATTTTTTTAAAAGGAGTTAATTACTAATGTGCAAGAGGTAGGGATGCATCTCAAGGGAATTACACTGAGTAAAAAAAAAAAAAAAAAAAAAGGCCAGTCCCCAAAAGTTTGCACACTGCCTTATTCCACTGATTTAACATTCTTGAAATAACATTATAGAGATGGAGAACAGAGCAATGGTTGCGAGGGCTTTGTGGCAGTAAAGGTGGGAGAGAGGTGGGGGTTATAAAAGGCAATATGAGAGATCTTTGTGGCAAAGGGAAATGTTCTGTGTCCGTGGTGATGGATACATAAACCTATGCATGTCATCAAAATGCAAGAACTAAATACACACGCATGCACACATGTACACACATACACTCACACACCAAGTACATGTAAAATGTATAAAATTAGAATAAGCCTGATAGATTACAGCAATGTCAATCACCTGTTTGTAATATTGTCCCATAATTTTGCAGGATGTCACCATTGAGGAGAATGGGATGAAGGGTGTATGTCATTATGCTGCCATAAGGTAGAACTTTATGCCTGAATTTCACAAAAGAAGTATTAATAAATTCAACTTAATAACAACAATAACAATAAAAGGGGCACATGGGAGAAATACTCATTCAGCAAAGTCAAAGACAAATGACGTGGGAAAACATCTGTGATTCGATCGCAGATGATTAGCTAATGTCCCCAATTCGTAAAGAACTCCTCAAATTCGATAAGAAAAAGACCAATAACTCAGTAGAAAAATGTTCATAGGAAAGGATAAGATACCCCTCAAATACCCAAAAAAATAGAAACCTCAATTATAAGAGAAATGAAAATGAAAACTGCACTGTCATGCCTTTTTTTTTTTTTTAGAAGTCTCTCAAAATTATAGATGTGCATTCCCTTTGACTCAGCAATTATAGTTCTAGGAATTTATTCTACTTAAATATTTGTCTACATGCAAAATGATACACAGACGAGGCTATTTATAGCCGCACTTGTTTGACTAGCAAAATAATGGAAACTACCTGCCCTTCCACTGGGGAGTAGTTAAAAAATAATAATGGTACATTCATATAATGGAATACCACTCAGCCATAAAAAAAGTTTTTGCAAATCATATTGTATACTGATATACAATTATCTCCCTGATAATCTGGTGATAGGTGGTGATGGTGACATCGGAGTGCAGCATTTGGAAGAGCAGAAAGGTCTTTTCACCTAAAGCAATGCAATTAGGACACCTACTGTCCAGTGACACCGGCTGCCCTCACCAGACCTGCCCCGGAACGGTATTGGCTAGGAAACAAAAATGAGCTAAGTGCCCTGCCTTACCGTTGTTGTTTTTTTAATCTCCTGTTATGTCTTAATGCTGAAATTAATCCTACCTGAGATCACTTCATTAAGTGCATGTGTTGGTTTGCACTTTCAGGAGTTCCCTGGGATGAAATCCGAAACCACGCTGGCCCCAGAGGGCGAACAGAGACCAAAGAAACGGTAGACCCCTTCAGATTGGTAAGTGGGTGGCTGCAAGACTAGTAGACTTGCAGATTTCTGCACCTACCTGCTGGGGGAACCTTGAGAGTTTCTATAGAGGGCTTAACAGGGTTTGATCAGCTACGCAGTCCAGATGGTCTCAATGACATCCTACTCTCTCAAGGATGTGTCTGTCCTTCAAGTGGCTCCTGGGTGGGTGGAACATACATTCCAAGGACAGAGGATGGGATGAGGAGCCTCAGATTGACAGGGTCCAGCTGTGGGGTCCACCAGCAGTCTCACCCTCACGCTGACCTCCTCCAACAAGGCTTATGAGACATTTCCTATTCATTTCTACTTTTCCAATGGGTATCTAAGCAACCAGGGCAGCCCCAAGCGGAGCACTTTTAAAACTTCAGAGCTTCTTTGTCCTTCCTGCAAGGCTAGCCCAACTCAAGGGGTGGCTGTGTAGCTCTGTCGCTCTTCAGTGGCTGGATGCAAGATGCTTCAGTCCAAACCCCCGCCGGGCATCGGAGTCTGGACCACAGCATGAAGTCAAGGCTAACCGCATTACTAAAGTGAGCAAGGGCAACCCAAGCCAACAGCTTACTGCTGCCCACTCTAACCGCTCTTCTCTTAACTGTCTTCTTTTTGTGCAAGACTCTGAAGCTACTTGCCCAGGAGAAGCTTGTCTGTAGTTCCTCCTTCCTGAATTGTCTTCAGAGAGCCTGCTACGTTTTCTGCTCCGATGGGCAAGAGAAATTCCGAAGGATGCATTAGATCGAAGGTCACCACACCTTCTTCCGGTGTTGCCTGGAAAGCTGGTTGGGTAGACTCTTCTCTCCATAAATCTGTGTTTCTATTTCATTACCTTCATTTATTCTTTGACCTGCTAAGCTGTGGTGATAGCAGCAGAAATAAAAAGCTACAATGTTCACAGATGCATTCACAGAAGATGTAATACAACCTGGCCCTGGAGGTCAGGGTATTCACACCCTATGCAAAATAGTATGCATGTGGGCATCAGGATTAAATACATGCAACACACTAGGGTTTAGCTCATTTGCCTAGTATATTTGAAAATTACTCAATTTATTGCAAACGAAGATTTAGGAAGCTCAGTTTACAGGTTGACGAATTAGCATTTGTCTGTACATATTTCACTATTTTGCATAATTAATTCCTCCCCATAGTACACAGGCATTTTAATCTACAACAAAACCAGCCTATTTCTCCTTCCCTTCCTCTTAGCATCATGTAAATCGTATTGATTCAGAAGATGCATATTCTTTTCCAAAGCATCCCCTGGAACATGACTGAGATTTTCATCCCAATCATTATCAGCTGTTTATTACCCAGCTTCCCAAATCTTATTCATAAAAGAAAAATGAGAAAAGGAGAAGTTGAGTCATAGGAAACGAAGATAATACCGGTGAAATGGATTGACCCAATTCAGATTAACTGGGTATACCAGCTAGTGTTACCAGGGACAGAGAAGGAATCTAATTAAAAGTGGGTTTACAGGGGCGCCTGGGTGGCTCAGTCGTTAAGCGTCTGCCTTCGGCTCAGGTCATGATCCCAGGGTCCTGGGATCGAGCCCCACATCAGGCTCCCTGCTCCGCGGGAAGCCTGCTTCTCCCTCTCCCACTCTGCCAGCCTGTGTTCCCTCTCTCGCTGTGTCTCTCTCTGTCAAAAAATAAAATAAATAAATAAATAAATAAAAATCTTTAAAAAAAATAAAATAAAAGTGGGTTTACAATATAGAAAATATCCTGATTCGTTTGCCTGAAAAATCCACAGGAGAGTAGCTCAAGGGTTTTTTGGGTTTTGTTTTTTTTTTTTTCCCCCTTTCGACAGTATTTTCTTTAAAGTTATTTTCTCCTAAGGCTGGCTCTTTTCTTTATTCTAAGATGGATTTTGGAAATTTCAAGGGCTATAGAGCTCCAGCAAGAAAGAGACACCATCTTTATTCCCAGCAAAAGCCCAAAGTATTCCAATTGGATTGGCTAAGATCACATGTCCACACGGAGCCAATCACTGTGGCCGAATAGGACAAGTGCCCTAACTGGTCATGTGCTCTATCTCTAGAACCCGATTGAAATCAGCTTCCGTAGAACAAACCAAACTTCGGAGCCATTAGGAAAAAAGAAGCATCTGGGAGGGGTGGGGGTTAGAAAAAACAACCAAGACGTGTTGACAACAGTCGAGGAAGGTGGATCTGAGCTAGAGAAAAAAAATCTGAATTCTAGAAGACTGTCAATCTAAATTTCCTTTGAAATATTTTTCCTGCAGTTTTCTTTCATATACATGCAGTAGCTCAAATTAGTTAAAGTGTTGACAGGCGCTTAGTTGAATGAATAGATATGGTTGATTAGCAATTAGCTTCTCAATTATATATAAGCACACCGACTTTTTTTTTTAAGTAGGTACTTAAAAAGAGTTTGCTCTTTGAAGGCAGGGACACCAGCCATTTGGTGAAGTACTGCTCATTTTTGTGTGTTGGAAATCTTGAGTTCACTGGGGTAGGAGGGGCAGTGCTTGGCAATTAAGGCCTTGAATGGAACAGGAGAGAACTGCTTATTGGCTTTTCCTCTCTCTCAGAAGGTTAGGCAAAGCAAGGAGTATGGGAGACCTGGATAAGGGAATCTATGCTGGTGAACGGGCAAGGACAACGGGTCTGGGTGTCCACCAGGTAAGTGTTTGAGATGTTCTAGGACAGCGACCGTCTTTAGCCGGATAAACATAATCTCATAATGTATTTCTACTATTGCTCGCATGGCAACCCTTTCCTTGATTAGAAATAGCAGGAAAGAGATGGTACTTACGAGGAATGACAGAGCCCTTCCACTAGAGTGGAATTTGGATAACTTTACAGTTGCAGCTGAAACAGAAATTGCCAGGATGCATCTGATTCTCCTTTTCCTTGCTGGTGGCAGACACCACTAATCAATCCATGCTCATTTTTCTGCTAAGCCTAGAAATGACTTCACGGTCTCTCTTGACCAAGTGCTCCAGGTAGCCATTACCAATTGATCAGACTTGGAAATTGAGATAAAACCTGCCTGATACAACAAATTTCAGCCTGATCCTTTCCCATTTTCGTTTTCTGCGATGTTGCTCCTAAGGATGCAATCCATTCGGTGGCTCATTCATTCTCTAGGCTGAACCGATGAATCCGTGAATCTTCTTCCTGAAATGCTCATTCTCTGCTCCTGGCTCTCAGGTGCCTCCTACAGGAGCATTTTCTCTAAGGAATATTTTAAAGCATAACCAGTAGTCCCCAAATCACTCATTTTGGTATCTGTGACCACCGGTGATTGGTTATTTTGCCCTCATCTTTGGAAATACCATTCCTTCCTACCTTTGGGGTTCTTGCCTCTGCACCTCATTTGGAATAGGATGTAGGTACACAATTCTCTTTTTGATCCCATCTTCATCTTAAATAAATACTTCCAGCATTCCAGGTCGTATAAGGTTTATTTTGTATAATGTATGCCTGTTATTTTTTGGTTTGAAGTCAATACTCCACCTGCATCAGAATTTACCAGGGTGAGGTCCTTATTAGAACTGATATTTCTGGGCCTTACTCCGAAGCCAGTGAATCAGAATTCCTGGTTATCTGAGTTTTCAGTTGGTTTACAAGGTGATTCTTAAACCCATTAGAATTTGTAAATAAATGCTACAGGAAACAGAGGTGTTTAGGGGGAAATCATGGTGAGCCTGCCCAGACAGAAGGAATCTTAAAAGTTTTTGGCAATGTTATCTCCTGAGCTCCGTTGGGTTTTAGGTGGAGCTATGTCTGATCCTTCTTAAGCCTTCTCTGACTCATCTCTTATGATTCTTCTCGTCTGAAAGTCCGACTAGAACACAGCCAGAGTAAGAGACAGGCCAAGGGCACATTTGTATGGGATGCCAGCCCAATCGTGCCACAAAAATGTTACTGAAAATAAAACAATGTGGAGTGTTATGTTGTTTTTATCAGAATGCTCTTAGGAAGAGGCATGCATGTGAGTTGAAAGAAATGCTCTGATGAGTTGCTAAGGGGGCAAACATCCTAGAAGCTTGTCCAAATAATAGTAATAAAAATAACCACACTGATGATGGTGATGATCATGGTGATGGTGATCCATGGCCTTCTAAGGAGATTGGGTATGGTGAACTGCAAGCTGTTGGTTTTGCTTCATGGAATGTTCAAGGTTTGGGCCACAGCTGGATGCTCTGGATGAGAGAACAAGCTAGGGCCCAGTGTCTGTGGTCTTCCATCACTGCTTCATCACCTTTGTGACCAGTTGTGCTTAGAGATAAATGGACCAATAAATACTCTAATTTTATCAGCTCTATGAGGCACTGAATTTGTAACCTTTCCAGAAAACCTATACATTTCAGGGTGGCCTGTCAGAATTGTCCAATTCTCTGATTTTCATTCTTGGGAATTTTTCTCCCAGGTCCCAATCCCTTTCCCTCAGAAGTCAGCCCATGGGCTTTAGAGACCACAGGGTTCATGGCTTAAAAATAGAAATAGAAGCCAAGTAAGACCCTAAAATCTCAAATAAGAGTAATTTCTGTAGGGAAGGAAAAATTCTTCCTCAACCCTTCAAGGTCTTCCAGCTGGACTAAGACTTAAATTTACATGGGGGGGGGAGGGGCACCTGGCTGTCTCAGTCTGTAGAGCCTGCTACTGGACTCTTAATCTCAGTGCTGTGAGTTCAAGCCCCACGTTGGGCATAGAAAAAAAATTTACACACAAAAAAATAAATTTACATGAAATGGATTAACAGGAGGAAAAAACAAAGTTTTAGTACATGTGCACACATAGAGGCCCAATATTGAACTGAGACCTAAATAAATGACCAAGGTGGGCAGTTTTTATACTTTTTAGACAGAGACAGTAAATCCATGAGGAATTGACAGGACAGAGGAAACTCAACTTTGGGAGCTTCAATTAGTGAGGAATTCTAAACAGAATTTGGGCTGGGGGAGTAAATGAGTAAAAAGTAGCAAGGGTTGTTTATAGACACTGGTGGGCTCTGAATGTCCCACCTCTGGGGATGAGGAGAGGTCTCTTTACCTCCTGGTACAGGGAGGGAGCCTTTCCCCTGGGAGATTTATTTCCTGTTTTCAGGGGGATGGAGGAGGGCTTGAGATTCCTTCCTGCACAGGTTGGTCCTTAAGTAACTTTTATTGAAAATAATCAATATGCCAGGGTACCTGGCTGGCTCAGTCTATAGAGCATGCGACTCTTGATCTTGGGGTGGTGAGTTTGAGCCCCACGTCGATGTAAAGATTCCTTAAAAATAAAATCTTAAAAAAATAATCAATATGCCAAAGTGGAACATTTTGGGGCCACCTGCCCTTGGCCCCTACATTTGCATCTCTGAAGAAAGTCCTGACAAGCAGGACAAGCCTCCAGAGGTCATAAAAGTCTTCCCACTTTGCATAGAAAAGTCCTCTCAGGCTGTTCCCTAATACATCCTTTCTCTCCTCACCAGTGCCTTTAAACCCCAACATACAACCCAGAGACAACACTTGCCTAATAGTATCTTTCTACTTTGAAAGATTTATCTCATCTCTTCTACCTATTCAAGCAAAAGTCAGTTACTTTCCTGATGCTCTCTCTCCCCCCACCAAAAGCACCTGTAACAAAATACAGTACTCTTCTTTTGGCTGGCTCAGTTGGTGGAGCATACGACTCTTGAGCTTGGGGTTGTGAGTTCAAGCCCCACATTGGGTTGTAGAAATTACTTAAAAATAAAACCTTTAAAAAAGTAAATAAAATAGGGGTGCCTAGGTGGTTCAGTTGGTTAAGCGTCTGACTCTTGATTTCAGCTCAGGTCATGATCTCAGGGTTGTGAGATGGAGCACTGCATCAGGCTCCGAGCTCAGCAAGGGATCTGCTTGAGATTCTCTCCCTTTCCCTCTGCCCCTCCCCCTGTTCTCTCTTTCTCTCTCTCTCTAAAATAAATAAATAAATCTTTAAAAAAATTAAAATAAAATACCAACTCTTCAAATCCATAGAAATATTGAGGACTTACCTCTAAAGCTCTCACACTGGCCATAAAATCCTGTCATTTTCCCCCCTTTCCCCTTTCTGCTGTTGCTTCTTATGCTGCTGTGTGTGAAGGGTGAGACCAGCCTTCCATCACATGGGCAAATGTACCATTGTCCCTTAGGAATATTCATTTAAGTGCATTTTTGCATGAATTTCCCCCATAATTATTTTCTGGGGACGTTAGCAGATGGCACATTCTTCACTTACCCAGTACTCCTAAAACTATTTGAAATATGAGGTGAGCCCTCTTACCATTGAGTTCTGTTTAGGAACTTAATAGGTTTCTGATTCAAGATGGCAACCTGACCACATGATGCAACCTCCATATTCTCCCAAATTTACACTGAAATTACACATATATGTCAGAACAGAGCAGGGGAAAAGAAATAGATACCTTTAGTAACCTTTAAATTTTGAGGACTATCTAGAGGATATAGTGTAGTTTTATCTGACGGAGAAAAAGTAGAAGAAACCACAGGCCAAGGCACCAGAGCTAAGCACTGGTCCCCTCAGAGGAGCCTGAAGAAGATCCAAGTGAGAGTCCCCCAATGTAAGGATCTAGAGGTCACTGTCAAGGGTTTTACTGAAGCACTGCATTTTAAGACTATATCAGTGGTCCTTTTCTCCTAAAAAGACTTCCTGGCAACTACAGCTTTTATCCTCAGACCAAAGCTTGAGAACTGCTTTGTAGATAAAGGAGTTGATCTGTTGCTACAAGAAATGGGTGATGTATTGTTATTGCTTTGTAACAAACCACTCCAAAACTTAAGGGTGAAAAATGATTATGCATTGGGCCACCTGGCTGGCTCAGTTGGTAGAGCATGTGACTCTTGATCTTGGGGTTGTGAGTTTGAGCCCCATGTTGGCAGCAGAGTTTACTTAAAAACAAATTCTGTATTATCACCTCTCATCTTTCTGCAAGTTGATTGGGCTCAACTTGATGGTTCTCTCTCTCATGTCAGTACAGGCAGATGGGGAAAGGGGCTGGTGGAATCATCTGAAGGTTTCCTCATTCATGATGCCTGGGTGCAAGCTATCCAAGTGGCTCAGATATCTGGGATCTGGCCAGGTACCTATCTCTCCATATAGCCTCTCCATATGGCTAGCTTTGGTTCCTCACAGCATGACAGTCTCAAAGTCATTGGACTTTTTACAGAGCAAGTGTTTTAAGAAATATGAAGTGAGGGGCGCCTGAATGGCTCAGTGGGTTAAACGTCTGCCTTTGGCTCAGGTCATGATCCCAGGGTCCTGGGATTGAGCCCCACGTCAGGCTCGCTGCTCAGCAGGGAGTTTGCTTCTCCCTCTCCCTCTGCCCCCCACCCCACTCGTGCTCGCTCTCTCTTTCTCAAATAAATAAATAAAATCTTAAAAAAAGAAAGAAAGAAAGAAAGAAAGGAAGAAAGACGAAGTGAAAGCTGGCCCAGGACCAGAATGGATAGTGTCACTTTGGCTATGTTCATAGATTCCTACAGACTCAAGGAAGGAGGGATCGAACTCCACCTTTCAATGGGAGAAATAAACAAATGATTTGCATCCATTTTTAATCTACCCTGGGAGAGCTCCTGGTGATGGTGTTGGGGACTACAAAAGAAACAGAACAAACCAGAAGCACTCATGGGCTCTAATCTCATGGGACCTTGTTAGAGTCTCTAGCTTGTTTCCTTCTTCCTAGTCCCCCAGAGTTACAGGGGAGTCTGCCTATAATTATGTTTGCTGACTGAAAGTTCACATTTGGTTCTTCTATTTAAGAAAGAGACATAGACAACTGCAGATGAAATGCACACCAATTATCTGCACAGGTGAAAGTAGCTCTTCACTAAAAAAAAGGCACTTGCAAACAAAGATTGTGAGGCATTAAAAAAACTTCAAAAGCATGAAGGAGAAAGCAAAGGATCAGTAAACACAAAATAAATAATCTCAGAGTGGGGAGAAAGAGATAATTCAAGGAGAAGATGGGCTGTTTAAAAACATTCTGATTTCTGCCTGTGGGTTTGGGCAGATATTGTAACCACCAATTAAGAGCAGTCTCTTTTGAAAAGGTACCAATCAGAGAACAAGAAAGAAATTTCAAAATTAAGATATTACTGCAAGAGTGAAGATTTCACTAGACAGGTTGAATGATAAATTGGACAGAGATGAAGATTAAGTTTTTGATCTGGCAATAAAATCAGAAATCTCTCCGAATCTGGAGCCAGAAGATAAATAAAAGGCAAAGGAAAAGTTAAGAAACACAAATGCAAATCTAGGAGACTTGACAGTAATCTAGTAGACCTGGAAGGAAGACTAAGCATAAGAAGGTAAAGCATAGTTAAGGACACTAAAGATAATAAAGTTCCCTAAGACTAGACATGACCCTTAAGATTTAATACCTGCTGAGTATAAAGAAGGGTAATTGAGAAAACAACCCACATAGAGACCTATCCTGCTGACATGCCCTAATTCAAAGGATAAAGTGAACGGCCTTAAAGCATCTAGAGAGAAAAAAGAGGTCACTGATAGGGAAAGGTGAGCATACTGACATTTGTTTCTGGTCGGCAATACTGGGTTTTAGGTAAAGGAGCAATATATTCAAACTTCTAAGGAGAAACTATTTTGAGTCAGAATTCGATACCTAGCTAAGCTACCAATAAAATGCAAGGACCAAAAAAAAAAAAAAAGCTTAATGACCCTGTAAGTGTGTCACCCGCATTCCCTATATGCGAAATGAAGAAATCCTATCACAAAATGAAGAGTAACTGCAAGGGGAAGGTTAGCATGGAATACACTGAGCCAGGGCAGCTGAGGATGATTCAGAAGTAGAAGAAACAAGAAAGGCATTAACAGAGAATATTTTTGACTGGAGTTTTCAGAAACTATAGAGAAAAGATTGATTAATCTTTTAAAAGTTACAACAACAAAAATGAGGTTGACATGTAAGTAGCAAAACAGAAAAAAATATTTGTATTGGGATGCCTGGGTGGCTCAGTCAGTTAAGCATCTGCCTTCTGCTCAGGTCATGATCTCAGGGTCCTGGGATTGAGCCCCGCATCAGGCTCTCTGCTCAGCGGAGAGTCTGCTTTTCCCTCTGCCTCTGCCCCTCCCCCTGCTTGTGTTCCCTCTCTCGCTGTGTCTCTTTCTGTCAAATAAATAAATAAAATCTTTAAAAAATATATTTGTAGCGCATATGACAAAGGACTAATATTCTTAGGATGGAGAGCACTTTTAAAAGACGATTTTTAAAATGGGATAGAAATAGAAAAATGAGTAAATATCATGAATGGGCAAGTCACAAAAGAAAGAAAGGGAGGGAGGAAAAAAAAAAAACAGATAAAGGGTGACTATTATGGTCTGAACGTTTGTGTCCCCTTGCCTCAAATTCAGACATTCAATGCTAACACCCCTAATGTGATGGATTAGGAGGTGGCATCTTTGGGAGATGATAAAGTCGTGAGAATAGAGCCTCATGATGGGATTAGTGTCCTTATAAAAGGGACCCCAAAGGGCTCTCTCCTGATTTTCCACCACAGGATGCATAGTGAGAAGCCGGCCCTCTAAGAACCAGGAAGCAGGCTCTCACCAGACCCCGAATCTGCCAGCACTTTGATTTTGGACTTCCTAGCTTTCAGAACTGTGAGAAAAAAAAAATGTTTGTTGTGTAAGCCACCCAGTGTACTGTATTTTTGTTCTAGCAGCCCCTCACAGACTAAGACGGTGACATTCTCTGAATTTCCCATAATGCTGTTCCTGGAAATTCAGCCTATAGCAGGAGGATTTTGCTTACTGTCCAGGGCTCGTGGGGGTGTGTGTGGGTCAGGCCGAGAAGGCTGGGAAGCACTGATGCTCAAGGGAGGCCCTCCAGCAGGAAAGGGACCGCATGTAGAAAGCAGGGGACATATTTTTGCAAAACTGTCCCATGTGTGAAACTGCGGGAAAAGAAAAGTCAGACTAAGGGGAATTTTTAGGAAGTTTGCTTCTGCTAAGTGTGTGAGTGCTGTGTGCATCTTTAATAATTATCGCATTTATTCCTCATTGTGACCTGAAAACCAGCTTGCTTACTGGTCGGAACGTGGGGAGCTCTGAACATCAATCAGGTTTATGTTTTCCATTGGTGCTTCCAACCACACTCGGTTGACCTGGCTTCCCATCCCTTCAGCCATAACTAGGGCCAACTGTATAACTTTCTGGTTGCTTTTGGTTATTAAAAGTCCAATCTGGTTTAAGGCTTTAACCAAATATCCCATTATAAATTCTTTCCTCTCAATCAGCCTTGGGGCCTTGCGGCAGTGCAGTGGGAAGCCACGTTCTCTGTCTGGGCTCTCTTTTCCCCACATTTCCACATTTCATTCCTCCAGGAGGGCACAGAGAAATGAGAGAGACACTGGAAGTGACCTTCCCTAACTGTCAGCTTGGTGGAGCATCCTGGACTCACGTGGTCCACTTCATTCCATCCTGTTTCTGTAGGTCTCCAGAAATGCAGTGGTACCTGTGTAGAGGGGAGCTCAGTGTTCCTGGGATAATGGGCAACTTCTAGGTATCCCCTCATATAAGTGACATCCTCCTTGTCCCCCTTCGGACCTGCTAGCCGTCCACGCCCTCAACCTTGCTACTGCCAGGTATGGTCACCGTTGCTCGGCCAAGCCCTGGGCACGGTCTCACCATCTGCCTACTCTTCTAACTTAGGTGGTCCTCCAGTGATGCTCTGGGATGACTAAGTGTCTCTTCTCGCTCTTGGAGGGCCTTAGAGGTACGGGGAGCAACCCTTCCCTCCCCTGTTAGGCTCCCCACTGCCCACCGGCTGAAAGCTTCACCTGCAAGCTTCCTGCTTTAGAAACCTCCAGAGAACAGGGCATCGATCACTCTGCTCATATCACTCCCTAGGACATGGTCAGATGCTCCCACGAATCATGGCACATGCCCTGCCCCATCCCAGGTGGCTCCCAGTTCCTTCCTGCAGGGACTGGAGATCGCTCCTCGGGATGCCCTTGGAGCCCTCTTTCCCCACTGCTCACTTGGCTTTTTTTTTAGTTTTGTTTTTTTTGAAGGGGGAAGGAATAAGCCCCTGCCACTATGAGAAGGAGGAGTATCCATCCCTGCAGACACTCTGCTTCAAAGCTCTGACGACTTCCCTGCTCGTCCCTTCTTGCCACACTTCCTGCTCACGCACTGGGGTACAGCAGAGAGCCTCCCTCTCTTGCCTGTGAACCTCCAAACCACCCAGCTCCCCATCGGCGCCCTGCCCGTTGGGCCCACCTCTGCCAAGCTAGGGCTGGGGGCTGCGCGGGACAAAAGCCACACCGCCTCCAAATGCCATGAAGCTTTCTTGACTGTGGCCATTCATACACCAAAACGGTTTCATTCAGAATTTTTTTTTCCTGCCTCTCTTTACATTTGAAAAGATGAGAGCATTCATTAACATATGACTTGATGTAAGAACATAAATAGAAATCATAACAAAAGTCCAACCTTCAAAAAGGTTCAAATTTATCATCTCTGAGAAAGCAAGTGATCATTTTATGGGTACCAACTCTCAAAACTTGCAGGTGTTAAATGAGCTGCAACGAATGTCTCCCTGCTTGCGGTGGGAACATGCTAATGAGAATTAGAGGGGATTAATCGGAGGGAGTCTGGGGGAAGTTCGGCCCAGCTTCCTGTGTGGTCAATTTTCAGAAAAACTGCCTTAAAGTACCATGGCCCCAGAGCTTATAAGTAAAACAAAAAACAAACAAACAAGAACAACAACAACAACAAAAACCCCCAAAACAAGCAGAAACAAAATTGTAGAAACCTACATCCTTCGCTACAAAACTACACACTTCTCCTAACATGCAAGCCTTAAACATGCAAAAGAGAACGTCAGTGTCAAAAGAGTTATTGCCCCCAAATAAATAAACTATAAGACAAAACCAATAAACGAGAGCATCAGTGAAGCATCTCCCACACCTGTGTTGCCGAAACCAAGCGAAGAGATGTTAACGCTAAAAGCCATACGATTTGTATGTGAACTCTGACTCTAGCATGAGAGATGGGGCTAATATTTTATCTGGTCCCAATGTCTGGTTTTACAGATAAAGAAACTGAGGCCCAGAGAGTTGAAGATGGTACCAAGACAATTCCTAAGGTTTGTGACCGTGTCAGGACTTGAATTCATGCCTAGACCATATTGATGGTGACGCGGACATTGAGAGGGGTGTTAGTATCAGTACTGATCCGGGTCCGGGGATGTCGGTGACCAAGAAGGTGGTGCTTGCATCTCATCCGTTACTAGCATTCAGTTAACTTCAGTCGGACAAACCATTTATTGAACAGCTACTCTACCGGGCACTGTCATGACCTCACAGAACTCATGGCTCAGCAAGGAAGGCAAATGAACGATATGCAAACCAATACACATAAGCCAAGATGATAAATGCAGAGCAAGGTGTTATGGGGATAAAGGTAAAGGAGCATTTAATCCTACCTCAGACACAGGACGGCAGGGAGGTTTTCAGGAAAGAGTGAAGAAGAGTAGCTATTTTTTTAGTAGAGGTGGGTACAGAGCTGGCTCCTGAAAGATAAGGTGTTCATCAAGAAAAAAAGCCAGAAGGGGCGCCTGGGTGGCTCAGTTGTTAAGCGTCTGCCTTCGGCTCAGGTCATGATCCCAGGATCCTGGGATCGAGCCCCGCATTGGGCTCCCTGCTCGGCCGGAAGCCTGCTTCTCCCTCTCCCACTCCCCCTGCTTGTGTTCCCTCTCTCGCTGTGTCTCTCTCTGTCAAATAAATAAATAAAATCTTAAAAAAAAGAAAGAAAGAAAGAAAGAAAAAGGCCAGAAGAGTAGGGGAAAGCATGAACACACAGAGTCCTGAACGTGCACTGTGGGTCTGGGGAACGAGGGGTGAGTCCAGCTTACAGAAAGGCTGGAAATGTCAGCTGGAGCCGAGCTGGATTTGTATAACCTTCTGCACTGTGCTGGAGATTTTGTTCTTCATCTTGCAAATAATGAAGAGACAATGGAGTTGGGGTTTTTTTTGTTTGTTTTTTAAGAATGGATAAGATTGGATCAGATTTGTTTTAGAACATGATTCTGTTGGTATTGCAAAGGATGAATGGGAGGGTGGAGAGAGAGAGTCTAAAGGCAGGAAGATCCATCCACAAAGCTGAAATAGCATGAGAGAGAGATAAATACCCAGCAAACCGTGCTGGTGGGGATGGCGAGAACAGCCGGGTTAGGAGCCACGTGTCCCATTTGGAATGACCAGGATTCCTGATGATGGCGTGTGGTGGCTGGACGCTTCAGGCTTCTGGTGATGGCAAAGCGGATGCAGATGTGCAAAGGAATGTTCCAGATGATGGTGATGCCAACCCTGCTTTTCTACATGCCAGCCATCGATTGCTAGTCTGGTTCTTGAACGCCAAGCTTGTTTCTGCTTCTGCTTCTGCATTCCTCTCTGCCTGGGACGCTCAGCTTGCGTTATTGTACAAGAGCATCCTCATCCTCCAGGTCTTGTCACAGATTCAACTGGCAGCAAACCACCAGAAGCAAGGAGAGAGGCATGGATTCTGTCTCGTGGCCCTTCTTGGTCTCAGACCTCTGACCCCCTGAAACATGAGGCAGTAAATTTCTGTTGTTGTGACACTTTCCGTTGGGGGTGCTTTACTTCTGCAGCCTCAGCAAACTAATACAGGTCTCACCTCAATCAACTTCTGTCGGAGACCTTCAATACCCACGGAATCTAAAATAGGGTGTCCCCGTCACATCACCTTGCTTTACTGTCTTCACAACATTTAACATCTCCGGATCTTGTTAATGTATTTATGTGTTTTATCTCTCCCTGCTCCCGCCTCCCCCAGCCACACCCTGCCTCACCACCCTTAGAATGCGTGTTCCATGACACTGGGGGGATTCTTCTTGACCTCTCTGCTTTCTCTGGATTTTAGAACAATCTGCAATGGTGAGCAATCAATAACTATTTTATGGAATGAATGAGTAAATAAACAGTGATCAGTCTTGACCTTAAAGCTCGCTCTGATGTCAGTTACCGTGCAAGTATTCATCATCTGTCCTCTGGAAAGCGTTGGATTTGGGAGGTGTATCTTCTAGGAAGGAATCGTCTGGATTACTCTTCACCCCACCATCTGAACTGGAAGGTCTTGAGGAGTGGAAACACCTGTGTGGGTCTCTTCGAGTGGTGTGGCTTCCAACCAGCATGGCGGCCTCAGCACGGTTGGTCTTAAACAGTGGCTTAGGACTCTAGATGTGAGTGCTCCAGAGAACAAGCTGGAAACTGCATCACTTTATATGACCTAGTTTCAGAGTCACTTGTTATCTGCACCATATTTTATTGGTCACAGCAGCCATTAGCCCATCCAGGTTGAAGGAAGGTGGTGGGGGACACAGACCTCACCTCTTGATGGTATGGAGGCAAGATTATATTGCAGGAGAGGATGTGAGATCGTAGATATTCTGTTGCCGTTGCTTTGGAAGACAGTTTGCCACAGATTCTTACCCTAAACCTGATTCTTGGGTCTTGCTCCAAGCGATTCTGATATCCAGGTTTCAGTCCCAGGTGGGAACACCTTGAGGGGGTCCCGGGAATGCATATTTTTAACAAGCATCTCAGATGCTTCTGATGCTCAGGTCCACAGCCCCACTGTCTAAGAATTCTACTTACAGACTGGTTGATGTCTCGTAAGAGCTGCCACCATTGAATTTATGTGCACAAGCCCATTCACTGTCACGCTCCCCCCAAGTATGGAAAACGTAGAGATACACTAAGCCAAAATGCTGGGGCTCCCAAATCTATAATAATGAGTGATTAATATAATAATTATATAAAGATTAAAAATGACTGTATTTACATAAAATTTTTGAACTAGTCTTGGAGAAATTGCAGAATGAAAAAACCTGAACTAAATATTATGCTCTTACTAATGCAATTGCTAGTTTTCTCCTCGTCCTAAATTATGGATTTCCTGTAAATCCTTTTCCAATATCATAGACTTTCTTGGGGTGTACTTGTGCTTTCTGTAATCACTGGGGATGATTTAAAAATCCTTCCATGGGGCACCTACCTGGGTGGCTCGGTCGGTTAAGGGTCTGCCTTCGGCTCAGGTCATGATGTCAGGGTCCTGGGATCGAGCCCCACATAGGGCTCCCTGCTCAGTCGGAGCCTGCTTCTCCTTCTCCCTCTGTGGCTCCCCCCACTTGTCCTCTCTCTCTGTCAAATAAATAAAATAAAATAAAATAAAATAAAATAATAAAAAACAGGCACCCCAGTGACAATACTTTTAATACTTAAAATACTACTAATGCCAAAGAGACATATTTTGGGGTAGCAAATTCTACTCCTCTTCATAATCAATTCAAAGATAATTTCTGGGAGCGCCTGGCTAGCTCAGTCAGTACAGCAATCGACTCTTGATCTCCAGGTCGTGCGTTCAAGCCCCAGGTCGGGTATAGAGATTACTTAAAAATAATAAAACCTTTAAAAAAAATATTGTCACTTTTAAGAAACAGCAGAGGAGTAGGAAAAGCTCTGAAAACTGAGTCTAATTTACCGTTTTGTAAGAGACATTTACATTTATAAGGGAAATTTCCATTTGTAAAGGTGTCTCCCTCTCTGTTCCAGGAATAGAAGGATGACTAAGTCTCCGGAAACTCTTATCAATGGGGAAGGCAAAGACGTAAATCTGCATAACAATCTTTCCCTTGTTTACCGGGCTTTCCTGATCGCCTTCCAGATCTGGCTCCCCACCATCTGACATTTTTTTGTCTTTAGCTGACATTTAAAGATTGGCTTGGGCCATTTCCAAGAGTTACTCAGTTTTTCTGGATCTTTCCCATGCCTATAGGAGCTTTACATGTTATTAAACTTCTGTTTGTTTTCTCCTGTTAGTCTTTTATTAATTGGGGGGGGGGAATCTCAGCCAAGAACCTAGAGGAATAGAGGAAAAATTATTTTTCCTCCCTCACAATTACCTAATCTCCCCCTCCACCCCCACCATTCTCGATTTTGTAAACATAATCTGAATATAGCAGATGAGCCCTTAAGGGATGACCTGGAGTGGATTCTTGACTGTTTGCTGCGGACAGGGTGTCCTTTTGCTGAAGCTGGTTGTCAGGGGACTCAGACAGGAAGAGTTCTGAAGATCAGAGATAGGGAAAAGATGGGCCAGGTCAGTTTTGAAGACAAAGGGATGGGGATAGAGGATCAGACACCAACGCACACCCTAGGGGCCAGGAGGGGCAGGTGCAGAGCTAGTAACAGTGATTGTTAGGAGAGCTAAAAGCAAAGCCAGGTGAGAAAGGGAAGTCACAAAGACAGATTAACAGGAGAAAAATCACATTTTACTGTGTGCATATGTGGAATCCAGACAGACATGTACATTCCAAAGGCAGGCAAAATGAGGTGTATAGGTCATTCTCAACTAAGAAGAAGTGGGTAGGAGTCTGGGACTTCAAAGGGAAGGAATGCAATTCACGGGAGATGAAAAAGAGTTAAATGTTTGGTAAATAAATGTGTGCTGAGCCACTCAGAAAAAAATGGGACAAAGAGGACTTAGATCCAACAGGCCTTGCCATGTTCCTCCCTGTCTCCCTTGTTCGTATTATAAGGTAGCTGTCTATGGTGATAAGTCTCCTCCTGGAGCCCGTCCTCTATCTAAATTCTTTTAGGCAGTTGTGGGGGAGGAGGTAAAGAGCTCTTCCTGAATCTTTGGGGTTTTGATTGCTTTTTAAGTCAAAATAATTTTCATGGTGCATCTCGGGGTGACCTGCCTTTGGCCCCTACAAAGGCGTTAGCCCATGGCCCTCCAGGCTTAGTCCCTCAATGGTACAGTGACTGGGGTGCCGGTCTGGGGGTGCATGCTCAGAGCCCCTGGCGTCCATGCTCAGGACCCACCTCTTCCAGGCAGCCCCAATGGGCAGGGGTCCCTTGCACTGCCCTAGGCATCTCAGGGCCCGTTGGCCAGATTCACAGTGCTTTCCTGTCCAGCTCCTCGGCTCCCCAGAGCTTGGAACTCACACCGGAGGGGGTCTCCTGGGTCCTGGAGAGTGGGGCACCGAGGGGGGAGCCTTCCTGACTCATCTGCAGAGGTGACCTTGAACAAGTTCATTAGAGCTTCAGTGGTTTTGGAGATGATTATCATCAGAGTCACTGCTGAGATCACTTCCAGCTCTGCGAGGGATACTCTTCTGCAAATCCGTACTGTTTCCCTCTTTACTGTGGCAGCTTGCATCACCTTTCCTCATGCCCCGCCCTGCTCGCCACCTCCTCCCTGGCGGGACCCGGATCACCTCGTCTGACCTTGACCCTTGACACCTGCGCAGGTTGCGCTCAGAAGAGGAAGTGACTGCCAGGTTCGCACCTGGGACGCACCTCTGTTCGGCTTGCGACGGATCTGAGCAGAACACCCGGGACTCCTGGGGCCACCTGATACTCTGTGTGTATCAGCTCCAAACAGCCTCGTCTCCCTGCTTTTCTTTTTTTCCTTGCCCACCTTCCTCTCCTCCAGCTCTAGGAACGATGGGTGGGCTCCTGAGGGCTTCAAGAACAATAAAAAGCTGTGTGTTTGTGGTGTGAAGAGCTTGCAAGAGGCAGGAACTGCAGGCCAGACACAGCCATCTGAAACCCTTGTGAACTCCCTGCCCAGACTTGTCCCAGCAGACACCCACACCTCCCTCCCCGCCGGCGCCGGAGCACGGTCCTCCTGCCTTGCAAAGTGAAAATTGGTTGTTTGGTGGTGGCTCACGCCAGGAGCCTCTGAATCCCAGCCCTCAGTTACTGACATTATTGCAAATAGCAGCTTTTCTGTTGCAAGTGGAGCTGCAGAGGACCTGCTGATTTCCAGCGGAGGGTCTCCGACTGCCTGGGGATTGTTTGCAGGCATGCGCCCCGCAACGGTGGCCTTTTCCTCCTCATTTCATTGGCTTGCCCTCGAGTAGGTCATAGTCATTGCTGGGGAGCTTCCTGGAACTCACCCCCGCCGACCAAAATCACAGAGATCATCCCAGCGCCAGCTGCTCCTTCTCTGCCTGGTGCAGCTGTTAAAATGCTGGAACCCGAAAATGTTTGAATTAAGAGGAACCCTGGCCGTCACCCCATGTCCTGCTCTTTCATTTCATAGATGATGACACTGAGACCCAGATAAATTAGGGGCTGGCATTTAGCAACAGAGGTAGGAAGGAGCCTAACTTAAGGAAGCGGAAGGCGGTGGGAAGGAGGGACTAATATCTATTGACCTCCTACTATGTGCTAAGCTTAAAACTTGGCAATCTCATTTAATTTTGCAAGTGGGGGCTTTTAAAAAGGAAAACACTGGGACTCTACATGGTCGAAGGGCTCGACCAGTGTCACTCAGTGCAAAGCGGAGCAGCCCATGGGGAGGTAACCTCCACCACAAAGCAGTGTTGCTAAAGGAAGAGAGATTCCCCAGGGTTTACCGAATAGGAGGCTAGTGGGGAGCCATAGTTGTGGGTTGGGTCTACCCCAGGGCGCTTTTCAAAGACAGGAGGATGGCGATGTTAGTGCTTTAATTTCTGCCTCTACCTCTCCAGCAAATGGGATTTGAGGGGGGGTGTCATAAAAAATTCCTATTTTTAGACCTCGTGACTCTTTGTATTTATGGCTCAGGATTAAGTTTGCTTATTCTGGTCATTATTACTCTTCAGGTGTCTATGATTCTGGTCAGAATCAACCCGGTATTTGTTTCTGTAATCATTTTGATAATGTCTGTCTCCCCCATCAAAACCTAAGCTGGGATGATGTCAAATATTTTCCCGGTTATACTCCAACACATGTCCTGGTAGATAGTGGATGCTCCGTAGACATTTTTTTTTTAATATTTTATTTATTTATTTGACAGAGAGAGGGACAGTGAGAGCAGGAACACAAGCAGAGGGAGTGGGAGAGGGAGAAGCAGGCCTCCCACTGAGCAGGGAGCCCGACGTGGGCTCGATCCCAGGACCCTGGGATCATGACCTGAGCCAAAGGCAGACGCTTAATGACTGAGCCACCCAGGCGCGCCATAGACATTTGTTGAATGAATGAATAAATGCATGAGCGCATGAATGAACTAATTATTTTTTTATCTGCCCAAATTGGAAGATGAAAAGAGGTTGAATTTTATGATTGTTTGGAATGTTGAGAACAATACTTAGGATAAAGTACTCTTATTTAGCTATTTGGCCTTGAATTTCCACACTCCTATTTTTTAGTTATATACTAGGCCCCGTGGTTTCATGGAAGGAACATTGGAGATGAGAGTCCTAGACTCAGCACTCCTCTTTTGGGTCATCCAGAACTACCTGCTTTGCCCCTCAGCCTGTTTCCCCACTTGTTGATCAAGGGTGTTGCAGTCAATGAGCACCACATTCCTTTCTAGTCTAATACTCTGAGTTTTGTGAGAAGCTATGAGCCATGTCAGATCAAGAGTGTATCTTTGTGCTTTAACTTCCTCAGGCATGACAGTAAATACACTTTGCTTCTTAGCTGTGTTGCTGGATTTGTGTGAAAAGAAGACGGACTCAGGCCCTTGCATGTGGCTGAGCTTCTTGCTATTGACTTTTTGCTTTGGATGCGTTCCTTCCCTTAATTCTCATCCACTGCTGTGGAGGGCAGGGAACACTCAAGCCCCACATGGCGTTTGCCACACAGAGCTGGCCCCTGTTTTACCCACCCCTCAGACACTTCCAGGTTTTTCTAGGGAGCCCAGTGGAGTTGGCCTATTGTAACTAGCCTGAGAAATACTGTCTTCCAGGAAATGTTGGTCCAATAAGAGACTCCATCAAAATGCTTACTATTGCCCATGAAGTCCGGGAAATGTTGCCCTAATAGAGTCACTTCCTAGAAGTCCACAAGGCACTCAGTATTTTTGAGTGTCTGGACGTTGACACAATAAACAGACCTCTTAAACTTTTCTGAAATAACAAAAATTCAACCGAGTACATTTTAAAGATCTAATTGGCTTTATTAATTGGTTTATGAATGGGGCAGCATCCCACCTAGCAAGCAGAGGGGAGCTCCACAGGGCTACAGATAAGGAAAGGTTTTTAAAGGCAGGAAGGGGTGCCTGGGTGGCTCAGTCAGTTAAGTGGTCGTTTCTTGATTTCCGCACAGGTCATGATCCCAGGGTGGTGAGATTGAGCCCTATGTCAGGTTCCATGCTCAGCGGGGAGTCTGCTTGAAGATTCTCTCGTACCCCTCCTCCCCATCTCAAAAATAGATAAATAAATCTTAAAAAAAAATAAAAGCAGGATAGAGAGAAAAAAAAGGATTATTTCAGGTGAGCTCATCTTCAATTGGGGAAAAGGGGTTTTAGCAGGTGGATTAGCTCATCTCCCTTTGGAGGATAAAGAGGGCTCACGTGACAGATTATCTCATTGGTGCTGACCAGAAAATTCCTGACTGACTGGTTAAGACTACATTTCCTGGGGATTGAAACTGAGTTGGGTAGGTATTAAGTCTTGCTTTACTGACTTGGGGCCTTAACCTAAGTGATGCCATTTGGGGGCCTGTGGTGTTCTTTTTAATACTTTATTTAATCCTCTTTCCTAAATACATTGGACCACAAAAGCCCCATCTTTTCCTCCTCACCCTTATTCACAGCTCACCAAAGTCTTTCCCGTCATGCATTTATGGGAGACACTGATATCTTGAAGGAAGGGAAAAGGCTAATGCTAGCCCAGAGCTAAATTTGCAGAGAAGATCAAGTTTGCACCAAATGCACTCCTATTTCACCCTCTGGATACTTCTCATCTCCCAGGGTCCAGAGCTCTCCTCACTGCAGTCTGTCAGCATCCAATTGCCGACTCTGCTCCCCACTGGCTCATTTCATCCAAGTCAGGGTGGGAATCAGGGGCTGTCTTTTTGTATTCATGTACTTGTGCTGTAGCCATAGATCCGAGCAGGGGTCTTAATCATCCTCCAGGCAGACAGAATGCAGCACCGAGGCACTGAGAAATATTTAGGTACTGGTTTGTGAAAAATACCGCCAAAGAAGAGGGAGGTAATATCAAGCCAAAGACAAAGAAGAACCTCTATCTGAAAATTCTGTATTCTAGAATAAATCACAAATTATTAGGAAGTGATTTGGCGTTTTCAATAGAATCCAAGAAGTACTATTTCCCTGACACATAACAAAAATATCCTTAAAGGGAGAATGAGTTAAAGAGACAGCAGGGTAAGATGAAAAAAAAGGTGGAAGAATATGGCAACGAAGCTAGTATTTTAATAGCAGTTGAAAAAATATATAGAACTGATCCTGCAGGGGGAAAAAATCATGTAAGTGACACAGAGAACAAGTTGGAAAAGTTCCCCCAAGAAAATAGAGGAAAATGGGAAGACATTCCAATTAGCAAAAAAAGAATAGATGAGAGCAGAGAATGTAAACTCAGCATACAGATATTCTTCTTCAAGTGGAAAATGATACCATTTAATTAAAATCAATAATCAACAATACAGTAGAAGGAAATTTTCCCGAGAGGAGAGGGATTGTGTAGACATCGTGAAAGATTCACTGCACAGTAAAATTGTATGTGGCTTATTCTTAAAAACCTAGGAAAAAAAGAATTAGTTGAAATAGTAACATATAGTCCAACTTTGTAGATGTAACCACTGTTAGGAGCTTGGTGTATCCTTGTGGCCTTTGCTTTTTTCATTGCTTATATGGCTATATTAGTATTTTGAAAAGAGTTTTGGAAAATTTGATGAAAGGGATAAAAACAAAGGCATTTATTTCCACTTGGGCCATTATGAAAGGACCCATGTGCTCTTGGGGCTCAGCATGGCAGTGGGAATGAGAACCAGAGGTACTTGAACGATGAGGGGCCTCGGCACTGGGGCCCTTGACCAGCCACACCTCCTCACTTAGGTATTTCCTTCCAAGGGTAAATTTTGAAATTTTCAACTTTATTCTAGACAGTACCGACCCACCATGGATCAGTTTTGTTTAAAAAACAGAAGAAAAACACAATGTGGTGGTGGGTTCCTTGACCATTGTGAGACTGAATTATTGGTAGGCAGCTGTTGGAATGTCAGTGTGCAAATTGTGTCTTTCCTTGGGCATCTTTAGGAAAAGCACCGATCACCGTATGTGCCAAATGGCTCGGAAATCTACTTGTTTTAAGGTGGGAGGCAGGACAGAATGAACTCTAAGGACCCCTTTTTGTTCTGTTAGCTTGTGTCTCCATAGTGCCATTGGAACTCCTCCTAGCCATTCATTCTAGTGTTATATCACCATAATTAACATTGCTGTGTGGAAATAACAAGCGTGTCGGAAACCAGGGGAGAGAACTCTCAGGTACTAATGAGCACATCAATTACAATAATGATAAACTCACTGTCATTCCAACCATTGATCTTCACATCACTCAGCTGTTGGTCGCAAATGAGCAGAAGGAAGGAAAAGTCTCCTATAATCCTACCACCCACTTAATCACCATTAACGTTTAGGTGTATGTCCTGTGAAGCTTTATGCTGTCCGTATTTAAGACGTGATTTTGATCAGATGCTGTAGTTTAAATTGTATATACTTATTATTTAAAATTCCATCTATTTTTTTCTGATATGAAAAGGAGTAGATAGTCATTGCAATTTTGGAAAGTACATAATGAAGAAAAATTTAAAACATCCAGATTCCCATTACTTAGACGTAACATTTTTAGCATTTGGTATATATTCCTGTAGTATTAAAAAAATCTTTTTTGCTTTTCCTAGATTGGAGCAGTTTTATAAACACTGTAAAAATCTAAGAACTATATATATTGTATACAGCATGTACATATATTTATATGTATGTGTGTATATTTATTCATCTTTTACAAAGTCGAATTATACTCTATATTCTCCTATCTTCTTTTTGCATTTAATGACATGACATGGCAACACTGTTGTTTAAAAATGTCTCCAATTGCTTTGTATTTATGTGTCTTTCCATTTTTCTATTACATACAAACCTGCAAGGAATATTCTTTTACCTATGTCTTTTCACACTTACATAAGTATTTCTATGGGAACCATAGGGTCCAAAGGCTCACATTTTTAAAATGTTGAAAAATGTACATTTTACATCCTAACATATGCTTCCTTCAAGGGCAATACTCCAGTCCCACTCTCACCAACAATGTATGAAATTGCCTGTTTGGACAATATTAGGTATTTTCAGTACCTTTAATATTTGAAAATCCAATAACCGAAGAATGTAAGGATTTAATTTGCATTTATTTCATGACTGATGAGGCTGTGTATCCTTTTGTGTTTATGGTCATTTCCACTTATTCTGTATATTGCTGTTCTTACCCTTCTGCCATTGTGTCTTGGGCTGTTTCTTATTTTCTTACTTAGAGTGGAGTACTTTATACATTACAGATATCAACCACAATATAAGTTTTAAATAAACAGAACATTTCCACTCAGCAATAAAAATACCAGCATGTTGCTTTATGGAGAATTTTTTTTTTTTGATAGTGAAAAATAGAGATTTTTTACTTATTCATTCTGGTGCGATGTGCCAAATGTATAACTAATTTAACTGGTACTAGCAAATGGCATAACAAAACAAAACTAGATATCTTTTTAAATGATCAACAAACTTGTCAAAAATTGTGAGGTGGACAATATAGCCCAAGAAAACATATTTCCTGGAGAAAGACATTTCCAAGAATAAACGTACTTGCTGAAAGAAAGCTCTGCAGAGCCAAATTTCCCCCATGGGCTCCAAGATCCACCTGAACAGAGAGAAAAGAACTAGATTCCTAATTTAGGAACCAAACTGAATAAAGAAATACTTTCAAGCTCCCTTTATATTGTAACAAGGTTTGCGATGACCAGGAGGAAGACCTCATCCCCTCCTGGTCCCCCATGTTGGAGCAAGAACCAGAGCTCAGTTTTCCCTTAGATGCAAACCTCAAGTTTCATGTCCAGAGTACAGATACTGGAAAAGGAAGAAATAGGTTGCTATCTATTTTCACGTAGACAGACTCACCCATGTCATCTCATGGATGCTCTGCCAAGATTGTTTACAATCCTGGACAAGAGCCTGAGGCCCAGAGAAAATCCCCTCCAGTGTTGGCAACAAGATTGATCATCAAATTTGGAGCACCACAAATTTTTGTTTTTCTTGTTTTGGTTTTTTTGTTTTTGTTTTTGTTTTTTTTTGTTTCTTGCCTTCTTAGTACATTTCTGTGAGTAAGTTAGAGATTGTTCAGGGGCTGTACCCAAAAGGCATTTAGTTTTTGGAAAGAAAAGAGAATGAAGCTTGAATATACATGTGTGTCCCTGTGTGGCCAGGTGTCCGCATGAACTGTTAACTAAAGTATAATAAATATTCATAAAAGCGCACAACTGTCTAAATCAATTAAATTTTGCAACAACGATCAGCAATATAACCAGCATTTGAGTCAAGAAATAATAACACCCAGGAGGTCTGCCTGGTGCCCTACTGTCCTGGTTTCTAACACCTTAGATTAGTTTTACCTGTATAAGGGAGAACAAATTCTTCCTCTACCTTTCAAGGTCTTCCAGTTGGACTAAAAATTAAGTTTACATGAGATGGGTTAACAGGAGGAAAAACCAAAGTTTCATTACATGCACACGCACAGAGTCCCAATCTTGAAATTGAGACGTAAAAAAATGAGGCAGTTTTTATACTTTTTAGACAAAGAGACACTACATTTGTGAGGAATTTACAAGGTAAAGAAAACAGATGCTTAGGGGCTTTAATTAGTAAGGAATTCTGAGCAGAATTGGGGCTGAGGTTGTAGAGGAGAAAAAAAGTAACAAGGTTTGTTTCTAGAACTTTCTCTGTTTTACAGTTCCCACCTCTCTTTACCTCCTGGCACAGGGAGGGCACCTTCTACGTGGGAAGTTTATTTCCTGCATTCGGGGGAAGAGAGGAAGGTCTGAATGTCCTTGCACTGGCTGTTTTAAGTAACTTTTTAAAAAAGATTTTATTTATTTATTTGACAGAGAGAGCAAAAGCATGGAGAGCAGCAGGAAGAGGGAAAGGGAGACACAAACTCCTTGCTGAGCAGAGAGCCTAACACAGGGCTTGATCCCAGGACCCTGGGATCATGACCTAAGCCAAAGGCAGCCGCTTAACCAACTGAGCCACCCAGGCGTCCCTTAAGTAACTTTTATTTAAAATAATCAATACGCCAAAGTGGCACATTTGGGGGCAGCCTGTCCTTGGCCCTACATCTGTTTTTGACTTTTATATGAATAAAATTGTATGTTGTATATTCTTTCCTATTTTCATCTGGCTTTCCTTCAACATTAAGTTTGTGAGATACATCTACATTGTTGCATCTAACTGTAGTCTGTTTACTGTCACTGCTGATATTCCATTGTGGGAAGGTACCACTGTTTATCCATTCTGTTACTGTTAGGCGTTTGGTACCTACCCAATTATGGGCTATTATGAAAAGTGCTACTACCTGTATGCATAGGAGTGGAATCGCTCAGTCATAGGATATGCATATGTAGATAATGCCAAAGAATTTTCCAAAGTGGTTGTACCACTTTCTATGCCTACTAACAGTGTAGGAGAGTCCCATCGGCTCCCCATCCTCACTGAGATTTGGTGTTTTCTGCCTTTTTTTTTTTTTTTTAAGTAGGCTCCACACCCAGTGTAGAGCCCAACATGGGTCTTGAACCCACAACCTTGAGATCAAGACCTGAGATGAAATCAAGAGTCGGACACTTAACCGACTGAGCCACCCAGGCGCTGCTGTCTTCTTCTTCTTTTTTTTTTAATGGTAGCAATTCTAACAGCTGTGGGGTAGTGTCTCGGGGTGGCTTTAATTTGCATTTCCCCCATAATTAATGAAATCAAGAAACCTAAAAAGATTTTTTTTTGACCACTGGATATTCTTTTAATGAACTGTTAGTTTAAATCTTCTGCCCTAGAAACCATATTTTAGGCAAAAGTATCTACCTAGTTCTTTGCCCTTTAGAAAGGCTTTATACTGGTTCCCTAAACCACACTCACAACAATCGAGTCACATGGGAGGAGGGGCACCTGGGTGGCTCAGTCATTAAGCGTCTGCCTTCGGCTCAGGTCATGATCCCCGGGTCCTGGGATCGAGCCCCGCGTCAGGCTCCCTGCTCGGCGGGAAGCCTGCTTCTCCCTCTCCCACTCCCCCTGCTTGTGTTCCCTCTCTCGCTGTCTCTCTCTCTCTGTCAAATAAATAAATAAAATCTTAAAAAAAAAAAAGTCACATGGGAGGAGGTTACGGATGAGGAAAAGGAGGTCCAGCAATTGTAGTTGAGTTATCCAGGGCTTTAGTTGTGGTAAGAAACCGTCTTCCAGTCTTCATTCAACTGACTCTTATATTCTGCCATATAGCTTGTCCTGGTCACCAACCAAAAACGGTACGCCATTATTATGGTACACCAACTGTGGTTGTCAGGGTCTGTGGTGGATCTAGAAGACTGAATGATAGATAAGGCATGGTTCATGCCACAAGGAAGGACTTTGCAACTACTTATTTACTGGTCGTCTGTGTGGTCTAAATTCATGGTCGGCCCATGTGATAAAATGGACACAGTACCCCATGCATTGACTTGTCTTACCTTGAGAGAACCATCTCAGGAAAATTAAGAGATGGCTCAGGACCAAACAAAATATTGGGGCTCTGTCAGCTCTCAGGTTCAAATGCCAGCTCCACGACAAACCAGCAGGTGATCGTGGGCTAGTTGCCTGAACTCTGTGCTTTAGTTTTCTTTTTCCAAAATGGAGATCATTCTAGTTCTTGATTCGATGAGCTAACACCTGGAAGTCCTCAGTGGCGTGCCTGGCACGTAGCAAGTGCTATACATCATGTATGTCAACAAATATCAGTTATGAAAGTTATTATTATACCCTGGGCTTGACCAGCAAAGCGATCATGTGATTCTTGGGTGAAATTCTTAGAGTCTCAGGATCACTCATTCATCTGTTTCATCTTTCCTTATCCTCTTCCTTCAACTATTCTTTCCCAACATCTCTACATCCCTTCTCTTCAGTCAACTTTTAATTTTGTCCTCTATTCCCTTTTGGGCCAGGGGATACATGAGTTTTAACAAGACTTTCCAGGGACATGATGTTCTAGCTCAGTATTTCCAAAGCCTATGTTACCATCGGTCTCCTGGAGATGATTTAAGGCGGTAAACACACAAAGCACTGTATTACATTGAGTCACCTTGTGAAAAAGTTAGAACGCTTTCATGTCTACTCCAACCCTCTCAGGACCCCAAAGAGAACATTTCAGTGTTGTGCCAGGCTGTTTGTAATGTATTTCTAATGATTGCTACTCCCACCTGTTCTTGGTTTGGTTTGATTTGGTTTTTCACAAAGAGACAACGGGCCCAACCTAACAGCCTGAACCAGTAAGTAATATCTCGATGATGTCTAATAACATTATCTTATATAGGCACAGTTTTCTTCATTTTAGTTCATTTTATATGTGATACTGTTTTCCATTTAAAGTAGTAAAGATTCATTCCTTTGGTTAAGCCAAATATGTAAGCTGATTTAAATAAAAATACCAAACATATGATATGGCCAAAAATTATGTGGGTGTGAAAAATACTGCTTTAACCTGAAGCAGTGTGTCTTTTTTTTCTTAAGTTTTTAAAGACTTTTTTTTTTAAGATTTTTTTATTTATTCATTTGAGAGAGAGAGAGAGAGATAACGAGAGAGAGCACGAGCAGTGGGGAGAGGGAGAAGCAGGCTCCCTGCTGAGCAGAGAGCCCAATGTGGGGCTCGATCCCAGGACCCTGGGATCATGACATGAGCCGAACACAGACACTTAACCAACTGAGCCACCCAGGTGCCCCCTAAGTTTTTATTTTAATCCCTGTTAGCATACAGTGTTATATTAGTTTCAGGTGTATGATGTAGTGATTGAACACTTCCATGCATCAGCCAGAGTTCATCACGACAAGCGCATGCCTTAATCCCCATCCCCCCATCCGCCTCCCCTCTGGTGACCATCAGTTTTGCTAAGAGTCTGAAACAATATGTTTTTAATGGTGACACATTAGCCTAAGGTGGCTGACCAATGGAGAATCTCTTCCCCTGCAGAAGGAGCTCCATCCTATAGGAGAAATAAGAATTTGGTTTGGACAATAAAATAGATTTGGTTTTGAGTGGTTTCTGCTCTTGCTTACTATTTACCCCTGAAAAAAAATTATTAATCTCTTCAACTTCAGTTGTGTCATTTGCTAACTGAGAATAATTCTTATTCTCTGATTAAATGAGATGATGCATTTAGAGCTTGAAATGCAGTGTCTGACTCACAGTAGGTATTCGATAAATGCAGTGATTTTATTATAGCACCACACTATACAGGTGACCATCTTTCCTGCTTACTGTTTCGCATTCTTCAAATTTTAATCTTCGTTTCCAAGGACTCATCTCTGGATTCCAGCACAACCAAAGGCACTTAAACACAGCACCCTCCTGACAGATAGTAGGTGCTCGTTAAGGGTGTTTTAATTGACGAGTTGATTAATTGATTAGGAGGTCTCTGGTAGTGTACACCTGTTTATTAGTCTACTCCAGAAACGTCTTCAACATTGTTGGAAAGAGGCACCCAGCATGAGAGTCTGTCTAGTTAAACTCCTATTTTGTTTTGTTTTCCTTTACTTGGAACAAGGGGGACTTGAGATGGTGGTGGTCTAGGGAATGAAAATAGGAGATCTGGTCTACTTTGGGGTGGTTCTGCCATGTTGCCCTTATGACTCCATTGCCAAAGAGGAGGGAGAGGTGGTACCTATTCCTACTGTTCATGGATGTGTTTGTAGAGGAGCGAATTCCTACTCCATTGCATGGGGATGGACAGCATGGGAGGACCACAGAGCAGTTCTCCACTCTCAGTCTTTGGCACGAGAGGAAGAGGAATAACTATCAGAATGGTGAGTCTGGAAGAAGAAAACCAGCATGCTTAGCTCAGGCTTCTCTCTTCTCCTTTAGAACCAGCCTGCCTGCCAAAAGGACCCATCCTCTGCCTCTCCATTCTTTGAGCTTATGAGCCAGCCCCCCCTATGGGGGAAGCCCGCAGTTCACCATCTGTGCCCGTAACTCATAGTACGTGTACCTAATTAGGAAGGGAAATATTAAGAAGACCATTGCAGGCACACACTGAAGCATTTCCGTCCAGCCCAGATGAGTAGAACTGGGGTGCCCTATACCTTAAGGAGCGCTGTCAAGGCAGAGACAGAACAACAGAACCAAATTTTTGACTTTTGGATGTCTAAAGCCAGGATTCAGGATATAAGACCCATAGATTTAGAAGAATATGCAGAACTGTTCTTCCCACTTCCAGACCAGATCAAGATACCATGGATCGAGACTTTCCTGCTTGAATGACCCAGGACTTTTGGAAGCTCTTTGAGATGGAGATGATAGTGGCATAGACAAATAAATGGAATGATATTGTTTAGAAGCAAAACCCTATATTCTTAAAGTAGGGCAGAGTTGGACCAATCTAAATTTCACCCCCTACTCATCCCAGGAGTAAAATGCTCACATCTGGTTTTATTCCTTTATTCCCTTGCATCACCTAATGCAAAAGAATTGTGTGTTTAGAATGGCCTGGATAAATACATCTTTGTTGAATTTAATAAATTCAATGTATTTAAAACTTGACGATGCTCTATCTGGACAATGGACCACGCCTCGTCCTGATCACGTTTCCAACACTTAGTTCCTAAATCATCTCTGGCCAGGGCTAGAAGCAACTGATGTCTTTGTATCTGTGGTTTTAGGTCCTGAGGTCTCCATGTCAGGAAACATAATTACTTTTTTAAAAGAAGAAACCAAATTTTGAAACCTTCCCCCAAACACAGTAGGTGTGTTGACAGGTAGTGATGATATGTGCCTTCATTCTCAGGTTAGGATGTATTTGGAGAGGTTGAAACTCACGGATATGTCAATAACAGCATAATAGTAACTCCAACTTTGAAATTTGGCAGATAGATACAGGCTAGGCCAGTTGCTGTCTGTAAGAGCTGGAATAGTTTACTGTTTTCTCTATCCCCTGGTTTTTCGTTTGTGCAATGGGGAGGATGTCACTTCTATAACAAAAAGTTGTCTTGAAATTCACTGAGGGGATGTCTGTGGGGGGCTGCAAAAAGTGTCTAGCACAGAAAAAACAATCCATCTATGGTAGTTACAATTACAGATAGTGAAAGCACGCTATAATTTTTTAAACCCAAGTCAGTGCAGTCAAAGCTGTGAGGGTCTGCTCATTGGGCAGCTAGGAGAACTGTCCACCTTTAGGGCGTGTGACTCCCTTTCCCAGGCTGGGGAAAGAGTATGGGGAGCTGTTGGAAGACTGCTGTATGAGTCAGAATCTCAAAGTGCAAGTCCAGGCTCTTGCCTTGGGTAGGATAGTGAGTCTGGGCTATGCCTGAGCAGCCCTGGTCGGAAGCAGCGATCCTGGTGCTGGAACCACTGCCATTTTGGAAAGCCTACCCGACAAGGTGACATAGTCTGGTGAGCACCAAGGCACTTCACTGGGGAGAGATCAGTGATCTGTGGCCAAGAGGGAGCCTCTGGCAGGCAGCAGACTGCAGACATGGCTTGGGTCATTGCAAACTCATTACCACCATCTGCTCTGGCCATCTCGACCTGGTCAGCTGGAGAGGACTCCTGAGTTACTGACACCATGGAGACCTCTTAGGGAGTGATTTTCCTGTTGTTTAGTGATTACTGCTTTATGGAAAAGACCTCCATGAAGTGACACCCATTACCTTCCTTGGTTGCAAGCAGGGGGTCATTTATATGTCATAGCTGGGGGTGTATTGCACAGATTCCCTGCCCCTGTGAGCTTTTGATCTCCCCCAAATCCTTACCCTCCGGGGTCACCATACCTGCTCCTACCTGTCCTATATTTCCAACAACTATCACTACTTTGAGTGGGAAGATAAAAATAGGGACATTGTTCCCAGAGGTCACAAAGAAATAAGCTTTCTTACTATGTCCCCTAATCTTTCTTTATGAACACTTCCTCTCTTCCAAGCTTTTGCTCATTTCTTCACTCAAAAAAATATTTTCTGAGTGTATCCTCTATGCCTGGCTCTGTGCGAGATGCTGGAGATATAGTCAGGACCCAGGCAGATGGGTCCACTGCTCTCATGCACCATATATTCTAGCGCAAGGAGAGGGAAACATGCACAAGGTGTAAGCGAGATCAGTTCAGACGTGGGAGAGGTGGTGTGGCGCAGTGGGTGGACTCAAGCTGGCTCTCTAAGCCACGGTTGCTTTAGGTTCAATTACTGGGCAACTTCACCTGTTAGTTGGGTGATCTCCGATAAGTCACTTCACGGTTACGGAGTGCTTACTGATTTGCAAAATGGGGATTCTAAGAGAACCTCCCTCATGGGAGGCATTTGAGTTGAGACTTCATGGCTCACAGGCAGCCAGCCACGTGAAGAACTTAAAGGAGAACATTTTAACCAGAGGGAACAGCAGGTACCAATGTCCTGTGCCAGAAACAAGCTTAAGGGATTCTCCTACCAAAGGAAGGCCCACGTGTCTGACAGATACTGAAGAAGGGTAAAGGTGATAACCCCTACTTGGGATTAGCCAAGTAGGCAGGCATCAGCTCATGATCACATTACAGGTCATGTTGAGAACTTTAGATTTTATTTTAATTGATGAGGTTTCAATCTCTACCTGGAGTGATTTCTCCTCACCCGGCCTCTCATCTTCAAAACAGAAGCTACTGAAATCCTATTCCTATTTTAATAATGACTTCTAATATCCTTTTCTCTTTGAAGTCTTTCTTCTCCTACCCCCCAGAAAAATTAGTTTCTACCCTAGTTGTAGGCAGGCTTATTTCCTGTCTTCATGGTGAGTACCGGAGGTCAGGGACTGAGTCCCATTCCTTTTAGAACTGCCTAGCAAAGTGTGTGGCACAAATAAATTTGAAAGACTGAGTGGATGTGTCCATGCATGAATGCATGAACGATACCAAGCTAGGGTCTTTTAGTCGGATTTGTTCCTTGAAAATCTGGACCCTGGGCACCTGGGTGGCTCAGTTGGTTAAGCGTCTGCCTTCGGCTCAGGTCATGATCCCAGAGTCCTGGGATTAAGCCCTGCATCAGGTTCCCTGCTCAGTGGAGAGTCTGCTTCTCCCTCTCCCTCTGCTCCACCCTCTACTTGTGATCTCTCTGTTGCTCTCTCTCTTCCTCTCAAATAAATAAAATCTTAAAAAAAAAAAAAAAGAAAATCAGGACCCAGAGGGAATGAATAATCTATAGCCCAGGTAGATTTCCCTCAGGGCAGAAAGAAGCCTTGAAAGCAATAGGGAGGCAGGGAAGAGCATTATAGAACTCTGTATACTTTGAAGGAGTTAACACTTCTTTGTCTCCGTTCTGCCCCTAGCTATAATTATGTGAGCTTGGGGAATCAATCAAAATTACTCCATGACAATCACAATGCTTCACCTACCAGAAGTTAGACCTCTGGCAACCCCAGCCTCTTTAACCTGGATGCAACAAAACAAAACAAAAGCCCCCAAAATGAAAACAAAATCCACAAAACCCCCCAACCCTCAAAAACCAGAATTTCAAGGAAAACAATTTCAGCGTAAGGAAGTGATCATGAAACTAAAACCCATGACCCCAAAGCCAGATCCCCTTCCTTCCTGCCTCTCATCTTTCTTCCCCCAAATGTGCACCAGACACAGAGCTGCTGCTGGGGCTGAGGCAGTAAACAGGACAGATGTGTCCCTGGTCTCAGGGAACTTTCTTCTTACTCCTGCTCACTGCCTTTCTGCCCTCCTCCTGGATGCTAAAACAAAAGCTTTAGGGTTCTGGGGCAGGTCTTGGGGCCTCTCTGGCCCTCTGTCTCTTCATCTCTAAGGGGCAACTATTGTTTCAACATTCAAGCAAGAAGTCAGCTAATCACCCAACCTCAAGCACTGTGTGGTACTCGTTACAACTAGCAGATGCCACATCCACCAGCCTGTTACAACACCCCCAGGGAAAGAGCTTTAAAGATTTTAACAAAAAACAGGTCTTTTTGATTTCTCTGATGAAGAGAGTGACTTTAAAGCCAGGAAGAGAGAACTATGTGTAATTTGATGGGATTCAGGACATCAAAGGCGGTTCAGTTGGTGTTTGGAACAATCTCTCGGCTCAAATCTAATTTTATCCGAGCTAATGTTTCCAAGCTCCGGTAATTGCTCCCAACATAACTATCGGTTTTTTGTCACAAGGCTTTGAGTGCAGCTCCTGCTGGGCCTCCTGCTGAGGGTCCAGCATCTGGCTTTCGTCTCTGTTGCTCTTGGGGCTGGGAAACTGTGCTAGATTCAACTCTTGGAGGTTATGGGCTGATGTGGCTGAAAGGATACCACACCTGGAGTGGGGACCTTGGTCTTCAAATCTGGGCTCAGAGATTTCTCCTTCCTGAAAGCTTGAAAGCTTTCCCAGTTAGACTGGGCAGTTTGTGGACTAGGTTCCAGAAGACTTTGCCATGGAAGAGGGATGGAAAGAAGTGTGAGGCTGAGGAGGACAGGCTGCTATCTGCAGGGAAATTGACAAAGAGAGGCACAAAATGGCACCATGGCTCCACACACAGCCATTTCTCTGATTTAGAGAAAAAGCATCAGCCTAAAGGTTACGAGTCAAAGAGGGGGCTGCAGGTGTTGGGGCTGACAACATAGTTGGGGAGAAAGGACCTGTGATGATGAAGTTTCTGTGGCAACTTGACTGGGTCCTGGAGTGTCCAGATATTTGACCAAATATTATTCTGGATGTTTCTGTGAGTGTATTTTTGGATGGGAGGAACACTTAAATCAGTAGACTGAGTAAAACATTGCTATCCCTGAAGTGGGTGGGTCTCATCCAATCAGTTGAAGGTCTGAATAGAATAAAAAATCTGACCTGCCTTCAAGTAAGAGAGAATTCTCCTCCCTGATACCTTTGAGCTGGGACATCTGGAATGTGCGTGAGTAGAGAAGGTGTAGGGTGTAGGGGAGGTGTCCACCATGTTTGTTTCTGAGCTGGGAGGATGCACTAGGGATACTTAGGATGGGAATATAAAAGCCCCCATTACCAAGGTAGGATCAGGAGATATGAACAAAGGTATAGGAAAGATTCCAAAATTGTAAGGCTACTCTGTTGTGCTTGGCTAAAAGCAGACCTATTCCCTTCTGTGTCTGGTGAGAGTTTGGGGGATACAGTCTGCCAGACTCAAAACAGATTATCAAGTGAGGGGTTTCCTTGGACTCTGAAGTGTCCTTTATTTGAATTTCTCTACCCAACTTCTCTTGAATGTAAGAGTCTGCTGCAGACAAAGTGCTTTGTGTTAGTCTATTTTCTCCAGAGAAACAAAATCGAAATCAACAGGATATATAGATATAACAAATCAATAAATAATTTCTCTTTTTATGTAGATATAGGTATAGATATATATACAAATATAATTTATCTATATCTAGAGATATAAATATATCTATATAAAATAAGGAATCACTTACTGAGATTTGTTATAAGAGATTATAATCATCACTCATGCAATTACGGAAGCTAAGTCCAAAATATGCTGAGTCAATGTACCACCTAAGAAACTCTGACTTTCATCTGGTCCCTGACTGGTGGAGGCGGAGCATCCACAAGTTATGTGGGCATACCAAAGGGATAGATTCTGGGCCATGCCTTGAACCAGTTCTGGGCTATAGGTAGAAAGTGTGAGCAGAAGTAATTTGATTTGCAGTAAGTAATATTTTAATATTAATGTGTGTGCTTGTGTTTGATTCATTTTACCTTCTACCTTTCCCTTCATCACTGAAGAAGTGGCTTTTCATATACACTTCCCAACAGGGTGGGACCAAAGTATACCAAAGAGTGAACCAAAAAGTCAAATTCAAGGCTTTTGAACTTTTAATTAATTTGGGGGTAAATTGATAGCAGAGATAGGAACTTGAATGCCATAGGTCTTTATTCTGAGAACCAGGTGCTTAAACGAAAAGTAGATGTTTTGAATTCTAGAAAGCTCGGTTAAAAGATGACAAAGTGAAGCCTGGAGAAAGAGGACAAAGTTTACCCATAAACAATAGATTTAAAAAAAAGAGGAATTTGAAGAAAAGCTAAGTCCTGCCCTGAAAGGAGTAAGGACTTTTAGAGGCTTCGGGAGAGAAGGCAGGAGGTTCAAAGCATGCTTGACATGGAGAGGTCTGCACACCTGAAGGAGCCATGGGATGGAGTGATGACCGCCCAGCAGCTACAGTAGCGAGTCCTAGAGGGGAAGCAGCAGATATCACCTGGGAACGCATGTGCACCTCAGCTATGACCTCTGTTCATGCAGAGGGTACGTGACCCAACTCCACCCACTCCCAGGCACTGAAGTCCCTGGAAAGATGAGGGAAAACACTAAAAATAACTGAGCACTTACCTAAAGGAGATTAAATTTTAACAGCCATGAATGAATTGCCTTGAATCAGTAAGATTACTTTTTCTACCATTAGTGGAGATCAGAGTTTGAGACCTAAACCTTGTCATTTCATAGATAAAGTTTTGGGTTTTGTCTCCATCCCTGAATTTTTTTTTTTTTTTTACTACCATATTTATTCCGGTCCTAATGCCATGATGGGAGCAGCCAGATTCTGCGGGGCTGCTGAGAATAGTAAATCACAGCTCTCTGATGCCAGGACCAACCTCAAGAGGGAAGCTGTTTGGAGATATCTGACCAGTTTGAGGACGTCCTTCAGAAGCCAGAATCGTGCATTCACTATTTCCTCTTTTATCCCTGCCTTTGTTCATGTTAACATTATTATTAACAAAGGTTACTGCGATTTCTTGAGAACTGACTATTTCTCAGTTACTGCGCTACATGCTTGCGTAGGTGATTTCACTTAGATTGCCTTGTACCTCTTAGAAATAGATGTGATCTTTTCCAGTTTACAAACAAGCAAACTGAGGATCGTGGAGATTAAGTAACTTTCTTTCGGATTCCACAACTAGTGGGTGGCAAATGCGGGATTGAGATCCAAATGTCTCTGACCCTGAATCCCTTGTTCAATAATGACTCAGCTATACTGAATTGAATTGGATCAAATAACATGGATACTGGCCAGAACGGTCTGAAGAACCCTCCCCCAAATCCTTCTGATCATCAGAAACTTAATGAATAACTGTCCTTCACTTTGGTTACTCATTGTCTGCATCTCTTTCTATGTTTGAGAGACTCCCCACTTTGGGCTCGCGGTGGGAGAACTATTTGCGGTGGCTTTCAGTGAACGACAGCAAGCGTCACTAGGTACGTTCTAAGAGTCAAGGGTGAACGTGCCAGAAGCTCCGTAGGTTGTCCATTCTCCTATTGTCCCGAACAGGACTGAGACCAGTACAAGACCTGCCCAATGCACCACGGGGTCTGGTACTAGGAAAGTGACCTCACCTCCTTTCTGCTCTTTCATTTTGCAGGGCAAGCTTGAGAGTGATTTTGGGGGCAGCGAATAAACATTGCAGACTTGGGAAACAAATCTGGGCTTAGCTGGGCCAGCTATTCACGAAGGTGCTGGGAAATGCCAGCTGGCTAGTGCCTGAACACTCGGAAGTTGGGATAGTGTGCAAATTCTCCCCTGTGGGGAGAGAAGGGGAACCCCCAGTCTCGGTGAGCTCACTGCAAGGCAAACCTGAGTTTCCCACGTCCTTCGTTAGATAATCTTGCTTGTCTCTAAAATCCAGGGCTCATCAAACAGAAGGGTTTCCATGAGGGGAAATGGTAGGTCTACATGTGCGACATGAAGGAGAAAGGTATTGTTTGACCTCCATTTCTACCCACTTCCAGGTACTGGAAAAGTTTACGTCCTGCAAAATCTCTAAATCAGTCCCCTTTTCATCCAGGTGATCTAAATTCAGGCAGTGAGACCTGCTGCTCATTCCCAGCTGGTGGACACCCCCACACTCAGGTAAAGGCTGCTGTGTCTGGGTTTCTGGGTGCCAGGCTCAACCCTGGCAACCAGACACATTCGCTGAAGAAGGGCAGGACCAGGGTGGGGAATTAAGTCAGCCAAGAGGAAAGCCATGTCCCCCTTCTTCCTCTGCTCTCAAAACCCTGGGATCATCTCCTGATGGGCGCGTGTGCCCAGGCCCACGCTCTACTCTGTGCTGCATGCCTGAGCTCCCCATCCTGCCATGCCCAGCAAGGGAACAGAAGAGAGAAGCCAGTAGGGATTATAGAGACCAGAGGGTAATGGAAGCTGCTTGCTTCAGTCTCAGAGTCCTGACTCTGCTGCTTCATTCCCCGCTCTGGCTCCCTGGGTGCCTAGGGTACCAGAGAGACCTAGAATCATGGTTATTTTTTGGGCGAGATCTCACTGGGATGGCCCCCCGTGGTAAGCAGGGCTGCTCAATTGATAGGCTGGCCCATTTCCCTAGGGTCAGAGGAATAGTGCCATAATCCAGTTAAAAAACTCCAATGCTTGCAAGCTCTTATGTGGGGTCTTCCCCTGCTCATCAGATCACACGGTAGCACATTTCTATCACCGTTCATTAGTTTTGCCTGTTCTTGGACTCTGCTATGTCCTCCTTCCTTCACTTAGCAGAGCGTCCTGGAGATTCATCTAAGTTGTTTCATCTATCCACAGCTTGCTCCTTTCTACTGCTGAGTAGTAGTATATGAACACACTAGAAATCATTTCTCCGTTCTCTTGTCAATAGAAATATGGTTTATCTTCCAGTTTGGGGTTATTCTGAATGAGACCGATATGAACATTCTTATACAGGTAGGTTTTGTGTGTGTGTGTGTGTGTGTGTGTGTGAACATATGCTTTTATTTCTCAAGGGTACATACATACCTAGGAGTGGAATTCCTGGGTCCTAAGTTAGGTGTATGTTTAATATTAATAAGCTTCGGGGCGCCTGGGTGGCTCAGTCGTTAAGCGTCTGCCTTCGGCTCAGGTCATGATCCCAGGGTCCTGGGATCGAGCCCCACATCGGGCTCCCTGCTCGGCCAGGAGCCTGCTTCTCCCTCTCCCACTCCCCCTGCTTGTGTTCCCTCTCTAGCTGCCTCTCTCTCTCTCTCTCTCTCTGTCAAATAAATAAATAAAATATTTAAAAAAAAAAAAATATTAATAAGCTTCTTTTCTGCTAAACTTACCCTGAGTTCGTTTGTATCTGTGGCCTGCAGTGAACAACACCACCAACAGCATTGTCGCTATGGTTAATAATGCACTTTCATGGGGGGTGCCTGGGTGGCTCAGTCGGTGAAGCATTTGCCTTTGGCTCAGGTCATGATCCCAGGGTCCTGGGGTGGAGCCCTGTATTGGGCTCCCTGCTCAGCGGGAAGTCTGCTTCTCCCTCTTCTCCTCCCCTGTGCACTCTCTGTCTCAAATAAATAAAATTCTAAAAAACTGTTAAAAAATTATGCGCTTTTATGGAAGAGCAGAAAATGTCAGGTACTCTGCGAAGTGTGGGAGATATGGAGGTGTAGAAGACTTAGTTTAGTTTTCACGGCTATCCGAATCTAGAAAGAGGGACAACACGTCTACATACAGAAATGTTAAAAAAAAAAAAAAAAACAAAATGGGCGCCTGGGTGGCTCAGTTGGTTAAGCGACTGCCTTCGGCTCAGGTCATGATCCTGGAGTCCCTGGATCGAGTCCCGCATCGGGCTCCCTGCTCGGCAGGGAGCCTGCTTCTCCCTCTGACCCTCCCCCATCTCATGTGCTCTCTCTCTCTGTCTCAAATAAATAAATAAAATCTTTAAAAAAAAAAAAAAAAAAAACAAAAAACAAAGGAGCCCATGCTAGGAGGCCGAGGAACAGAGAGAAAATGCTTGTGAGTTCAGAGGAGGGCACGCTCTCTGAGCCTGGGCTGCCCGTGTAAGGCTTTTCAAAGATGTGGGTCTGGCAATGCACCTGGGAAGGATGACTCAGTTTCATTAAGGAGATGTCAGGTGGTTTCTAGAATGTCAGCTTCATGGCACACTAGATGGTCATTAAAATTATAATTAGGGGCGCCTGGGTGGCTCCGTTGGTTAAGTGTCCGACTCTTGATCTCAGCTCAGGTCTTGATCTCAGGGTTGTGATTTTGAGCCCTGCATCGGGTTCTGCGCTTGGCATGGAGCCTACTAAAAAAAAAAAAATTATAATTCGAAAAAACTGTAAGAACTTGAAAAGAAAAGATCAGCTCTCAAGTGAAAAATGGCAGAACAAAACTCTCCCTGCCATGATAATGACTGTACACTCTATGTTTATGGAGGTGGGGTGGAAAGAAGAAACTGGAAAACAAAGACAAAGGACGTGCAATTCTGGGTGAATTTTCTTTTCTGTTTCTATTTCCTTTAGTATCTTGCAGTGCTTGTTACAATCACGTTTTTAAAGCAATAGGGGTTGGGAAGAAGTTGAGCATTCCTAGCCAGGAAAGCAACCGCATCATGGAGTTCAGAATGGACAAGTCGTTCATGAGCTTTCATCTGCTGAATAGCTGGGCTCAGAACAGAAACCAGGGCTGTGTTGACTGCAGGTGCCGGACACACAGTGTAGGCTAGCAGCTGGCTCCTTGACTCAGAGAGAGAGATCCAGTATCTCAGCAAGTCCCGTCTACCTGAGAGATGCAGGGGAAGGCGGAGGGTGTTTGGACTACACGGGGAAGGTGTTTGGTGGGTGAGTCTTGGTGGCAGGGTGTCTGGGAGGCTAAAAGGAATGTCACCAGAACTGACCATCTTTGCTCTGGTGGTTTTAGCAGCAATAGTCACGTCCTTTGTCCAACAACATGTACCCAGCACCTCTTTTTTTCCAGAAAAACTGGGGAGCAGGGAGCTACCTGTCCAGCAGCCAACTGAGCTGTTTTCCTTTTATTGTCATTAGCCCCAAACTGGTTAACAGGGATGTGGAGGTGCTCCCTCACCTAGCATCCCATGGTCCTGTCAGTGTGATCCAGTGGGAGCACCCCATGTTCAAGCCCTCCAAACAGGGGTGCCCCACTGCAGTTCAGATCGAAGAGACAAGCAGCTTCTTTCCAAATGAATTAGTGGCCAGAGCAGGCTGTGAGGCACCCTGGTTTTTCTTACAGGGGGCACTCTTGGGAAGGTGTCCTAGGGGTGGGAGGGAACAGAAACTCTGGAGATCTCAAGCACTGGGGCCGGGTTGGTTTTCCTGGCTTGCATCGTCTGGTAACAACTTGAAAGGAATCACCATCAGGGCGTCTTCAATTCCTTGCTTCTGTCCCCAGGCGTCCCAACTTGTGGCTCTGAATGAGGTTGCATCCGTGTGATTTGGATACCCCATGTTGCTGAGTCCCGCTCTCTATGTGTTCCCTGTGACCTTCCCCAAAGCCGCACTGTTGGTGCCCAGGGCCCCAGGGTGATCACAGATCGCCCTCTTAAGTTCTTCTGCCCTGAGCTTCTGGTTGATGTCTGTGCCCACATGACAGCTTGAACAGAAGTCCCAGTACTAGTGCTCAGGCTAGCAGGGATCCCCCCCCCAAGAGAGCTACTGCTCTGTCCAGCAGGGTGCCCACTGTCTGCTGGAGCTGCAGAGCCCCCTGCCTTGTTCGGTAGCTTTTAGGACTCCCTTCTCCTCAATAGCATTGATCACTATCTGACATTCTGCACATATGTGCTCTCCGTGTTTTCCTTCTAGAATGTAAGCCCATGAGAGCAGCTCCTCGTGGTTGGAGTGAGCTCGTGAGTCCTGCCTCAAGAGGGGGCACTCAGCCTGGGAGTGCAGCCCACACACTCTTCCGAGCCCCTGGGAAAAGGGGGTTGAATTGTCCTGTGTGCAAAATTGCAAAGATCAAAGGCAAAAATAGTAGAGCTCATGAGAGAACCTTGAGTGTGTGGACTGAGAAGCAAACTCAGAGGCATTTCCTAAGTTTGGTTCATTTTTATCCACAAATTTATTTTTTTTAGTTTGCAATAAAAATAGGTTTTTAACTATGGAAGTACTTTTATTAGCTTTTTCAAAGATCTTATTTATATATTTTATTTGAGAGAGAGAGAGAGGGAGCGCACATGTGCATGAGCCCGGGGAGGGTCAGAGGGAGAGGGAGAGAATCTCAAGCAGACTCCACGCAGAGCATGGAGCTGGACATGGGGCTCGATCTCACCACCCTGAGATCATGAGCTGAGCTGAAACCAAGAGTCTGATGCTCAACTGACTGAACCACCCAGGGCCTCTGGAAATACTTTTATTATTAAAACTGCTATAAGAAAAACAATTTTTTTATTGTCAGTCTGAAACTCTCCAGCCCTTCACCATTTTATTGTTTGTATTGAAATGATTGTTCTTGTAAACCCTTTGGACATTGTGAAATATAGCACACAGGGAAAAATGTGCAAAAGGAAAAGATGTACAGCTCAAAAATTTATCACAAAGCAGATACCCAACCCCCATGGAACCCAACAGCCAGGTCATTAAATAGAACATCATTAGTCCCCTAGAAGCCCCACTCATGCCAAAGCCCAGTCACTACTGACCCCTCCCTCTGAAGGGAATCATTCTCCAGAGCTCTAGGGAATGCAAATCTTCGACTTCAGCAGACAATGTTAAATGGTTTTCCAAAGTGGTTTTACCAATTTTTGTTCCTTATAAATTTATAAACTAGGTGCTCCCTGTCCTCACCTACTTGGTAAATCAGCCTTTCAAATGTTCGCCCTCATTCTCATGGGGATACAGTAGCTTTGCATGGTCATTTTAATTCACGTTTCTATGATTTCTGATGAGATTGAGCACCTTTCTTGTTCTTCGGCCATTTGGGCATTATCTTTTGTACCTAAGTACCTGTTCAAGCCCCTTGCCCATTTTTCTGTTAGACTGTTTGCCTTTTCTTATTGACTTATAACAGTTCTTTATACTTTGCAAGCAAGCCCTCTTGGCTTTACATGCAATAAATATATTCTTCCAGACTTTGCATTGCCTTTTCATTCATTTTTTTTAATGGCAACTTTTGATGCCCAGAAGTTCTTAATTTTTTAGAGAGTAGAGCTAACCTTTCCTTTCACTTAGCAGTGTGTGTGTGTGTGTGTGTGTGTGTGTGTGATGTTTAAAAGTCACCTACTCCAAGATCGTGAAGATATTATTCTTAGACATTTCAGTGTTTTACTTTGAACACAACATCTTCTAAATCCAGCTGGAATGGACTTGAGTATGGTGTGGGAGGTAAGCGCCAAAAGTTTCCTTTATTTTATTTTTGCTTTGAACAGTCAATCGTTCTAGCACACTTTGCTGAAAAGCCCACCCTTCCTTCCTTCTCTGTGGTACATTTGTCAGCTGCCATCTCTCTGTACATGCATGATTCTGTTTGTACGCTCTTTTTTATTCCATTGGTCTATCTGTCTGTCCTTGTCTTCACTAATCTAGCTGTATAATATTTTTTTTTTCTTTTTAGAGAGAGAGAGAGTGCAAGTGGGGGGTGTGGGGCAGAAGAAGAGGGAAAGAGAGAATCTTAAGCAGGTTCTACACCCAGTGGGGAGCCAAGGCAGGGCTTGATCTCATGACCCTGAGATCCTGACCTGAGCTGAAATCAAGAGTCAGGCCTTTAACTGACTGAGTCACCTAGACACCCATAGCCTTATAATAATTCTTTTTTTTTTTTAAGGATTTATTTATTTATTTTAGAGAGAGAGAGTGAGTGCAGGAATTGGGGGAAGGGCAGAGTGAAATAATCTTAAGCAGACTCTTCGCTGAGCACAGAGCCCACAGCTGGGCTCTATCTCATGACCCTGAGATCACAACCCAGGGGAGATCATGACCTGAGCTGAAACCAAGAGTCAGACACCTAATTGACTAAGCCACCCAGGCACCCCTAAAATAATTCTTAATATCAAGTTGAGTCAGCCTCCCACCATTCACCTCTAAGAGTGTCTGAACTATCCTTGTCATTTGCTTTTTCAGATAAAGTTTAGGATCAGTTCCCAATTTTCCACCAAAAACCACACAACACAAAACAAACCTGAGATCCTATTGACTTTGTCAATCAATCCAGTGAGAATTGATATCTTATAAATACAAAGTGTCAAATTTGCATGGCACATTCCTTCATTTCTTTGGTTCTTCTTTAATTTATCCATTTACATTTTGTACAATGAAGTCTTATACAACTTTTATTAGATTGAGTCCTTGGTATTTGATATTTCATACTTTTGATGTTAATGTATGGTGTACATATGTTAATGTTTTTCATTTTACACCAAGTATTATTATCATGTCTAATCTCATAGGGAAACTCACAATAATTCATTAAGGATCAAATTTGTGGCTCAGTTGGTTAAGTGTCTGCCTTTGGCTCAGGTCATGATCTCAGGGTCCTGGGATCAAGCTCCACATCGGACTGCTTGCTCAGCAGGGAGCCTGCTTCTCCCTCTCCCACCCCTGCTCATGCTTGTGCTCTCTCTCGCTCTATCTCAAATAAATAAATAAATAAAATCTTTTAAAGAAAAGGATCAAATTTACTGTAGGGGTGTGTGTGTGTGTGTGTGTGTGTGTACACACCCTTTATCAGCTTAAGCAAGCTTTTTCCCATTCCTAGCTTGCTAAGGCTTTTTTTTTTTTTAATTTAATGAACAGATGTTTAAATTTGTCAATGACTTTTCTGCATCTGTTATTTTTCTCCTTTATTCTGTTGTTGTGGTATATTACATTGATTTTCGAATGCTTAATTAAACCATGCATTCCTGAAATAAGCTCAACCTACTCATAATAGATTATCCTTTGTGTATATTGCTGGATTCAACTTGCTGACATTTTCTTTAGGATTTTTGCTTCCCTGTTCACAAATGACTATTTTCTCATATCAACCCTGTCAGGTATTTGTGTTGAGGTATCTGACCTCATAAAACAAACTGGGAAGTAGTGTCTGTTTCAATCCTTGTACAGAATTGTCATTTGCCACTGAAACTGTTTGCTCCTGGAATTGTATCTGTGGGAACGATTTAAATTGTGGTTCCATTTTCCTTAAGACTTATTAAGCTATTCATGTTTTCTGTTTCCTCTTATGTCACTTTTGATAAATGTAGTGATTCCTGATCCATTTCATCTAAAACATAAAATGTGTTGGCATAAGGATGTTCAATTTTTCTCTTACTTGCTTTCTCATGTCTGCATGATCTTTAGTCATGTGTCCTATTTCATCATCCCTCACACTGGATATTTGTGCCTTCTTTCTTTTTCTCCTGATTAGTCTTCCTAGGCATGTATCAATTTTATTAGTCTCCCTCCTGACTGCCTCAGATTTATAGCTTTATTGATCCTCTTTTGTAGACTAGTTTCCGTTTCAACAATTTGTTTTTATATTTATTTTTCTTTCTTCTACTTTGTTAAGATTAAACTTGTTATGCTTTTAACCTATTTTTTCCAAATTTCTTGAAATGCATACATCCCATTAGTTTGTGTGTGTGTGTGTGTACAGTAAAAAAATAAATAAATAAAAATAACATGGGGCACCTGGGTGGCACAGTCGGTTAGGTGTCTGACTCTTGATTTTGGCTCACGTCATGATCTCAGGGTCATGAGATCGAGCCCCCGTCCGGCTCCATGCTTAGTGGTGAATCTACTTGAAGATTCTCTCCCTCTGTCCCTCCCTCCGCTCGCATGCTCTTTCTCTCTAAAATAAATAAATCTTAAAAAAAAAAAACCATACAATTGATCAGTAGAGACATTTGGTTAAATCACAATATTGCATAACTATCACCATTAGCTCCAGAATATTTTCATCACCCCAAAAGGGAGCCCTGTCCCCATTAAGCAATCCCTCTCCATTCCCTCATCCTCTCAACCCCTGGCAAATATTAATCTGCTTTTTGTTTGTGTGGAATTTCTTATTCTAGACATTTCATACAAATAGAATCATTCAATATGTGACTTTTTGTGTCTGATTTCTTTCAGTAAGAATAATGTTTTTGATGTCTATCTATGTTCTAGCATACATCAGGCCTTTAATGGCTGAATAATATTCCATTGTATGGATATACCACATTTTGTTTATCCATTTATCAATTGATGGACATTTGGGCTACTGTGACCAGTTCTGCTGTAAACATTTGTGTACATGTTTTTATTTGCACACCCATGTTCAATTGTCCTGGGTATAGACTCAAGCGGAATTATTGTGTCCTATGGTAATTCTGTGTTTAACTTATTGAGAAACCACCAAACTAGCTTACACAATGGTGGCACCATTTCATTCCACTAGTTTCTTCTGTAAATTAATAGTTATTTTTAAAAATAGTTTTAGGTTTATGGAAAAATATTTGTTGTTAACTAAAGTCCAAAGTTTCCATTAGGGTTCACTTTTGGTGTTCTATGTTCTATAGGTTTTGACAAATGTATAATGACATCTATCTACTATTACTGTATCATGTAGAACAGTTGCACTATTCAGAAAATTCTCTGTTCAACCTCATCCCACCAGATTTTATATGCTATACTTTTATTATCATTGGGTAAAACTTTATTGTAATTTCTTCTTTTCTTTAGAGGTTATATAGAAGTTTAGTTCTTAATTTCCAGCCACTGGGGGGATGTTTTTAGTATCATCGTTGGTTTCTAGCATCCTTGAATTTGATCAAAGGACATATTTTATGTCCTTTCAATCTTTTAAATTTTGTGAATGATCATTTTTCATAAATGTTCCATGTGCACTTGGAAAGAATGTATACTTTTCAGTTTTGGGGGGAATATTATCTATATGTCTATTAGGTCATGTTTCTAATTGCATTATTGTAATCTTCTAGAACTTTGTTGATCTTTTGACCTGCTTTTCTAATAGTTATTGAGAGAGGTGTGTTGCAATTTTCCACTCTGAACATGGATTTGTCTGTTTACCTTTGGTTTTATCAATTTATCTGTATGTTTTTTGAGTCTATGTGATTAAGTGAATACAAATTCACCATTGTTATGTCTACTTGGTAAATTGAATTTTTTGTCATTACAAAATATTCCTTTTTGTCTTCAGTAATACATTTTGCCTTAAGTCTATTTTATCTCTAATTAGTTAAGTTATACCAGTTTTGTTAAAAATTCGGTTTTGCATCACGTCTCAGTCCATTCAGACTATTATAATATCAAAATACCAGAGACTGGGTGGTTTGCAAACAACAGAAATTTATCTGTTGAAAAATTCATTTCTCACTGTTCTGAAAGCTGGGGAGTCCTAGGTCAAAGCACTAGCAGATTTGGTGTGCGGTGAGGACCTGCTTCCTGGTTCAAAGCCACCCTCCTGCTGTGTCCACACGTGGCAGAAGAGGTAAGGGAACTTTCTGGGATCTGTTATCAGGGCACTAATCCCATTCACGAGGGCCCCACCTTCATGACCTAATCACCTCCCAAGAGCCCCACCTTCAAATACCATCACACTGGGGATTAGGATCCAACATATAAATTTGGTGGGGGGGGGTGGGGGGGTTGAAGGGACCACAAGCATTCAGTTTATATCATATATTATCTCTTTCCCACCTTTTTTTGTTGTTGTTGTTGTTATTGTTAAGTAGGCTCCATGCCCAGCATGGAGCCCAACATGGGGCTTGAACTCACAACCCCGAGATCAAGACCTGAGCTGAGATCAAGAGTCAGTTGCTTAACAGACTGAGCCACCCAGGTGCCCCTCTTTTCCACCTTTTTATATTTAACCTTTTTGTGTCCTTATATTTAAAATACGCCTCTTAAGAGAGAATATCTTTTGAATCTTTTTAACTCAGTCTGACAACTGTTATATTTTAACTGGAATATTTAGTCTACTGATGTTTATTGTAATTACTAATATATTTTTTGTGTCATTATTTAAGCCATCTATCTGTTTCTCTTTTCTTTTTTAAAGATTTTTTAAAAAATTTATTTATTTGACAGAGAGAGACACAGCGAGAGAGGAAACACAAGCAGGGGGAGTGGGAGAGGGAGAAGCAGGCTTCCTGTGGAGCAGGGAGCCTGATGTGGGGCTCGATCCTAGGACCCTGGGATCATGACCTGAGCTGAAGGCAGACACTTAACGACTGAGCCACCCAGGCGCCCTAAAGATTTTATTTTTAAGTAATCTCTACACCCAACGTGGGGCTTAAACTCACAACCCCGAGATCGAGTCACATGCTCCGCCGACTGAGCCAACCAAGAACCCTAAACCATCTATTTGTTTTCAATTTGTCCCACCTTTACTGCATTCCTTTTCTCTTCTTTCTTTGCTTGTTTTAGATTTTATTATTCTATTTTTAGATATATAAGCTTTGATTATTCTTTGAGTTTCTACTCAACATTCAATATTTAATTGACTATTAAATATTCATATTTTATTTAAATGTTTATTAAACATTTAATATTTCTTTATTAAGATTTAATATTAAAATATAACATTAAATATTAATATTTGCTAATATTAATTAGTACCTTATATTTGTTCCAAGGAAATGTAAGCAACAGAGAACACTTTGACTTAATTTATCCCCTTTTCATCTTACAAGCAATTTTTGTGCATTTTAATTTCATATATATTTTAACCCTCATTTTATGTATATTTTTATATGTTCTCTTGTGTTATACAGCTAATATTTATTTGCCCATAGATTAATCTAATGTTTATCTGTTGAATTCTTAACATCACTTTTTACTCATTCTAGAATTTTTACTTAGTTCTTTCACATCATAATTTTTAACTCTTTGTCAGAATTCTCAGTCTGTGTCCTCTATTGTCACGGCCATAATAAATATGCTTATTTTGAAAAAATAAAGTCTGTGTCTAGTAACAAAAATCGAGAGCCATTTGAGTCTATTTTACTCTCTGTTTTTTTCGCTGAGTTTTGTTCATTTTTTTCCTTGTGCTGTTTTAATTGTGTGGTAGATGTTGTATTGGAAAAATTCCTCGTAGAAATCATTTGTGCATCTGCCAGATACTCGGTAACATTAACGATAGGGATCATCAGCGACACGTACGCCTTGAAGAACAACTTCATTCCCTGCAAGAACTTGTCTACTTCTGGGTCACTCTGATTCCTAGGGTTATTTTGAAGTCCCAACAGAAAGTGGGAGAGGTCACCAGGGCCCAGGTTCGTGGACCTTAGACTTTCACTTTTGATCTTCTAACGCCTCTCAGCCACCCCCTTGGGAATCAGAAATTACCCACAAGTTGGGGTGCCTGGGTGGCTCAGTCGTTAAGCGTCTGCCTTCGGCTCAGGTCATGATCCTGGTGTCCTGGGATCGAGCCCCGCATCGGGCTCCCTGCTCAGCCAGGAGCCTGCTTCTCCCTCTCCCGCTCCCCCTGCTTGTGTTCCCTCTCTAGCTGTCTCTCTCTTTCTGTGTCAAATAAATAAATAAATAAATCTTTAAAAAAAAAAAAAGAAAAGAAAAGAAATTGCCCACAAGTGAAAAATGACCACAGATTGTACGCTCCCACTTCCCGGGATCTGTCCTTACCTGCATCTTGGCCAGAAACTTTCTGTTACCTTGGAGTCCTTCCTTTGCAAGTCAGTTTCCTGGAAGATCGATTTTTGAGATGAAGCTTTTGTAAGGTGTTTTTTGTTTTCATGAGGTGTCATAAAAACTCAACAATCTAATTATAGCAAATGTGTGTATGTGTGTGTATGTAACATATATGTGTGTATATATATAAGTATACTATGTATGTACCTTCTTAGCATGAAGCAATAAGTGGTAACTAAAAATTCACTTGCAGAAAATGAAGGTAAATGGAAATCGATATTTTTTTAGTCACTATGTATTACCACGATACTGTATCGTCCTTTACTGTACACGGCTGAGTATATGCTGAAATGAGAAAGTCCCAAATTGTTTTAAGGCTTTCACCTCTTACTGTATATATTCTGCAATAAAAGATAATGAAGTTATCCATCCCTGTTTCCAAATGGGAGCTAGCCAGAGGATGACAGCCCAAATACCAATCATGTTTTTTCCAAATTCATGTTAGTGTAGAGTGTGTTATTTCAGGACACAGACACACACAGCTTGAATTAAAATCCAAGGATTTCTGGGGCGCCTGTGTGGCTCTGTCAGTTAAGTGTTCGACTCTTGGTTTAGGCTCAGGTCATGATCTCATGGGTTTTGAAATCGAGCCCAAGGTCAGGTCCCATTGGGCTCAGCACTCAGCGGGGAGTCTGCTTGGAGATTCTCTCCCTCTGCTCCTCCCCCCACTCTCTCTCTTTCAAATAAATAAATAAATCTTTAAAAAGAAAATCCAAGGATTTCTGTGTTCATAGCTACAGATCATACTGTCTTCTGTGGCTACTTTAAGCAGTAAGGAATTTATTAAATTGTATCCAATCACTTAGGAAATATTTGGAAAGGTTGGTAGAACAGGTTTTAGGCTACATTTCCAGAAACAATTATGGGTATGAATAGAGAGCAGAACCCATTACCTCTGCTGTGTCTAGAAAGCTGCTGCCATTGCTTTTCTCAGTAAAATGGATGATCCACACCTGCCTCTTAACTCACTTTCAAATCAAAGTCTCACTTGGGTGCGTCTGATTGACAGAAATTCAATGAAGTTGCTTGCTATTATTATGTACTGTCCCTTTAAATCTAACACACTCTGGTCACCTGCTATGGGAAAAAGCCACCTCAGATTCTTGTACTTGCCCCTAGAGCTTCCCTGGGCTTAAGAATTACCTTAGTTAGGCTTCTTATTGATTCCATACCCTTCTTTTGTTGGCTCCCCTCATGGCTGATATCAATGGTATCACGCATTGGCGGCTCTTCCTTTATACTTGGCTCTGTTTGAATTGGTGACCCCATTTTAAGCTGCTTATGTGAGTCTTAAGTAGAGTTTCCAGTGATTGTGCCTGAGCTCCATGCACCAAAATCCTGGAAAAGTTTCCTCCATCATCTACGACCAGCCGGGACTTTGAAATACTTCTGCAAACAGTACCACAATGCCCTCAGCCCTTCTGGCAAGGGGATGGGAGGGCACCATAGTGATTTGTTAATAAGAGAGAGTGCCCTAGCTTAGGAAAGCTCCCAGAGTGAAGGGTGTTGCCTGGAAGTGGGCAGCATGGTGGTTCCGACACAGGGTCCATTGACAGGAGAGAGAAAAGACCCGGAGAGGATACAAAAGAAGGAAGAAGGTGGATGAAACCATGGTAATAGTGGCTTTTAGGCTTTTGAGACCGGTAATACACTTCTCTTGCAGGCAGCAAAATAAAAGACATCCTGATATGTGTCTCTGCTTGCAAGCCAGTGGCCATTTCAATGACTCTCTGGGGGTGGGGGGGAGGGTGCTCATTAGACACCTGTGTTCTCAACATTGTACCTGAAAACGTCTTGTTTCCTTTGACCATTTCCAATTCCGTGCACTATGTTTAGCACCTTCTGCATTTACACGTATGCCTGTGATCTTTTGAAGATCTAAGTGCATGAATTTCTGTAAAGGTCAAAGAAATCTCATTGAATGTTACCTCCAATTTGTGGGTGATTTTTTTTTTACTTGATAATAGAGACTTTGTTTTGAAAAATCAGAAGGGATGTCTTTGATTTCCTAGCTTTGGAAATTCCTTTCAAATACATTTCTTTTATGTGCATGTGTGTTTATATATGTCAAACTACGTGACTCGGAGCACTTTGTGTTTATGGATCTGGAGGTGTGCATTCATGCATGTGCTCGTGTGTATATACATATATGTATATTATGAACCATTATTATGAAGTAATTACTTTTTTTAGAGAGAGAGAGAGAACACGTCAGTGGGGGTAGGGGCAGAGGGAGAGGGAGAGAGAGAATCCCAAGCAGGCTCCACGCTCAGCCCAGAGTCCTTTGCGGGACTCGATCTCATGACCCTGAGAAGATGACCTGAGCCGAAACCAAGAGTCGGATGCTTGACTGACTGAGCCACCCAGATGCCCCAGTAATGATGTTTTTTGTTGCGTGAATGCTGAAATGACAAGAGGAGCAAACATCTAGGGCAGTGGATCTCAACAGGGAGGTATTTTGCTCCCTGAGGACATCTGGCAATATCTGCAGACACTTTTGGTTACCACAGCTGAGGTTGGGTCTATTGGCATCTAGGAATCAGAGGCCAGGAAGGCTACCAAACATCCTCAGTGCACAGAACAGCCCGCACAACGAAGAGTTATCCATTGCAAAGTGTTAAATAGTGCTAAGGTTGAGAACCTCTGTTTTAGAGGCAGAGAGGTAGGCGTATTATTAATTGAACAAATGTTTATTGGGCATCTATAATTCCCAAGACTCTACTTTGGTCATGGTTCAGATGGAAGGGTAATGCAAACATATTTTGGTATGCTCTTAATTTATTTAGGAAGGAGAGGTGTGTCAGGCGGGGTCCCAACTGCAGACGTTTGGAATGCACAGAGTAAGATAAACTGAAGAACTCTTTACAGAGAAAGGACTATAGGGGAAGCACACAGACTACAGTGATTAGCTGGGCTGGTCACAGCCAAGGCGTTATCATCCCAAGGCCCTACAGAACTCAGGTAGGTGGTGGATGCTTGGAAGGGGACAGAGTCTCCTGGTGTCAGCTACCTTGAGGTGACCTCCCAGAGAAAGAATTAGGGACAAAGCACCCCAACCTGCCTCCCACCTACTGTAAATGCTCCCATGGGCCAACAGGTGCCAGGAGCATGGGTGATGGCTGGTGTTCTGCATACAGCCGAGTGTCCCAACTCACAAGGCAGGGTGGGGAAGAGTAGATGTGCAGTGGGCGTGCGGGAAGTCTGGGCAAAGCAAAGGGATCTGGGCAAAGAGTGACCTTACACATGACTCTCATCTAAAGCAGAAATTGGGAAATGCCACCAGAGAGATCCCCATCGAGGGCTCTCGGCTTTTGGAGGCACGGAGGATTCTTTCCAGCTTGGCTGAGCTCAGGGAAGGCTTGGTGAAGGATGTGACATTTGAGAAGACGGCCTTGAGGAGTGAAGAGAGTCACGGACACGTCAGCCTCTTCCCATTTGGAAAGGTCCCTTGCTGCTCAGACACTCAGGATGCAGGGAGGGGGGGCTCTCCTTCCCACGGCTCCCAGCTCCATCTCTGCTCCCTGAGCATTGGGCTGGGAAGCGGTTAGTTCCTGATGGTCCTCTTCTCCCTCAGGGTGGCCATCCGTGGAAGGCCACCCCCCATGGGGCCAGCCCAGCTTCCTTTCATGAGGCTCTTTCTCTGTCCTTCACACCACTGCCATGTCTAATGTACATATCAGCTGTGTGATATACCAATAATATATCAACCGTCATGCAGGCTTATAGCCACCCAAGGACACTGTGATGGAGGGGCACAGACATTGAAACCTCTAAGAAGACTTTTGCCCTGATCCAGGGAAGGACATCACGGTGGGAAACTGGCCCAGGGGTGCCCTCATGGGGCTCCCCCAGCTCCTGGCTATGCTCCCCCATTTGGGGGTCTGCATCTCATTGTGACTCCTCTCCTCCAGCTACTCTCCTGCCTATGTCTCAACTCCTGTTTCAGGAAGCCCTGTCTGTCTGTCTGTCTACCTGTCTTCCTGCAGGAACCACCTCCCTCCCGGCCAACAGAAATACATGCTCCTGGCTCTGAGTCATTCCACGTAGGGCAATGCCCCAGGCATCCCAAGTCCCACAGCACTGCCCAGGGTCGATGCAGGCCCTCCTATTACAGCCCCCAAGGGGTATCCTTTCCACGGTGACTGCAGACAATCCTCCTTGTTCTATTGATTGCTCGTTGGAGAGCTAAGGGGTTTCCTTCTGCTTCCTCCTCCAGCATGCACGTATCCATGTTGCCTGAAAATGAGTGTTAATTATCAGAGATATTACAGTCTAAACCCATTAGGTGGAAGAGAACTATCCTTCTAACGTCCCCACAGTTTTCAAAGCCTCCTCTTAAATTCTTAAATTCTTAGCCAAGGGCCATTCTCTTCCCCAGACTCTGTGAAGGGAGAAGAAAGGATGATTATGTTTTCCTAGCAACATGAGATTTTAAACTGAGAGATAGGACTTGGAGCTTGAGGATGGATATTCAAGATGGAGAGAACAACGTGAGCAGATCCCACGGGTCAGAGATAATGGTCATAACCCATAGTTTAAATTAACATTGCCTCGTATGTGAAAGCAATGAATTGGGTGCTTATAGAGCGGGCATCAAATTATAGGTGGTGCCTAATTATTTCCTTTAAAGATGTTTGTATTTTTTTAAAGATTTTTTTATTTATTTGAGAGAGAGAGAGAGAGAGCATGAGCAGGGGGGAGGGAGGGAGAGGGAGAGAGAGAGAATCCCAAGCAGACTCCCCGATGAGCATGGAGCCTGAAGTGAGACTCGAACTCACGACCCTGGAGATCATGACCTGAGCTGAGATCAAGAGTCGGATGCTTAACCGACTGAGCCATCCAGGTGCCCCAAAAATGTTTGTATTTTTAAAAATTATATGTAGCTGTTTTTGGAGAAGGATATCAAGTCACTGGAATAGAAACATAGAGTCGGGCGCCTGGGTGGCTCAGTTGGTTAAGTGACTGCCTTCGGCTCAGGTCATGATCCTGGAGTCCCGGGATCGAGTCCCGCATCGGGCTCCCTGCTCAGCAGGGAGTCTGCTTCTCCCTCTGACCCTCCCCCCTCTCATGTGTTCTCTCTCATTCTCGCTCTCTCAAATAAATAAATAAATCTTTAAAAAAAAAAAAGAAAGAAACATAGAGTCATTGTGTTTTTTCCAGTTTTCTGCTCTTACTCGGGATATAGCCAACTTTCCCACCCTCACTGGACAGTGAACCCCCTTCATGACATCCCAAGTGAATTGCAGACCTTTTTGGTCACTTTTGGTTATTAGATCAGTCTTGCTTCCGTTCTCTTAGATCCAGTATTATTTTAAATTGCTAATTCTGTAATCATTTCAACGTCCCCCTGGCCCACCACCAGCTGCTTCCCCCACTGCAGGGTCTCCACTGGCAGCTAGTGGCTTGGAATACGGAGGGCTGTATACACCACAGGCCATTGTCAGGACCCAGGGGAAGGAGTGGTTGGTATGTGTCTCCTTCCTGGCTGCCCCGTGTGAAAGTTCTTTCTGTTGGCTTCTCTCTCTTCTCTAACACCAATTTCCGCTGCTTCTCCCTGTGTGCCACATTTCCAAAAGAATGCTGGTTATTTTGCTGAGGTATTTGTGGGTGTTTCAGAGAGCCCCAGGTGCCTCGTCCCCCTACATATTACCCTGGATTTGTCCCTCGGTTGCGTGTCCTCCTCCTCTTCCTCCCACTACCCACTCCCAGCCGTCTACCTTGTATATCTTGTTCATGGGTCTCCCCACCATACTAGCAGTCCTCTAGGCTGAAGTAGTGTCCTGCCTATTCTCGTGCCTTCTGAGGGAGTGTGTACATCTTTGCCATGTGACATGGGATTGAGTACGGGCTCCCCCGCCGGCATACCCTCCCCTAGCTCAGCCACACCTTCTCTCCACTCTCATCTCTGACTTGCCCAAGCAGAAGGCACTTGGGCAATCCATTAGCTCACTGACGTTTAGACCAGATGACCTCGGTTCCCAACCTAGCGGAGGGATAGGAGGTGCTGGTATTTTCCACGCGATGACTGATTCCCTTGGTAACTCTCAACTTTGGGGAGAAAAAGAAGGATCCACTTGTCACAAACATGACACTCCTTCAAAATGCCACCTCCTCTCCCTCTTAGCCCCTTTCATGTTGCAGTTGTGCGTAAGGAGTGGGTGGGTGGCGCTGACTTTGCCGAGCTGCATCCTTCAACATGCCCTCAAGGGGCGGGGCTCACCACACACCAGGAGACCCTCTCAAGTCAGAATTCGAGGTCCTTAGCAGGTCCAAAATGACTTGAGAGATGGAGGGAAAGAGGCTGGCCTGGGTTTTCAGGGTGGTTACGGGATGAGGCCGGAGTGAGAGTTCCCACGAAGGGTCAGGGCCAGGTGGAGTTGGAATCTCTTGCTGGCTCCAAGAAAAGAACACACAGGCTTTCTTATCATTTCCCCCCAGATGTGGGGCCCAAGGGGTCGAGGGAGAGATGAAGCTTATAAACTGTCAGAAGTAAAATGGGGCCAGAAACCTAATTGCAGTTAATGTAGATATTAGAGATATTAGAGAAAACAGTGGTGACACTGTGCTCCAAAGCGGTCACCAAGGGAAACTCGCTCTAGTCCCCCAAGAGGTGGAAACCAAGATGGGATTAACTGTGCAAGAGTTTACAGGAAAAATGCCTATGGGGAAAAAAATAGGGAGGGGGCCAGGCACGCTGGAAGAGCATTCGGCCCCGTGATGCAAGTTTGATCCCAAGGGAAGGACAGAGGAAGAGAAGGTTTGATGGAAAGATCCCCAACTGTCATGTAGCCCAAGAAAGGATCAGTGAAGTCTTTTTGTGCCAACGTCGGCCACTGGAGGAGTCCCTGCTAGGAAGGGGGCTGCCCACGTGTCCTTGCTGCACCCATGTCTGAGCTGGGAGCAGCCCATGGGTGAGTGAGGGGATCCGACAGCTCTGCAGTTGGACCCCCGGTCAGCGGTCCTTCCTGTAGCTGGAGGATGCGAGCCTCCTTGGAGTTCCTTTCAGGGGAACGGATTCCCAGAATAGGATTGAAGCAAAGAAAAGAAAAAAAGAGTTTGATAAATCGTAAAAAGACTCTTAACTCTTGACCAAAAACCACATTGGCTAGCCAGCTCGACTATCCATCTTAGTACTTATCAGGGTTGGCTCCATGCAGATTTGTCAATCAATCAATCAATCTGCACTTAAATGATAACTGGTGTTATCCTTAATGATATTCCAAGGAATATGTCACAGAATCTGAAGGCAATCCCAAGGAACATTCCAGATACATTCTAAACAATAGCAACATTATAAGAGTAAGTGCACAGCCTTCAAAGGTGACTCCTTTGAAGTCACCTTTGCTGAAAACACCTTTGCTGAAAATGGCGGGCCATTCTCAGTATGTATAGGATTTCAGGGGTAATAGTAAAAAACAGAAATAGCTGTTTTATACCTCTATTTCCTCCAGGTATGTGCACAAGCAGATGGGTATGTGTGAAGATTATTCAATGAGGTTGATGAATGGGACTCTTCCAAGGCTCTGTGCTTATCAAAGGAAGATTGCCAAATTTTATAACCTCTAAGACCTACAAGCCTTCATCCACCCTAGGTGTGCGTATTTGTGCTTGTGTGATTTTGTGTATTTTTCTATGGCTCCCCTGCCCCAGCCTCACACTTAGATACATACAGTTCTCCATATGGGGGAATGCTCTCCCTCATTCACGTTCTTAAATGTCTTTGGATTGCTTAATAAAAAGAAGTTAAAGGGTCTATCAAGAGGAAAAAGTCCGGTTAGACCAATCTCTGAACCAAAGAGAGGGGTGGAGGAGGGACTTCTTCCCCTCCCATGGGCTCAAGCTTGGTTTCCCATTGCACGTTTGGGGAAGGAGCTCTTCCTTCAAACCACTAGAGGGCATCAGTGTGCAGACAATGTCTGGATGAAGGCAGGGTGCTGAGCTCCAGGGAGTAAGGAGTAAGGTGACTGTTACCTTCTTGTAGTCACCAAGTCCCTTTTACTTTTCAAAACACATCTTCTTCCACTCAGGATGCTTCTTCCTCATTCAGAATCATCCTAGTATCTCCTCCATACTCCCACCCCCCAGGGGGGCCACTCATACCCCTCCTCCAGGTTCTCTGCTGTTAAGATTATCATCTCTGTGAAGGAAGGTTAACGAAGGTTAATGGAGGCCCCTCATCTTCAGGAGCATAGACCAGGGAGACATACAGGCCAGGGAAGGAACTCTGAACTGACGTCAGGAGGAGACTTGAACCCAAGTCCCAGATCTGTTGCTGGCTGTGTGATCTAGAGAAAATGTCAGTGTGCTTATCTTTAAAATGAGAGGGACAGTCCTCTAAAGTTCTATGGGTCTATAAGAAAAGGACTGGATCTAGGAAAACATCCTCATGCGAAGGCAAAAGCCTAGTTCTTTCCTGCCATTCACCAAGTAACAATCAAAATTAGCAGTTAAAAAGTCTCATTCCAAAATTCTAAAACTAGCTTCCTTAATATTGTTTATATGCCTAATGAACAAAATCCCAAATTAGGGACCTCTTTAGGCTTCTGGGCCAACATGCGAGGGGCTTAAAAGTCATCTCTCCCATCCACACAAGAGGGAAGATGAATAAGCCGAAAATCAACAATTCTTCTTAGATCTATCAGAATATTGACATCAAAGAGCAAACTGCCACCCCCAACATGGAAGAGACAGACAGGCATCCAGAGAATCACAACTTACTGGGGCTGAAGCCCAGCAGAAGAAAAGTCTGCAGGATCCAGTACCATCTTCCTTTTACCCATTGACCTAGTTCATCCTGTCTGACATGCAGCAAAACCCGACAAGGGAGACTAAAAGAGAAACAAAGCAAAACGAAAAACAGCTCACAGATGGAACAGACAGAACGAGCATCCGAACAAACTCAAACATGGCACAGATGTTAGAATGGTCCGACTGGGAATTTACAATGATGGTGATTTGTGCGCTAAGGGTTCTAATGGGAAAGTGGACACTATGCAAGAACACGTGGGTAATGTAAGCCAAGAGATGGAAACTCTAAGAAAGAACCAAAAGTGAATGCTAGAGATAAAAAAAACACCATAACAGAAATGAAGGAAGCTCTCGATGGACTCATTGATAAATTGGACTCAGCCGAGGAAAGAAGCAGTGAGCTTGAAGACATCAATAGACACTTCCAGGGGAAAAAATGATGAGAAAAAACAGAATACCCAGGGACCGCGGGACAATGAGACAAAGTGCAACAAATGTGCCATCAGGAATACCAAATTAAGGACTCCCACTCTCATCTCATCAGTGCTCAACCACCCGCTAGCCACCACACTGCTCTGAAAACCCTGAGATTCACTAGGAAATCATGTTTGTTGCTTTAACTCCTAACTAACATCCCCAAACCTTATTAAATTACCTCTGTGGAAAAGACGAAAGACCTATGAAAAGAACAGCGTGGAGAATTTCGTCAATAATAGTGGAATAATGTTCCACAATGAGAGATGGTGACTTCGCTCATCCTGGTGAGCATCGTTTCATGTACAGAATGTCTAATCACTGTATTGTACACTTGAAATGAATAGCACACTGGCATTGATGACACATTGATAAAAGGAAGGGTATTGATTTAAAATTTGGCAAGTTAGCAACTGACTTTGGAATTGAATTCATTGATCCAGATCTTGGACTGGCTCCTACGTTATCTCTGTTCCAGGGGAAGTGGGGGGAAGATGAAGGACAACATGAGTGAGAATCTCAGGCGAGGGGGAAAGAGAGCTGACCCAGCTCCTCTGTAACCTCCGGGCCTCATTAAATTGGGCTTGAAGCCATGTCTACCTTCTCTCACCTTCTGCCTGAATCCTCTATTCCTCAAGAGATGGCTCATTCAAACCATGGCACTGGGACGAGTGAGTCCTCAGAGACGATATTTCTTCCTGGAATAAATTGGAAAGTCTTATTCTGTTTCCAGTGGAACTCTCTATGGAGCTGGAGAAGAGGGGGACCAGAGAGTTTGGGAGAGATGGCCCCCTCACTTTCCCTCTGAGGACATCACCTTGAGGTCTCCCAACTCTATTCTTTTGCCCTGATCCAGTTCTTTTTCTTCATTTCATCACCTCTGCTGTAAACCTCCTCATAAAAGGCCTGCCACCTTCCATCCCCAACCCTACCCTTCCTTCTGTCCCATGCGCATCAAACGTAAGATGCACCCTCTTGAGAGCGACCTTCAAAGCCATTTGTGACCCAGGGAGATGGTCTTTTGTTGCACCTCTCTGAACCTTTGCTTCCACACCAGCCACAGTGTTCTGGCAACACTGAGCTGCGAGCAGTTACCCAAAACCCAAGGCATCTTCTTGCATAGGCTGTTCTATCTGCCCTGGAAAGAACTCTCCCCACTCTTCGGGCTGAGTCATCAACATCATGTTTTCAAATCCAGCTCAAGTGTTACCTCCATCAGGAAGTCCTCCCTGAGAAACCAGTCCAGATTGCATGCCTCTCCTGGGTCCATTCTACTTGCCCTGGACTATCACTACTTCTCTAGTGCCGAGGAGGCAGGGATTATGTTCCTGTCTCTAAACCTGTTGTCTAGCACAATCTATGGAATAGGGTTTGCTACACGGATATAAGTGTGGGTGAGTTGAAAGAATGCAAAATTTCAAAAATAAGTTGCAAAAAAAAGTACAGAGGCTCCTGGGGGGCTCAGTCAGTTGAGCGTCCGACTCTTGATCCCTGCTCAAGTCTTGATCTCAGGGTCATGAGTTCAAGCCCTGCGTTGGGCTCCAGGCTGGGCATGGAGCCTACTAAAAAAAAGGGGGGGGGGGAAATGTGGACCATAAGGGAAAGAAAAGAAGAGGTAGAAGAGAAAAGCAGAAAAAAAAAAAAAAAGGAAAATTTGACATCCTGTCTTAAACGTAAAAATTGGATAAGTGAATGTTTCAGTCCTCATTCAGATGATTAAGGAAATACTGCTTAAGAAATGCCTTTTGAAAAGTATGTTTAAAAAACCTTAGAGATAAGAATCAGGAGAGCTAAAATGGAGTGTGTCTCTCAAAATGTTAAATCCATTTATGTAGTCCGAAAGCAAAGAAAACTTAAAATGGTGGAAAACCCAGAAAAAGATGGCAGAAGAAAGATCAAATGAAAGGGTCATATCAATAAAAGCAAATGGATCAAGATTCTCTGCCAGAAGACAGACAGATGGGGTCAAAACCCCAAACCTGCGCATCTACAGTTTACAACTTACACACCTAAAATAAAATTATCCAAACAGGCTAAGATAAAAATATGGGCAAAAGACATGACTGTTAGATTTTTAAAAAGGAGAAATATGGAAAATAGAGCTTTCCATATTAACAGAAGACAAAGACCCAAAGTCAAAGACAGTATATGAGACAAAGGTTTTTTTGTCTTCTTAATTAGCTTTAATTTTTTAATCAAAGAAGTTAAGCGTGTGCATAGTCTTTTTTTTAATTCTCAAAAGATAAAACAAATGTATCTGTTCCTACTCCTTCCTTCCCATCCAATATTTTAAAGGCAACATTGTTCAACTCTTTCAGCTGCTTCTTATTTGCAGTTCAATGTTAACATTAGTGGACATAAACTGACCGCACTTGATCAGTAATAGTGACTTTTTATAATGCCAACAAAGAAGTTGGTGGGGTTTTTTTAAATTATTATTTTACACCCATCTTAGCTGTTCTCATTCTTCCGATGTCACAATGTAGAGGCATATTCCATTTGGGGAATGTGCCCACATCCAATTTTGTATCAGTTAGGAATGTGCAAATAGGGGCACCTGGGTGGCTCAGTCGTTAAGCGTCTGCCTTCGGCTCAGGTCATGGTCCCAGGGTCCTGGGATCGAGCCCCGCATCGGGCTCCCTGCTCCGCGGGAAGCCTGCTTCTCCCTCTCCCACTCCGGCTTGTGTTCCCGCTCTTGCTGTCTCTCTATCAAATAAATAAATAAAATCTTAAAAAAAAAAAAAGGAATGTGCAAATAACAGAAAACCCTCTGAACAGTGGCTTTCAGGCAGTCAAGTGTGGAGCTAGTGGTTTTATGATATCATTAGGAGCTCAGGCTGTTTTCATTTTTCTGTTCTCCTGTTTTGCGCTTGTTCTTTTTATGCTTATGGTCCCAAGATAGCTTGCTACACCTCGGATATTGTATCTGAGTTTCAGGCAGGGAAAAAAGGAAGGAAGGAGACAAATAAGGGGGAGAAGGGAAAAGAACAATTTCCCAGAAGCCCTTAGCAGGTGCCTTATTCGGAAGTACTATGTCACATTGTCACTCTAACTGCAAGGCAATCTATTATTGCAAGAATGTTTAGACAGGCACTAGCCAGTAAAGGTTTTGATATAAGAAAGAAAAGTTGTAGAAATTGGCAAAGGAACCAACCGTGTTTTTATTATCAACACTACTTGAATAGTGTTAATTGCCTAACCAGTCGTACGTTATGAGTATTTTCTTTTGGTACATATTTTTGTTTTGCCTGGACTCAAAGCTTGCCTCGTTATTTTTCATTTGCTTTGTTGTTATTGTTGTTTTCTTGAGCTTTGGCTTTTTCCGTGAATACTAAGCTCCATAAAATATCTCTCAAAATTATTTCCATGTTAAATCTGTCAGATTATCTGTCATTGCAAACCTTTTTCAGGAGATATCGCTCCTTGGGCGACCCATTCTGTTCCAGTGGTTCTCCAGGCTTGAAGGCATCTGTCCCCCCCCGGGGCCGTACCTTTGTCACTATCCTGGATACTCCTTCCATCCATTTCCCCTGCTTCCCCAAATCCTCTTTCATTTTCTTGAATTACTAGATAATTTTGTTGGGACATATCCTTAATTGCCTTCTGGAAAGGAAAAAGGGGGAAAGATGTATGGCTGCTATTTTTTTTTTTTTTTTTTTTTAGACTTTTGCATTTCTAGCCTAGCACTTGATTGAAAATCTTGCCAGTCTAGGGCTCTAGGTTGGAATAGGTTTCTCTCAGATTTTTGCTGTCTATCTCCTGCTTTTTTGAAGTCTGATGCCATTCTGATGACTCATCCTTTGTGTGTGACCTGTTTCCCACCCCCACCTTGGATGTTTTTAGGATCCTTTCTTTATCCCGGTGTTCTGAAATTTCACTATTGTGTGTATTGACGTGAGTATTTTATCACCCATTGTGCTGAACATCTGCTAAGAAGTAATCTGGAATCTCTAATTCCCAGTTCTGGGGAGGTGAATTTCATTATTCCTTTGTTAATATGGTCCCGTACATTTCCTTGATTTTTGGTTTTGGAAACTGTAGTAAAATTAGGACTCTCTCTTCCTGTCTATTTCTTTTTTTTTTTTAATTGAAGTATAATTAGCGTACAGCATTATATTAGTATCCGATGCACAGCATATTGACTCAGTGATTCCGTACATTACTCTGCTTACCCTGAGAAGTGTAGTCACCAGGCGATTCTATTACATTATCGACCATATTCCCTCTGCTGTACCTTTTGTCCTCATGACTTGTTTACTCTTTAACTGGAAGTTTGTACCTCTTAATCCCCCTTTTTTTATTCAACAATCCTGTTCTTCTTTCTTCAAGACCTTCCAACTTTGTTTTCCGGATTCTCTGCTGAACTTTTCATCACGGCTGTCACATTTTTAATTTCCAAAGGCTGTTTCTGGTCCCCTCATAAACAGCATCCCATACCCATTTCACAGACCCACTGCATTTTCTTATCTCTGAGGATATTGATTACAATATCCTTAAAGTTACTAACTCCATCATACGATAAACACCTGGCCACCTGGCTTTTCCTTTGGGAGCCTTGGGAACCTGGATGTCGTGTAGGTAGATCTTTTCTGGGGCTGTGTGCAGACAGGAGTGGTTTCTCCAAGGCTCACTCCCAGAATTCAGAGGCTGGTGGGAAACTCAGTAAACAGACTATTGCCTAATTCTCTGGTCTTCAGTTCCCCATACTCACCCCAACCCTATTCTGTCCTTAATGCTTCTGAGTTTAAAGGCTCTCGGGTTCCATTTTTTAAAGCATTTGTCTTTTGCTTTATTTTGGGGGACAATTGCTGAAGGGAAGGAAAAAAATCTTCTTGACTCTTGAGGTCTTCCAGCTGGACTAAACTGACATGAGACAGATGAACAGGGGAAAAAAATACAGTTTTATTTCGTGCTCATGGAGACCTGATAATGAAATTGAGACCTAAAGAAATGACCAAGGCGGGCCATTTTTATACTTTTTAGACAGAGACAGTAAATCCGTGAGGAATTGACAGGACAGAGGAAACTCAACTTTGGGAGCTTCAGTTAGTGAGGAATTCTAAACAGAATCTGGGCTGGGGGAGTAAATGAGTAAAAAGTAGCAAGGGTTGTTTATAGACACTGATGGGCTCTGAATGTCCCACCTCTGGGGATGAGGAGAGGTCTCTTTACCTCCTAGTACAGGGAGGGCCCCTTTCCCATCGGAGATTTATTTCCTGCTTTCAGGGGCACGGAGGAGGGTCTGAAATTCCTTCCTGCTCAGGCTGACTCTTATGTAAATTTTATTTAAAATAATCAACCAGTGAAAGTGGCACATTTAGGGCCCACTTGCCCTTGGCCCCCTTGTCTGTGTAGGATAGTGCTGGATAGGGTAGGGGATGTTGGATCTAATTGCTTCTCACAGAAATTTTCGAATAATCCTCTGGTTGTCAGCCCTACCTCACCTCTGGCTTCTTTGGTATTTGTTTTCTCCAAATTCCTAAGGGTTTCCAGCACTCGAGTTAAGCAATACTAACCTACTTCTCACCAGTTCCCCTTCTGCTATAAGGGCCATGGAACTTTCTCTCATTGCTAAGCCAGTTAGCAGTCACTCACGTTCCTGTTTCGTATAAGTGATATTATTTGGGGCCGTAGAAGTCTGGTTTCATCAATGATGGAATTTACCTTTCCGTTTCTCCTGGTTGTTTGCCATGATTTTGAGAAGAAACGGAAACCAAACCACCTTTTGTGGTTATGACTTGAAAACTAGGAGCCTCATTTTGTTTTGATAAAAGTTACAATTCACGGTAAGTACGTAACTGACACAAACTTTTATCTGGGGAATAATGTTACATCAAAACATATAAAAGCAAAATATTTGATATTCATGGGAAAATTCAGGAAGTTATTATACTTCTTTAAATCCTTGACAGATCAATAGGCAAAAATAGGGAGGCTGGAGATCTGAATAATGTAATTGATTGGTTTGATTTCAGAGATATATTTCCAGCTCTGTACTTCACAGAGAATAAAAAGAAACAAAATACCAACCTCAGTCTAGATCCAAGAACATAGGAGAATACATTTCACGATGAAGTTGGCATTTCAGATCACAAGCCAAGGGTAGATTATTCAACAAATGGTGTTGGGAAAACTGGCAACTGATCTGGAAAGAAAGAGAAAGAGACTAATGAATTCTGTCTTTTAGTTATTGCTGTCAGTTCTTGGCAGAGAGTTTGACCACAGGGGCTTTTCCCAGACAGTCCTCCTTCCCTGGTCTTTTGCACACTACATAGGCTGCTTCCTAAGAATTCTAAAGAATAATCAGAATTCAGCCATTTGGCTTCCTCCGGTGATTTAAATGGCTGCATTATTTTGAAAGCCAAGAGACCCTCCATAATTCATCCCTCCCCCCCACCCCCCACCCCGCCACCGACTTAGTCGATTGCCCGGCATGCATTTGGTAACACAGAACTGCATACTGGAATCTTCCACCATGGGGGTTTGGAGGGGGCCAGAACATGGGTGGAGGAGGCTGGGAATCCCACATTATGGAACAAGGCAGTTGTCCATAGACAAGGCTTCCCAAAGCCCTCTCATGCTGTCTGAGGATTCTCGTGAGCTCCTCCTCCAAGCTATTCCCTTGTCTGCTGAGTGCTCGCAGCTCTGAAAAGCCACTCCAGATACTCTGCCTTCTTTCTGTGTGCCCTCTTCCCCCATCCCATCTGGGAGAATGGGAATAGAATATTTACCAACTGTTCCCTCCTTGTGTCCTTGACACCAACCAATCAGAATGGTCAGATACCAGTCAGTCTAGAAACTGGATATGATTAACCAGTCAAACCTGTGCCTAGCGGATGAACATCAGCTCTCCCTCTGCTAAATTCTCCTAAGAGCCTTTCCCCAGAACCCCGCTTTGTTTGAGGTGTTCGATTCTCTTAATTTTTACCTCCTTTATCCCCTTGAACTTATTCTAATGGTTGTCCTTTCCTTCCCTGACACGTTGTCTGCCTGATGATAATTTTCCTGGTTTGATTTACCATGAAAGTCTCTTGAGCTAGTACCTTTCCGGAGTGGGGCGTAAATGGGGACAGACGCATCCACTAGTAGACCAGACGGAATATAGCTAAGCATACCCATCATGGCTTCCCCACTGTGGGACCAAATTCCCCTTGATTTTTATACGTTAGAGCTCTCTTCCCAGCTACTCAAAATCCTTCCTCCTTTTGATCGTACCATTGTTTCCTTACTCTAAGAACATAGCCAGATCTTCAGTGTTCTGATGGCTGAAATGCAAAGAGCGTAAAAGTGGAGAATCTCATAGGACATTTAGGGCCAAGTCTGAATGTGGTCAGTATGCCTTCTACCCATATTTCACTGGCCAGAATTCAAAAGGATGTCTCTCACCACTGCTCGGAAGTCTGGAAAATGTAATATAACTTGTTCACAGAGGGAAGAAATTGGTCTGGTGAGCATCTCGCCAGTTTCTGCCTCAATTTATTATCCCTGTCCTGCAAAGTGTGGTGTGCGTTCTAAATTTTGATGAGTCTGTGATGTTTCTAATTTCCTTTTTTTGCAAGAGAGCATTTTCATTGGAGTAGTCACGTTTTTTTCTTTCAGGGTAGTTGTCCTTAAGCCTTGATATGCATTGGACTATCCTGGAAAGTCTTGTTAAAATGCAGATTCCTGGGCGCCTGGGTGGCTCAGTTGGTTAAGCGACTGCCTTCAGCTCAGGTCATGATCCCGGAGTCCCGGGATCGAGTCCCACATCGGGCTCTCTGCTCGGTGGGGAGTCTGCTTCTCCCTCTAACCCTACCCCCTCTTGCGCTCTCACTCTCTCTCTCTCTCAAATAAATAAATAAAATCTTTTAAAAAAAAATGCAGATTCCTGGTACCACCTCCCCGAATTCCAATGACCTTGGACCCCATGGCCACAGGGCATCTGCGTTTTTAACAAGCAACCCAAGGGCTTCTACAACCCGGAGTTTGAGAAACACTCCTTTCTAAGTTCAAAGTTATTCGAACAACATTATTCGATAGACATTGAGTCCATCAGAGAAAAATTCCTTTAAGGGTAGGAAAAGGGGGACCAAGAGACTGGATTTTGCTTGAAGAACTAGAAGTCAGATGGGGAGGCCCTTCTCTACATTGTTGGGGGAAATGACATGGAACCATATCTGGACAGAGCCTAACACATGGACCACTGTAATCCAGTGTTTCAATGTTTACACTTTAGTTTTAATTCTGCCTTCAGCTCTAAGACACACATTTTTGTTTCACATTTTAACGTTTCTGATACCAGGATGTATCTTACAGTCAATAGTGTCTTAAAATTGTAATTGATACCATTTTACTTTTTGTAAGAGATGCATAAAATAATAGTGTATCTTAAAACCCTTGGTGGCTTAGATTCATGAAACAGGGTACTTCACCATAGTTACGTGTGTGTTAGATTTTACCTTAGTTGTACTTACTTGCTTTCACCAGGAATTCACACCCCAGGAGTGGTGAGCTAGTATTCTAATCAGGAAGCCCACTGCCAGAAAGAGCTAAGAGAAGTGCTTTAGTTATCTTTACCTCTGATCAATGTCTTTAGTCAAGACATTGGTCTTTGGTTATCTTTTTTTTTTTTTTAAGATTTTATTTATTTATTTGAGAGAGAGAGAATGAGAGACAGAGAGCACAAGAGGGAAGAGGGTCAGAGGGAGAAGCAGACCCCCAGCTGAGCAGGGAGCCCAATGCGGGGCTCGATCCCAGGACTCCAGGATCATGACCTGAGCCGAAGGCAGTTGCTTAACCAACTGAGCCACCCAGGCGCCCCTTTGGTTATCTTTACCTCTGATCAATGTCTTTGGTCGAGACATTGGTCTTTGGTTATAATTAACACAACAAATGCTAAAAGTGGATTTTCACTGGTGAAATAATGGTGTTTAAGAAATGTGAATTGGCTAAAATATTTTTTATGGGTTTTGTGTGAACATAAGCTTTCTTTAAAAATTTTTTTTTTTCAAAACCACTTTAGCAATTTGGGGTCCTTTGTGGTTCCATATAAATTTAAGGATTTGTTGTTGTTGTTGTTGTTGTTGTTCTAGTTCTGTGAAAAATGCTCTTGGTATTTTGATAGGGATTGTGTTAAATCTGTAGATTGCTTTGGGTAGTATGGGCATTTTAACAATATTTATTCTTCCAGTCCATAAGCATGGAAGGTCTTTCCATTTCTCTGTGTCGTCTTCAATTTCTTTCATCAATGTTTTATAGTTTTTAGAGTACAGGTTTTTCATCTCTTTGGTGAAAGGTTTCTTCTTGGGCATCTTATTATTTTTGGTGCAGTTGTAAATGGGATTGTTTTCTTAATTTCTCTTTCTGTTACTTCATTATTAGTGTATAGAAATGCAACAGATTTCTGCATGTTGATTTTGTATTCTGTGACTTTACTGAATTCATTTATCAGTTCTAGTAGTTTTTTGGTGGAGTTTTTCGGGTTTTCTATATAGAGTATCATGTCATCTGCAAATAGTGAAAGTTTTACTTCTTGCTTACCAGTTTGGATGCCTTTTATTTCTTTTTATTGCCTGATTGCTGTGGCTAGGACTTCCAAAACTATGTTGAATAGAAGTGGTGAGAGTGGATGTTCTTGTCTTGTTCCTGACCTTAGGGGGACAGCTCTCAGTTTTTCCCCATTGGGTATGACTAACATCCCTTACCTTGATCTGCCAACCTTAAGCTGTTTTCATACTAGGACATTTCGAATGCTAATGGACCAAGTCTGAGGTGAGGGTTCCTATGAGTTTGTTCTCACACACACACATATTGCTGGTCATACTTACAGATCATAAAATTACCATAGATACATCACATCGATGATATATTGATTACATAGGCAATCGGTGATAATGAAACATCCACAACAATGCTATAGAAATATATCTGTTCTGCAATATGGAGAATAACATGCAATAAAAATTAAAAGATGAAAAAAAGAAATATATTTGTTGGCAGTGAGTGATGTTTACAACATGTAGATAACAACCAAAGAAGGGTACAAATCACTATACATATATTACATTAATTTCTATTCCCTTTTTATATAAAAGTTCGGAAATAAATCAGCCAAAATGTTACAAAAGTTTTCAAAAGTGGAATCACCCAAAATGTTAATAGTGGATTATGTGTGATTTTCTTTTTCTTTCTTTTTGTTTGAATTCTCTGTCCTAAGTCATCTGGTGTGCATATGGGCTATTTGTAATGTTAGGAGGCAGATAATTGATAAAGTTAAGGGTCAAACCTTTCTCGTCAGGGTACAAATGCTCAACGTGTCCTCTTCTGTCTTCTTCTTAGCATGTCTTCCAGCAGCATTTAGGACACAGCACCCTCTCCTTTTAAAAATCTTTTTTTTTTTTAAAGTTTTGGCACCATTATTGAGGTATAAGTTACACACCATTAAATGTGCCCATCGTGAGTGTGCAAGTCAGTGATTTTTAGAAAATGTGTAAAGTTGTGCCATCACCAGGATTCAGATGAAGAACATGCCCATTACCGGGAAATAGTCCCCTGTGCCCATTTGCAGTCAGACCCCACTCCCACCTCAGCTCAAATAGCCATCGATCTTCCATCTGTATAAATTTGCCTTCTGTGAATATTTTGTACAAATGGAGTCATTCAGTATGTGTCCTTTCATTCACCATAATACTTTGGAGGTTCAAAGTTGTAATCTGTATCAATCTATTCCTTTGCGTTGCTAGATAGTATTTCGGTGTGCGAATATATCACAGTGATCTCCCATCACCACTTGATGGGCATTTGGATGGTTACTACTTTTTGGCCCTAATGAATAACAGTCCTATGAACATGTTCCTACAAGTCTTTGTATGCACATAACTTTTTGTTTCTCTTGAGTGGATAGTTGGAAGTGGAATTGATAGGGGGAGCCTGGGTGGCTCAGTTGGTTTAGCTGCCGACTCCTGATTTCAGCTCAGGTCATGATCTCAGGGTCCTGGGATTGAGCTCTGTGTTGGGCTCTGTGCTCAGCGGGGAATCAGCTTCAGGATTCTCCCTCTCCCTCTGCCCCTCCCTCCACTCACTCGCTCTCTTTCTCTAAAATAAATAAATAGATCTTAAAGAAGTAGAATTGATAGATCTTTTGGTAAGTTTAAACTTAACTTTTTAACAAACTGCCAAACTGTTTTCTAAGTGGTTATACCATTATCCATTCCCACCAGCAGCGCATTAGGGTTTCAACATTTGGTGTGGTCAAGCTTTTGGATTTTAACTGTTCTTGTAGATGTTAATTGTATCTCATTACAGTTTTAATTTGTATTTCCCCAGTGATGAATTGTGTTGAGCATCTCCTTATGAGTTTATTAACCATTCATATATCTTCTTTGATGAATTGTCTGTTTAATTCTTTTGCCCATTTTTAATTGGGTTGTTTGTCTTATTATTGAATTACACACGTTCTTCATATTCTGGATAGAAATCCTTTCTCAGATATGTAATTTGCCAGTATTTTCTCTCCTCCCGTGATTTTTTTTTTAACTTTCTAAACAGTGTCATTTCAGGGATGCCTGGGTGGCTCAGTCGGTTAAGCAGCTGCCTTTGGTGGCTCAGGTCATGATCCCAAGATCCTGGGATCGAGTCCTGCATGGGGCTCCCCGCTCAGCGGGGAGCCTGCCACTCCCCCTGCCTGTGCGTTCTCTCTCTCTCTCTCTCTCTGAAAAATAAATAAATAAAATCTTTAAAAAGAAATAAACAGTGTCATTTCAGAGACATTTTTAAGTCCAATTTATTAATTTTTTAATCTTATGGATTATGTGCTTTCGATGTCATATTTAAGAAGTCTTTGCTTAACCCAAAGTCATAAGATTTTCTCATACATTTTCTTCAAAAGCTTTTACAGTTTCAGCTCTTAAATTTAGAACTATAATCCATTTTGAGTTGATTTTTGTTTATTGTGTGAGATAAGAATCTAAGTTGTTCTTTAAAAAAAAAAATGATATCCATTGTCCCAGCATATTTGTTGAAAAATAAATCGTCCTTAAAAAAACTATTGTGGCAAAATATACATAGCAGAAAATTTATAATTTTGGCTAAAAATTTCGAGTGTACATTTTTTTTTTAGCGTGGGTTACTTTTTTAGTGCAGTTCAGTGGCATTAAGTGTGTGTGCATCATGCAAACATCACCACCATCTATCTCCAGAACTATTTTCATCCTCCAAAAGTGAAACTCTGTACCTGTCAAAAAATAGCCCCCCCATTTCTCCTTCCCTCCAGCCCCTGGAACCCACCATTCTACTTTCTATGGATTTGACGACTCCAGGAACTTCATATAACTGGAATGATACAATATTTGTCCTTTTGTGACTAGCTTATTTCACTCAGCAGAATGTCCTCATGTTTCATCCATATTGTAGCAGGTGTCCAAATTCCCTTCCTTTTCGTGGCTGAATAACATTCTATTAGATGGATACACCACACTCTGTTTATCCATTCATGTGTTGATGGACACTTGGGTTGGTTCCACCTTTGGGCCATTGTGAGTAATGTGGCCATGAACATAGGTGTACAATTATCTGTTTGAGTCCTTTGAGTATATATACCCAGAAGTGGAATTGTTGGATCCTATGGTAGTTCCATTTTTAATGTTTTGAGGAACCATGATAACTGTTTTCCACAGCAGCTGCCCCATTTTTTATTCCCATCTGTAGTGAATGAGTGTTCTAATTTCTCTGCATCCTCACCGACACTTGTTATGTTGTTTTTTTTAAATAGTAGCCATTCTGACTGATGTGATTTCTTTTTTTTTTTTTTTTTCTGAGAGAGAGAGAGAGAGAGTGGGGGTAGAGGCAGAGGGAGAGAGAGAGAGAGAGAGGGAATCTTCAAGCAGACTCCATGCTGAGCTTAGAGCCCAACGCGGGGCTTGATCTCACGACCCTGAGATCATGACCTAAGCTGAAATCAAGAGTCAGATGCTCAACCGACTGAGCCACCCAGGTGCCCCCTGATTGATGTGATTAAAAAAAAATTATTTTTTATTCCCTCCTTCTTAAAACATTTTTTTCGTGTGACTTTCAGAACCCCACAAGGGTACATTAGAACCCTACAAGGTGACATATTTCTTCCTAGCATGTCGGCTATTCATTCAGTCTCTTCTGCAGTACTCTCTTCTCCCTTCTGCTCTAACACATCAGCCCTCCTCCATTCTCTATCCTTATACCCTAAAGGTCTTTTAAAAATTAAAACCCATAATATTAATTCTGAGATACACCCTGAATTTACCCACCTTAAAAAATCTTCACCCCAAGTTCCAGATTTGCATATATGGCTGCCCAGTAAGCATTTCCACTATCGTACCTAATAAGCTTCTGAGACCTAAACTATCCAAAGCACATTCCTAATTTTCACCCCAATTTTGCAGATCTGGTTGTGTCTTTCTCTCAATAAACGGCGACACCATTCGTCCTTTTGCTCAGGACACATATCTTGAATTATCTTTCACTCCTTTCTTTCCCTCCTACTCTCATCCCATCCAACAGGAAGTCCTAACAACCTGCCTCCAAAATCCATTCTGAGTCAGGCCACGCCTCACACCCCACACCACTGACGTCTTAGTCCAAGCTGTGTGAGCATCTTGCACAGACCTGTGATCTCTTCCTCATCAGTGTCCGTACTGCTGCTCTCTTCCCTCCACAGTCAACATTCCACACACAGAAGCCAGAGCACCCCCCTGAAAACATCAGCCCACCATGTCACCCTTGCCCCTAATCCTCCTGTGGCTTCCCTTGACTCCACAGCACCCAGAGTCCTCACTGTGGCCCTCAAGGTCCACGGGAAGTCAGCACTTGCTTCTTCTCTGATCCCGCGTCACTCCCACTCGTGTCACATGGTCACACTGGCCTCCTTGTCCTTCCTTGGCACTTGCTGATTCCTTTCCTGCATGGTCCCCTCCACCTGAACAAACTTCATTTCCCTTCCAAAGAGTTTTTTTTTCCCTGACTATCCCTCATAAACAGGCACCCTGTCCCATCATACACTATCATTTTACTTCTGCTTTTTTTTTTTCCCATCCCAGCTCTTATCATTTGCTGACTGAACAATGTATAGTTACTTGGCTATTGATTTTCTCCCAGTCCTGCGTCAGGACTGTGCAGACATGGTCTGTGTTGTTTACTTCTCTCTTCTTCAGCATCTAGAATAGTGCCTGGCCCCTGAAGATTTTATAGTATCTCTTTAAGAATAATTTCTTCTAGGAAACAATAGCCGTTGTGTTAATAAAAGATTTCCCTCTCTTTATTTAATGGAGATCTTTGGCTTTCTAATTCCATTTTCTACAGCAATCAAGTAAAATGTCAGTATAAACCCAGTGTCCTGACATTCTGGCCTCTGTTCTCTGTTAATACTTGGGAAATTTCCCTGAATACATGACTTTGTCTGGCCTTCCCACTTGAAGTCATGCACAGGGCAGCCCTGGTTTCCAAGCCTCCACCATGATCTGATCTCGGGCACAGCATCTGCGCCCTGCGGTGGGAGACGGAGAGATCCCAGGAGTGTTGCTAAATCGGGAGACTGGCTTCATTACTATGCATCCACAGTAAATCCTAAGCATGACTTACGAGACTCCTTTTAGGATGATTAAAAGAAAGAAAGAAACTAATGAGAAGATCACACACTTCATTTGTACCAAACGTTTCCGGCGGTTTTCTTCCAGGATGTTTATAAAGGACACCCAGGGGAGCCAAACGGGGTCTCTGCATCTTGATACCCCAAGTCAGAAAATGCAAGAGGTCATAGATCTTAAAGAAGAATATGGGGTATCCAGTAGAGCTGAAACAGAGAAATAAATGGTGTGTGATAGTTGGCACTGTGTGTGTGTGTGTGTGTGTGTGTGTGTTTGTGTGTGTGCTCGAGCACTCGTGGTGGGTAGAGAGCTGATGTTGCAGAATAATGAGAAGGAAGGCAGATAGTGCCCAGGTGGTAAAATCTCCAAGAATTTTCCATTGGAAACCATTGCAGGGTTTGAAGCCAGGGTCTGATTTGATGAGACTTGTGTGTTGGGAAGATCTCTGCAGTCTCAGCATGGTGAAGGAGGTGAGGGGGTATGCCAGAGATGTTAAGACCAGTGACAGGGCCACCGTAGTAATTCAGGGGAGAAAGAAAGATGGAGACGTGGACAGAGAGAGACCAATTAAGGTGGGAGAAACCACTTTGTATCCTGTGATTCAAAGGTGCAGAGTGACATCTTTAAAGGATTCTAACCTCCCAAGAGAAGCACACTATTCTCCCTTGGAGAGATGGACAGAAGATGGGGAATTATAGCCCGATTTACCTCTGCAAACCCTGAGAACTTTCCTAAAGGACTAAGGTCCCTTCTCTGCAGATAAAATGAGCTTCTCCTTCCCCACAGGTTCTGACAGTATGGACAGGCCTTTATGGCTCCGTGAGGGACGTGACCTAGTAAGAGTTTTCAGCACGAGATGTCTAGTTTTATAAACCTACTCAGAGTAAACCCTACTCTCAGCAACTTTCCTCAGCTGTAGTACGGGGTGGATGCATACCAGCAGAATCCTTTATGACCCCGCCAAGCAGAGCAGTGGCCCAACCTGGAAATGACAAAAAGTGAGGTGCAGAAGGGTGACACGTGATGGCAGGAGCCTGGCCCCAAACCCACCATCACATCTCTTCCAGAGGCACCCCACAAGCCTATTCTCCTCTGGGGTCAGACTGTGGACCTTGCATGATCCTCCTTCTGAGCTGTGATTTCCTGCCAACCAGTCTTTCCTGGCATGTGTCTGCTGGAATAAATTGTCCTAAACCCACACACTGGAGACTACTGAGTTTTTTTTCTTTTTCAGAGCAGAACTTCTTACCAGATAGCAGCCCTATGTGATTATTCTCCATCTGCCAACGCCTCTCCCCCAATCTCCTTTCTCTGCTCGGCTCTATGTCCTGGAGCACCCCCAGGCTCTCCTTCCAGATGGTTTCTGATTGGGTTCAACCTATGGAAAGTCTTGGCAGGAGATTGGAAAGCGGAGGAGAGGGGTCAGGATACATGTCCCTCTCTTCCTCCCAAATTGGGTGCTTCATATTCGGCTTCCCTCCTGGACTGTAGCCCCCACCGGGTGGCCCCTCCTCCACTGTTCCAATCCCCCAGGGGTGGTAACAACTTCCTTCTGGTGCTCATCTCTGGGTAATTCCTCCTCCCTCGTTTGTGCCCTGCACTCAGCCTACCTCTCTGTAAGTGGTCTGCTCATACATTTCTCTTCATTGGAACCATCTGCAATGAATTTGGTTTGCTGCTGAGACGCTGACATTAGCATAATTCCGGTAGATTGTGCCCACCATCTGCGTTAGCTCATGGTGCTTCCCATCACGTTGAACACCCGCGACTTGAACGCTATGGGTTGGCCCTCTCGTTCGTGTTAGGACCATGGGCCACTCACCTGTAAGAGTTGGTTCTTATCCCTTAAAACACACACACACACACACACAAACACACACACACACAAGCACCCTTTGGCATTCCACAGTAGTTTTGCCCCCTTTCCAGGGTTTAAAAGGGCTGGCCTTGAAGTAGTCTTCACTCCCCTTCAGAATCGGAGTGGAATACTCAGTGACATCCAAGGGTCATATCTTTATTTTCCTCTACCACGTGTCCAAAAGGCTTACACCCATGGGGAGGATTTCAGGGTGCTTGAGGGTGAGGATTGAATTCAAGACGAGGTGAGAGGTTGCCGCTGATTCTGAACTATTTGGAATGGTGTCACAAATTGGATTTTATAGAGCTGAAATATCTAATAGGGCTTTTAAAAGATTTTTATTTATTTATTTGAGAGAAGAAAGAGAGAGAGAGAGAGAATGAGTGGGGGGAGGGGCAGAGGGAGAAGCAGACTCCCTGCCGAGCAGGGAGCCCAACTCAAGGCTTGATCCCAGGATCCCGAGATCATGACCTGAGCCAAAGGCAGACGCTTAACCGACTGAGCCACCCAGATGCCCCTCTAACAGGGATTTAAGACTGTTTGCTGCGGGGTGAATGATGTGAACCCCTCATCTACATCATCCTCAGTAACGTTGTCCTTGCTAAAGCTTTTGAGAGAAGGAATTACTGTATAGCTACGGAAAGAAGTATGAAAATTCTTACCTTGCTCAACATGGTGAAGAGCAGAGACAGAATTCACGGTTGAAAAAACTTGGAAACAGTAGAGGGTACATCCTGAGAATTAGCACAAATCACAGGGAGCTCTCCAGAGTCTCACAGGCTATGGAATTGATAGAAGTAGAAACAAATTATACAAGAGTATACAAGAGTCATCTGACCCCAGAGATCCGCTTCCCTCCAGGAGCAGCACCATATCCTCCAGTAAGTTCTACAAGGCAAACATCTGAGTATCACCTGCTCAATGACGTCACCCTATAGCTCTTGATACATAGATGCGTGCATGCATGTGTGTTCATATTCAATAACTATATGAAATATTTACTGAATGAATGAATTCCTGATTCCTCTCTCTCTGCCTGACCTACTTCCTCCAAATAATACTACGTTCTAACTTCACTGCGTCTCTTAAACCTGTCTTCTTCTACCCTACCTTAGGTCAACGACATCTCTCCCTTGGGTAAATGGAGCAACCTCCTATCTAGTCTCCCTGACTGCAGGCATTTCTCCCTCCCTTTTTTTTTTTTTAAAGATTTTATTTATTTATTTGAGAGAGAGAGAGCAGGGGAGGAAGGACAGAGGGAGAAGGAGAGAGAAAATCTTAAGTAGACTCCACGCTGAGCATAGAGCCCAATGCGGGGTTCGATCTCATGACCTGAGCCAAACCAAGAGTCAGATGCTTACCTTCAGCACCACCCAGACGCCCCCAGGCATTTCTCCTTCAAATCCATCTTCCTAAAATGCAAATTTGGTCAAGTCTCTTTCTTGCTTGAAACTCTTCAGTGGCTCTAAATTGTCCTCAAACTCCTTAAAATTGCTTACAATAAGGTTATTCCCGATTTGAAATCTCCTTACTTTTCTGATGGCTCTCTCACCGCTCTCAACTTTACACAGCGTGTCCTAGCAACATAATAAACCTTGTCAATCACACCAGGTGCGGTCTTACCTCTGGGTCTCAACTATTCTCTATTTTTCCCCTACCCAGGGGATGCAGACACGCCATGTCCCGTCTTGTCTCAGGACTCAAACAGTCTTTTCCCCTCCATCCACCCCCTAACTAACTCCAACCTACCTGCAGGTCTCAGCTGGATGCTGCTTTATCTGTGAAGTACTCTGTGGCTCCCCTGGAGGGCAGGTTGGTGTCCTATCTTTTGTGTCTCTTTTGCATCCTATATTTATTTTAGTGGAACATTTTTCGCCTTGTATTTGTTAGTTTACTTGTCTGTTTCCTTTCCTGGACTGATACAGATAAGCTGTGTGAAGGCTGGCTCTCTCTTTGTACTGGTTATGGTCTAGTCAGAAAGACAGAATCAACTCCAGTCATTTTAAGAGAAGGGGTTTCATACAAGAAATTGGGGAAACGGGTACTGGGGGACTGAAAAGGTCGAGGAGGACCAGTGAGGTGGGACGGGAAGCAGCCACCGCACCGCCCCAAGGGCTTGGGGATTGAAGGAGAGAGGCTGTAGGTCCTGGAACCCCAAAGCTTTCAGGAGGGACCCTGCGGAACTGGGGTCCGGGTCTTGGAGGAGAGGATGCCACCTGGGCTGCCGCTCAGAGGAGGAGCCCCAGAACTGGGACCCAGAGCCACAGGGCACTGGCTGACTGCAGCTGTTGTCTCTTGGTTGTGGGGTGGCGTGGGGTGGAGACTGATGAGGTTGGTTTGGGGAGGGTGGGGAGAAAACTGGAAACTGGAATTAGTGACCACTGTCAGGGTCAAGAGCATCCTGGAGCAAGGCTGGCAGGAAAGCTATGAACAGGAAGAAGCTGGTTTCCTCTCCCTTGGGCCAGGCTCCCTCCCTCTAGCACCTGCTGTTGGGGGGAGCCTCGTGCAGGGCACCCACTGGCCAAACAGGACCCTGGACCTAGAATCACAGAGAGTGGGCTCGAAGCTGAGAAGCAATAGCTTGAGACGACATAGAATAGTGCACTGTAATGGGGGCAAATGAATGACTAAGTTGTGTCCCAGAAACTGACCGAAATGAAGCACCAAAGGGAAAACTCCAAAGCTCTTCTCAGGGCAGAGGCAACAGAAGGGAACCCACACCATGCAGGTTACAGTTAGGTCCCAACCCACCAAATGTGGTTACTTCTGGATCAAGAGCAGATCCCACCAAACCCAGGAAAGATATTAGCAATCGGCAGGGAAGTCCCCTGCCTGAGAAGCCCAGGCAACCATCTGAGCAATGGGTAAGGAAATTGAGATAAATCTGACTGAGAGCCTGGAATGAGAGGGCGTGGAGAAGTTGTGGGAGAGCTGGGGCTGCCGGACTGTTGGGACAGCATCCCCGACCACGCCACTGGTTTGCAAAGCAGGCTCACCGCATAGCTTGTCTGCAACATGGACCAGGCTTTCCCTGGTTGCGGGGTGATGGGCGGAGGGAAAGAACCGTGGAAAAGTCCTCTTACCGTGTCCAGGGATCAAGCCCCACATTGGGCTCCCTGCTCAGGGGGAGCCTGCTTCTGCCTCTGCCCCTCACCCTACTTGTGCTCTCTCTCTCTTAAATAAATAAATAAAATCTTAAAAAAAAAACCCAATATACAAAATACATCAGTTCCCCTGGCAAATAGCAAGTGGTCCACGGGAGCATCCACTCCTGAAACGTAGTGAATTGATTCTTCCAGATTGATCTGAGTAAATTGAAGGAAGAGTAAAAAGCAAGGCAAACAGTTACAGAGAACCTAGTCTAATATGGAAAATGTTACAGAAAGAAACACACAGCCTTGGGAATACAAATGAGAAATCATTTGAAACGTGTATCCCAAGGAGCCAAAAAAAAAAAAAAGAGAGAGCGAGAGCTTAGACTCTATCAAGCCAAGATTTGTTGTAAGTGGCACTCATTGAAAACAAGACGACAAGATAATAGGTTAAGAAGGAAAGGGATGGGAAGACATAAGGAAAAAGGTAGAACTGAAATAACTTCGTTGCAGAAATCACAACAGGGATTAGAAGTAACGGGGAAAAGAATAAACTGCAAAAATCGAATTATGTGATGTGGGTAGTTTTGCTAAAACCGGCCCGTAATGCAGAGAAAGGGAAAAAAGAAATGGATGTAATCAGAAATGACAGGGCAGGGGAAGGGGGAAGAGCCCAGATTCCACAAAACAGATCCTGGGCATTCCTAAAGAAGAGGACAGAACAAAAGGGAAGACAAACATTTTCAAAGATCTATGAAAAGAAAAACTCCTGGAATTTAGGGAAGAGATCCGGATGTCCGCATCAGAAGAATTCACCAATTCTTAGGCAAAATTAACAAAAAGAAACAAACAGCTAGTCGTATTATGGTGACAATGTTATTTTAGCAATACGGAATCCTACCAGCATCTCCATGCCATGAACAGATCACTTACAACAGAAAAAGAAATTGGGCCAAACTCAGATTTTTCTTCAATGTTCAACGTCAGGTTTAGAGAGCTTTGGGGGCACTCGAGAACACCCTTCCTTGTAAAACTACCATTCCCATGCGATGAGGAACCAACGTAGGGAGTATATGACCCAGGAACTCATTCTTAGAAGTCTACGCAGGAAGGTGAAAAGCCAGGAGATGGATTAAATATGCAAAGCTGATGAGTAGGGTAGTGATGTTATAAGGTGCTTGCCGGTGGGCGCTGAATTCATACACGTGGGGCTCATACCTAAACAACGGTGGAATACGTAGCCACAAAAAAACAAAGCAAATAATAAAACTATTGAAAGAAAAAACAATACAGAACGTCAAAGTAACGATAAAAACAGAACAGGACAATATTGCTAAAACCCAGCGAGGTAGGGCAGAGAGGAAGGGGACCAAGGCAGGGAATGGAGAAGAGCCAAATCCCTCTTCTGACAAGAATCAGTAGTATCCGTTGCACCACTGACTTCAGAAAATTCAGGTTGTAAGTGTATTCTTTAAGGATTTAGAAGCGACTATGACTAGGAGAAGGAAAATAGCCAGCCTTCCACGTGACCCAAGAGAAGTCACAGACCACACATATGATAACTAAGTAAGTGCTTTTCAAACTGCGATGTGAATACAAATCGAGGCCCCAACAGCCTCGACTTGCCATCGTTCTCAAACCCGCTCTGCAATGTCCCACCTCTGGACCTTGAGTCACGCTGGGTGTCCTATTAGGAGTGCCCTCTGGGCACCACCCCACTGTCAGAATCCTACCCAACGGCCCAGTGCAGGGTCTGTTCAAGTCATACTTGCAATTTAACCATTTCTTTCGCTTGATCCTTGTTTTAGGGAACGACCCACGTTCCACACATTAAGCTGTCAGGGTGCGTGCGTGTCCTATTTCCGCACGATTGTAAGGATCTCAAAGTAGAGATCCTGTTCTAGTCAACGCGATTTACTCATAACACCAAACACAGCTTCATTAACATTCGATGATCGACAGCTTGAGCTGAATTAAGGAAATTGAGAAAGGCACAATGCGTTGGCAAGAGAACTATATGGAAGCTGGGAAACTTGGAAGGGCCTTCTGGAGTCATAGCTGCCTTCTCTGCTTCATCTTTTGTCGGCTCTGGGGTCTCTCAGGGGAGTCGGTTAATGAAGGTGGTGAAATTAAAGCTAACTGAAAAATCCAGACCGTTTGCCCTGTGGGCCAGCATGCAGAACGTAGGGGGGAAAGCATTCTGTTGAGTAGCTGAGTTCCTCATCTTAAAATTATTTATTTTGGCTATATACATAGCCAAAATAAGTATATATTTATATCTATCTATCTACCTATATACGTATATATGTTATATATGTATATATGTTTTATATAACATATATAAAAAATAAATTATATGATAATAAATATCAGTCCACAAAGAATTAATTTCCTTAACATTTGGGTAATTTCTTGCATTCCCTTACTAACACATTTGCCTTTTTCTTTATCCAGTTTCTGGGGCAAATCTAAGCCTATATTTTATTTATTTTTTAAAGTTTTTTTTTAAAGATTTCATTTATTTTTTTGACACAGAGAGAGAGAGCGCGCAAGCAGGGCGGAGCTGCAGAGGGAGAGGGAGAGGCAGACTCTGAGCTGAGCAGGGAGCCTGATGCGGGACTCGATCCCAGGACCCCAAGATCATGACCTGAGCCGAAGGTAGACACTTAATGGACTGAGCCACCCAGGTGCTCCAGGAAAGTTTTATATAGGACTGTGGCCAGGATGGGGCATTTGAGAGCTTGGATTGGGAGCAGAAGAGATTGCCGAGAAGGTAACATGCAAGGTGGGTGTGGCAGAGACAGAGTGAAATGTGAATCCACAGCAGATACACCAGGGTGGAGTCTGGGGACAGCCCTGGAGATGCAAAGTGTGAGGTCTCAGGAAGGAGGCAGGATGTGGAAAGAGCCCTGGGGAGGTAGGTGTGAGATAGGAAAATGCCAGACACGGCTTGCACCTTCTGACATCATCTCCCATCCAGGTCCCCTTTCTTCAGTGAAACAAGATGAAGAAGCTAGTTAGAAGGTGCTCCCCTGCTGAGCAGCATCCTGAGGATGGGGAGCGGTTTCCTGCATTGTTCTTTCAAACCAAGTCTTTCGCAAAGGGCTATAGAGTGATGTTGTGATTTATAATAAGAAGCTGTATTTGGTCTTTGACCCGGTTGCTGGCACGGAGCTCCTAAAACCCTTGAGATTTTGTAAGGAGAGCAATAAAGGAGTCTTTTGCTATGTTAATAGGAAAAAGCCCCTAGGTCACCTAAAGATGGGGGCTGGTTGCCAGAGGAACCAACCTTGTGAGGAGAGGTTGAAATTTTCAGTCCCACCCCCTGCCCTCTGGGAATGGGAGAGGGGCTGAAGATCAAGTTCAATCACCAATGGTCAATGATTTAATCAATCATGACTCTGTAATGAAGCCTCCATAAAAACCCAAAAGGCTAGGTTTTGGAGAGCTTCCGGGTTGGTGTGCATTTGAAGCTTTAGGGAGCGTGGTGCACCCAGGGAGGGCATGGAAGTTCAGCGCCCCTTCCGTATACCTCCCTCGGCACCTCTACCAGCTGGCTGTTCCTGATGTTTCTCTGAGTTGTGTAAGCTGCTCTAGCAAATTTATTGCACCCAAGGAAGGGGTTGTGGGAACTTCTGATCCATTTGCCGGTGGGTGACTTGCTATTAGTATCTGAAGGGGGAGGATGGGGGATGGCAGTCCTATAGGACTGGACCCTTAACCTATGGAATCTGAGGTTATCTCCAGGTAGATAGTGCCGAAATTGAGATGAATTGTAGGACACTCAGCTGGTGCTGGAGGATTGCTTGGTGGTGTAGGCATCCCCCACCCTCAATGTGTCCGCGTTGGTAACCAGAATCTTCACTAGCCTTGAGGGTTTCCTCCGGCGCTGCTTCTAGGAATCTGATACATCACCTGAAACTAGCAAGGACCCGGGTTAATTGGAAGGTTACTGGGACAGAGGAAGAAAGATGCGGTCTTGTTAGTTTCGGCTCCCGTGCAAAATGTGGAGTATCCCGCCTTAGAAGGGAGTCAGGGAGATTGTATAGACCTAGAGGCATCACTGCTTAATTCTACTAACCAAAATATGTTTTGAAAACAGACTTCTATGTGGCAGCTTCCTAGAGATGGTTCAAATGTGAGATGTGCAGGTGGCCTAATGGTGCAGAGATGTGCACCATGAAATTCAAATTAGAACAATAAGGAGACGGGATTGTGTGGGATATTTACAGACACTCTGAAGTATCAGAAAAGTTTTATTTTTAGAACCTCCAAAGCAAATGGCAAATGTTAACATTTGTCAAATATCAGCAGTGAGGACATGGATGTATGTTATATTATTTTCTGCACCCTTCTCTGCATGAGAAATATTCCTATAATAAACTGTTAAGAATCAGAAAGAAAAAATACGTGCCCCATGGAGTTCGTCCCCGCAGTTGAAATCAGCAGGATCAGGTAATGACCACAGATGGAAACCACCTCCTCCCTCCTATTCAGAGTTTTAAATCTTTCTTGGACCAGCTGTCAGAAAATGAACCACAGAACTTTTGCAAAGAGTGCAATTTGGCAAGTCTTATCCTCATCAATCTCTTTGCTTGGTTTGTAGGATATATTTTTTCTCGTTTGGTCTGTTTTGATTTAATTCCTTAAAAACCAGATATAACGTATCTTTACATGTATATTTCCCCTGCGATGCAAATTCAGCATGGCTGGATATATGGTCTCCTTTCATGACCATTTAAACTTTACATATTCTGGTTATTCCATGGAAGAACTGGTTAATTGTTGGAAACTGATTGTTATACATCTGAGGATATCTTCCATGCTGTCACTAACGGATGGAGTGCTTGCTTCCTTATATGACGAATATGTTGCAATTTATACCAGAAATACCTTTTTTCTTATAAAACATTTTATTCTACGTGATCTCTACACCCAGCATGGGGCTCGAATTCACAACGCCGAGATCAAGAGGCATATGCACTACCAACTGAGCCAGCCAGGTGTCGCCACACAGGAAATATCTTAATAAACCATATATCAAATACAGAACTCGATATCACTTTATTATGGGAAAAAGGAAACAAACATAAACAGCCTGAAGGAAGAACCGAGTCCAGGCTATCAGAATGCCTGGTGTGCAGAGGCTGGTGCATAAAGACATGGGATTATCTCTGAGAGCACAGAGTCTGCGGGTGGGAAGGAAGCCCAGGACTGGTTCAGCTGCTCAACCACCTTGACAAAGCCCAGGCTCTTTCCATCTTTGTGCTCTGCCAAGCCCAGTATGGTGGCTTGTTGCTTTCATGGTTGTCAGATGGTTGATGCAGCTATGAGCATCAAAGACTGCTTTTAGAGGAAGCGCCTGGGAGAGATGGGGAGAGGTAGGGCAGGGGCGGGAGGAGCAGAAAAGGAGCCTATCCTCCCATGGATCTCTTCTTTTGTCAACAAAGGAATGGCGTTTACCAAATGTGTCAAGCAGACTTGATTCATGATTCACTGTCCAGGCTTGGTATATTACAATGCCAAGGATATGTGGGCTCTTCCAGCCAAAACTAAGTGTGGAGGAAGAGCTATTACACTAACAAGAGAGTCTTTAATAGAGGTGCCCAGGACCCTCACTTCTCCAGCAACTATAAGCTAAGTAAATCGCCTTAAACCTTGCGTTTCTCTGGGCCACTTTCTGACTGGGGAATGGTAATGGTCCTTTAGGGTTGTTTTGAAACCTATGGTAAGGGGCACCTGGGTGGCTCACTCGGTGAAGCGTCTGCCTTCGGCTCAGTCATGATCTTGGGGTCCTGGGATCGAGCCCCGCGTTGTACTCCCTGCTCAGCAGAGAGTCTGCTTCTCCCTTTCCCTCTGTGTGCTCTCTTTCTCAAATAAATAAAATAAATCCCCCCCCCCAAAAAAAGGGAAAAAGAAAAGAAACCCATGGTGAATAAAACACCCAGAGATATTTTTTTCCCCTGACGAAGCCATTTAAGGACCTCACAAAATAATAAACTTCAATTTTGGTAGACATGTTAACTTCTATTGGTTTTTCAAGTATGGCCCCATCTGACAATTTGTTCTATTTTCAAAATAAGCAAACCTCCACTCTCCCTAAAATCTAAACCTATTAGTTTGTCATGCAATCCATCGATATTGTGCTGTAGGGAGCTCTCAACAAATTGCAAATGTGAGTTTCTCAGGCCCGAGTTTTATCAGAAGAGTTGCACATGGTCATGGTCATGGTCGTGGCAGTCCACTCGTGGTTAGTCGCTAATAAGTAACCAGGAAAACAGTAGAGGATAAATAGCTTCGATTGCTTTTTTTTTTTTTTTTATGATTTTATTTATTTGTCAGAGAAAGAGGGAGATCATAAGCAGGGGAAGCGGCAGGCAGAAGGAGAGGGAGAAGCAGGCTCCCCGCCGAGCAGGGAGCCCGATGCGGGACTCGATCCCAGGACCGCGGGATCATGACCTGAGTCAAAGGAAGATGCTTAACTGACTGAGCTACGGAGGTGCCCTCAGGTGATCTTTCTTAACTTTGACCTAGAGACAGGACCCATTCCGTGCTCTTGGCTCGGCTGCACTGCCCGTCCCAGCATTCTCTTTCCTGCTCCTTTCTGGTGTCCGTGGTCAGGGCTCTGGCTTAGGGCCCTGTTGATGTTCTCAGAGAACCAGAACTGTAACTGCCAAGGGAATTCAAGCTGGGCCATACGCTCTCTCTAGAATACTTCTTAACATGTCTGTGTGTGCCTGGAGCTGTCCTGTTTGTGAAGAGTTCTCTGTAGTACACTTAGAGATTTCCAGGTGCAAATAAGAGATGTATTTGGTCCTATTTATTTTTCTCTTTGATCTGATACCAATCTTGGTGGATCAATCAGGGATCACTTGGAGAAGCACAACCATATATATATATATACATATATATATATATATATACACACACATATATATGTAAATTTACAAACTATATCACCATATAACTCTATACGACTCTATAACTTTCTCTGTCTTCTCTAAATATATATATGATTGTACATAATATATAATTATTAACATTATTAAGTATGTGTATATAATTAGATACAGGGATTTGACATCTTTCAGATTCCTTTTAAAACAGGATCTTTGCTGAGAGGAATTCCATCCCGTATCAACAGATCTTGCAAAGCGTGCACACCTATCCCTTCTCCTCTAGCCCCACTATGTGCGCCATTTTTTTGAATCCAAGTGTCACCATCTGAAATTACATTACTTATTTGTTCCTTCTCTCTATCTTTACCTCCACTAGAAGGTGAGTCTCACAAGGGCGGGGACTTACCTGCCGTCCCTTCCTGCAGGACTGGAAGAGTGCCCACCACCCAGCGAGTCTCAACCAGTACTTGTGAAATCTGTGAGAAATCTTAACAGTGCTCTATGGTGCATGTTTATTGCCCTCAGTTTTACAAAGGAGGACATGAAGGATCAGAGAGATGAAGCCATTTTCTCAAAATAACCAGCTGGGATGCAGCAGAACTGAGATCTGAATCCATCCCTCTCCTCTCTCTTGCGTCTCGGCTATTCTGAGATTAAAAGCTATTCCAAGCTACATCTGAAGTTACTCAACTATTTTTAGTTATCAAGTGTGTAGATATTCCCTAACTTTTTAGTGCTTCATAAATAACTACGTCTTGTAAGAGGCTTCTTTGGTCACCCTTTTGTACCCCAACCCCAACCAACACACACACTTTTGTACCCCAACCCCAACCAACACACACACTTTGAGCATCATTGCTCAAAGTTAGGTGTTCTGGATAGTGTTGTTGAGATATACCTTGGCAAAGAAGGGTGTCTGATTTGTCCCTTCTTTAAATATCCTTGATTCAATTCTATCTTTAGCCATGTTTCTCATTTTGTATTCTATTTTAAATTTATTCTGTCTTGTCATATTTTATGTGTCTTTTCAGGCCACCTTAAATCCTCCTTAGTACAAAGTGAGGGTAAAGAACATAAAGAGTTAAATGCACAGTCCTGGAGGATGCACTCAAGCTATATTATTCTGAGTAGCACTAACATTCAATGTAGGTAAATAATGAGATAAAATTTGTGTTTCAGCATTAAGAAGCCACAGGGGTAGCCATTAAAAGTGATGATCACAAAGACTGTAAAACTGTGTGCAGATATGCTTACAGTGTAATCTGTGTAGGAAAAGCTGGGTGCAAAAGTGCATATTCAGTACGGGTCAGAACAATTTACAAAATAAGACTGGAAGGAAATACCAATCTACTTTATTTTGGCCAGACCTGAGGTCTGCAGATCTGAAATGGTGTAATGTACAAACAGAATATCTCACTTTATGAATCATACTACCTGACTATTCTGTTTTAAAACTCTTTTTTTTTAAAGATTTTTATTTATTTATTTAACAGAGATAGAGAGAGAGCACAAGTAGGCAGAGAGGCAGACAGAGGGAGAGGGAGAAGCAGGCTCTCCGCCGAGCAGGGAGCCCGATGCAGGGCTTGATCCCAGGACCCTGGGATCATGACCTGAGCTGAAGGCAGCCGCTTAACCGACTGAGCCACTCAGGTGCCCCTCATTTTAAAACTCTTGATTAAGCAGATGTAAAGCACATCCAACACAAACAGGATAAGGTAATAAATGTCCCTTTGTTCGTCACCAAACGTCCACCACCAACTTGTGTTACTCTGGTTCATGTCCGTCTCCAGCTCTCTGCACTTCTTGGGTGACTAGTCATTAAATCTACTTATACTGAAATGCATAATGGATGATTTTGCCATCTGTTTCACCTATTCCTATTGTTCTAGAAAGTTCCCTGGGATTCCCTTCCAGTTCATCACTTATCCCAACAAAGGAAACCACTGTTTTGAAGTTTTCCAAAGTAAATTAGTTGTATTTATTCTAGAACTTCATTTAAATAGAATCATGAGGGGTGCCTGGGTGGCTCAAGTTGGTTAACATCCAACTCTTGATTTTGGCTCAGGTCATGATCTTGGGGTTGTGGGATCGGCCCCCCACATTGGGCTCTGCGCTCAGCAGGGAGTCTGCCTGAGATTCTCTCTCTTTCTCCGTCTGCCGACCCCCCACTGCACTCATGCTCTCACTCTAAAATAAACAAATCTTTCAAAAAAAAAAAAAAAAAAACCAGAATCTCTGGCTCACTCTGTATCCTCAAGTAGTAGCTCATTCCTCCTTTACTTCCTGAAATAGGTTGTATAAATTCAATGTTATTTCTTCCTGGAACATTTGATAATCAAACTTTTCAGTAGATATGAGGCTATTTTTGTGTCAGTTTTGATCATCTGAGTTTTTCAGGGGACTGGCCCATTTCATCTGCATTGTCAATTTTGTTAACATAGAGTTACCCTTAGTATTCTCTTTAAATTGTTTTGGTAATTACACAATCTGTCATGATAATCCCTCTTTCATTTCTGATATTGATCATTTGTGCTCTGTCTCCTTTTTTCTTAAGCAGGCTTATGTGGGGTTTACCAGTTTTGCTAATCTTCTGATCAAAAGAACTAACTTTTAGCTTTGTTGATTGTTTTCAATTCCATTGTTTTATGCTCTGATCACAATTATTTCTGTCTTCCACTTATTTTAAGTCAATTTTCCTGGTTTTTATCTAACCTCTGAAAGTGGAATTTTAGGTAATCAATTTTTGGCCTTTGTTCATTTCTGATAGAAGCATTTAAAGCTATAGATGTCTCTCCAGAAAGACCTATGATGAGGGAGAGGGAAAGAAATTCCAGAGCTGCACATTCTTTGGGTCAGCAAAAGGGAAAGGTGCTCAGGACAGCAGTGGAAGGATTTAGTTTGGGTTAGGAGCAAGATGCTCTCTTCCTTACAGGAGGGGAAGGGCAAAGAAGGGTCATGACGAAGGGAGGCTTCCAGATCTGCTGATGAGAAGCTGAAAGCATCTCCATGGGATGGCTTACGTTCCCTCAGCAAGCATAAGGGGAAAGTGGGGAAGGTCTGAGCAAAAAGGGAACCTGGGATAGTCATCGCAGGGTGGGGAGAAGGGAAGTTAGTAATGAAGGGCAACATGCATCAGGAAGAATGAAGGGCTCACATGGGGATAACGGCTGTGATTTATAAAGCAAAGAATTTAACCCAGATCTATGATTTGCTACACAGAGCTCAGCTGCTCATGGGGCAGCATGGAGAAGGCAGACATGTGGGCTCAGCCAGGACTGGGGTTTACCAGGTGAGCAAGACAGTGACATCTGGGGCAGGTCAGGGAGTGGGGGGGATCAAGGTACTCAGAATATTTGCAAGGAAGTGATTAAACTCATGAGCCATGGGTTTGTAGCTTGGCGGTTAGAAAAATGAGAACAGGGTTTGCAAGTCACAATGAAATCAAAGGCTTGTAGCATTGGGTTGAATTCTCAGAGTAAAGACATTGGGTTGAACTCTCAAAGTTAGCTCTAAGGGATGTGGTTACTGGGGGTGACAAGGTCTAGGTGTGACCATGGAAGAGACTAGATGATGTGCAGTTGGAAGAGATCTCTGGAGGTGCTGTGCAAGTCATCGGCATGGGATGTTCTGTCCTCAAGAGTGTTGGCGGGGGTACTGGTAGAGAGGAAAGGTGTCAGACCCACCATCTTCAGTGAGTGGTGGGGAGGGACTGGCAGGCTGATGGATGGCAGGAAGGAGATGGGGAAGAGGGTGATAGAGCTAAGAGTAGCATGGACTTCAAATAAGAAAGGGTTTTTGCAGGATGGAGGGGGTAAATGGAGGATTAGGAACATTGAGATTGTTTCCTGACCCTGAAGTCTTTAGGCTGTGAAGGAAAACTCTGGCTCTGCTTGAGTGGCTGTCAGAGACCCCAGGTCTTCCAACATCAAATAAGGAATGTCCCAAGAGAAGATGGCAGTTGGAGGGGAGACCACTAGTCATAGCGTGGGAGTTCCAGAAGATGCAGCAACTATAGGCTTTATTTAGCCAAGGAGGACGGCTGGAAAGTTGACTCCGATTTGGAAGTGTGAAAAACAAGGACAGGGATGCCTGGGTGCCTCAGTCGGTTAAGCATCCAACTCTTGATTTCAGCTCTGGCCTTGATTGCAGGGTCGTGAGTTCGAGCCCCACGTTGGGCTCTGTGCTGGGCATGGAGCTTACTTAAATAAAAACAGAAAATCAAAACCAACCAACCAAACAAAAAACGAGCGCAAGACCGGGAGAGAATGAGGTGTGAGAGATGAGTTGAGAAGGGCTACAGCTATTGGTGTCCATTAAGCCCTGGAATATCTGTATGGGGTGTGTATTAGCTTCCAGTGGCCTCTGTAACAAGTTACCACAAGCTTGCTGGCCAAAAACAAGACAAATTTATTAGCTTCTATTTCTAGAGGTCAGAAGTCCAAAATGGATTTCACTGGACTAGAACCAAAGCATTGGCAGGGATGTGTTCCTTCTAGAGGTGTTAAGGGAGAATGCGTTTCCTGGCCTTTTTCAGCATTTAGAGGCTGCTTGCTTTCCTTGGCTTGTGTCCCTTTCCTCCATGTTCAAAACCAGCCATTCCTCTGGTTCTGACTCATCTGCTTCCCTCTTCCCCATTTAAGGACACTTATAATTACATTGGACCCACTAGGATAATCCAGGATAATCCTTGTATTTTAAAGTAACCGATTAGCAACCTCAATTCCCCCTGGCCATGTAACAGGGCATATTCCCAGGTCCCCAGGGTGAGGATGTGGACATCCCGATTCTGCCCACCACAGTGTCTTCCCCAAGATGCAGGGGTGTGCAGAGCCACTTAAAGGAGCCATGCCACGTGGCAAATAAGCTATTGCTTGGTTTTCGGGAAGCGGAGCAGTCACCCAAGAACCATTCTAGGACCTCAACATCCAAGGATGGAACCATCATCTAAGGCAGTGGTTCCCAAACTTCACTAAGCATCTGAATCACCTGGAGGGTCTGTTAAAACACAGAGTGCTTCCCCCTCTCCCACTCCCCCTTTCTGATTTAGTAGGTCAGGGGTGAAGCCTGGGATGGACATTTCTAACAAGTTTTCAGGTGATGCTAATGCTGTTGGTCCAGGAGCTGCAATTTCGGAACCATTCTCCTAACGTGTTCTTGCTCCAAAAGTTCTGTGAATCAAGATCTTTGTGCTTGGTTGAGTATGTGGATATATGTTTTATTGGCTATGTTTTTAGTTTTCGTTCAATCTTCAATCTCAAACACCTCCTGGGTCCCAGCTCCATCACTGATTTACCGTGTGACCTCTCTACTCCTTAGTCTGTGAAATGGGGATGGTGATAGTACCCGCTTCATGGGAAAGTTATGGGGATTAAATGAATTAATAATAAAGCACTACTAATGCTATAAAAGTGTTGGCAATTATTTAAGAACTTTATCAGTCAAGGGGCGCCTGGGTGGCTCAGTCGGTGAAGCGTCTGCCTTCGGTTCAGGTCATGATCTCCGGGTCCTGGGATCAAGCCCCGTATCAGGCTCCCTGCTCAGCGGGGAGTCTGTTTTTCCCTCTCCCTGCTGCTCCCCCTGCTTGTGCTCTCTCTCTGTCAAATAAATAAAGAAATAAAATCTTAAAAAAAAAAAAAGAACTTTATCAGCTAATCAAGAGGAACACCTAGACGTTCTTTAATGTACAGAGTTGACACAGACGATGGAAAAGGTGGGAAGCCAAGAACCTCAACAGCAGGAATCACTGCTACCTTAGGGGCAGGGAGGGACCATTGTAGGAGAGTTTCCAGAGCTCAGAGACTGGGATTTTAGAGGGGCGTCCAGTAGGAGCAGAGTCAGGGGAAGGCTACTCGCACACCAGCAAACAGTCGCTGACTGGTCCACAGGTTTGCCCACGATCATAGGGGTAAAAAGAGCAAAAGAAAACCCTCCCGAGGTCCCGTTGATGAGGGAACAGAAGGCAAGCTGAGGACAAAGCAGAAGCTGACACCCCACAACCCACCCCTCCCACCATGGGATATATGTGCCATTCCTCAGGCACTCCTGGCTGCCCCAAAGGAAAAACAAATAGTAACTTATAGAGATCACAGTCCTATAAGACATGAGTCTCCCTCAGTTTTCAAATGTCTTAGCAATCTACAAGAACAAAGCATTCCTATCATCAGTAACCTAGCTTCCAGAAGGAAATGTAGATACAATTAAATGCCCTTATAACCTGCAGCCATTGACAGATACTTGAGGCGGGCAGAGTGTTATGTTCCTCCAGGAAGCTCCCAACTATCTTAATGTTAATACCTTACTGAAGGGGTAAACAACATTAACCTGACAATGGCAAGGCCTCTGGTATCTTGTAGGTCCTCTTTAGCATATGAAAATTCTTTGGAAACCTCCCCTCTTCCTTACCTCTCCCAACCCCGTAGTATATCATCAGCCACCCCTCACAACCCTGGGGCAAAAGCTCTTTCTGCCCACGGGTCCTGTCCCCGTGCTTTAATAAACCACCATTTTGCACCAAAGATGTCTCAAGAATTCTTTTAGTCATCGGCTCTGGACTCCACCCCACTGAACCTCACCTATATTCCGAAACCACATCACCATAACCTCGGTTAACTGTTTTGTTTCAGCTCAAGCGTAGTTCAGGCATTCCCCATTCATTTCCCTCTCTTGGAACGAGGAACATTTAGAGCAGACACCAAGAGAACATTGACTCCCACATTCAATCTGTGCTTGTGCTCACTTCTGCTCAAGGAGACTTCACCCGCCAAGCACACACTGAAATCCTCGTGCGGTGGGCTTTCCTGGGGAGCAGCTCTCTGAGCACATGGAAGACGCTAGAAGGTAGCCAGTGACATGCATCCCATGGAACCAACCAAAGAACATGGAAAGAGGAGAATCCTGGGTATGTCTGGGGGCTCAGGGGGTTGCAATGTCTGTCTCGCTGATTTTCTGGAATGTGCTTCGGGAAGACCATCTCGCCGCGAATGGCTTTGTTGTATTTCATGGGCAAAGTGCCTCCTTCCATTATGTCATTATGATCAGTAACAACTATAGGCTCTGTGGTGCCTTTTACACAGGGCGTAAATTCTCCGAGGCTAGAGGCTTATGTTAGAGCACAGAGCCCTGTGAATGGTCCTCAGAGACGTGCAGATGCAGGTGTCCAGACTGCTATCCTCAGCTGGTGCCTGCTCCCCGCCAGCTGCCAAATATACCTGAGTGAGCTGCACTTGGACCCGGAACACCCTTCCCACATGTAGCCTCCTAGGATATGCCATTTATAAGAAGAAAGATATTTGTCTTCCATCAAGCGTTCCTGACTCACAGCTCCTAAAACCCTTGGAATTTCCTAAGTGGTAAGAGCCATAAAGGTGTTTTGTTATTCATAACAACCACACCTGAGTTTATGTTAACAGGTGACTTCCGGGAAGCCCCCAACGATGGGGCTGGTTGCGAGGGAACCAATCCTGGGGCTACAGTGTTGGAACTTTCTGCTCCCCACTCCTCCTCCGCAACCCACCTCCACCCTCTGCCCTCCAGGGAGAGGAGAGATTGAGTTCGGTGACCAATAACCAATGACTTAATCAATCGTGCCTCATGTAATGAAGCTTCCAGAAGAAGTCCTAACCCAAGGGGCTTGGAGAGCTTCAGGATTGGTCAACTCAGGGAGGTGCTGGCAGGTGGGGGCCCCAAGAGGGTAGGAAAGCTCCACACCCCATCCCCCCCACCCTGCCCCATGCATCTCTGTCATCTGCTGGCTGTTGAGTTGTATCCTTTGTAATAAACCAGTAATCAAGGAGGTGAATGGTTGTTCCTGAGTTCTGTGAGCCATTCTAGCAAAGGATCACACCCAAGGAAGGGGGTCGTGAGGACGTCTGGTGCGGAGCCTTGGTGGCAGCTTGTCTTGGGACCGATGTGCGATGCCGGGGCCGCCTTGTGGGACTGAGCCGTTGACCTGAGGGATGGGCACCAACTCCAAGCAAATAGTATCAGACTTCGGTTACATTGTGGGACACCCAGCTGGTGTCGGAGATCTGGAGAATTGCTTGGTGTGGGGAAAACCCACATGCATTTGGTAACCAGGAGTATGGAGAGTATTCTGTGAATTGACAGAACACAGAGGAGTCTTTTCTTTACACCTCCCAAGGTCAAACTGGGAGGAAGGGTCAGCGAGGAGCCTTTGACGGGGAGGCCAGGGACAGCATCTTGAGATTACCAGGTAGACAGTGGAAAATTCTTTTTGGCCTGCTGCTTGGGGCATCTTTTAAGCTTCCAAAGGGAATCTCCTCTCCCAGTGGCCTGTTGTGATGGAAAGTACTTTCTTCCACTCCAAAGATTCTGGAAGGCACTTTGTCCTTAAGGAGAGGGAATGGAGGGATTCCTTCTCTAAATGCCATCCATGTTACTGCTACTTCGTCCCTTCTCGGCCTTGCCTCTTTCCACAGGACAGACTTGATTGCAGTCCACTCCGAGGGTCTGACTTCCCTGCACCTGAACCCTAGTCTCCCATCCCTGGATCTTTGCTTCCTGCGACCAGACAGCTTCAAGCATCCCAGACCTCCAGGGACCACCTGCTCTCTCTCCCTATGCATGCGGACTCTGGCTCGTAGTGTGAGCTCATGCTTGGTTAATGGTGCTTGCAGCCTGTCCATATTCCCCTCCTCCCAATTTGACATTGGTCTCCTGCATTTCTTGAGACATGCATTTTCCCTCCGTTGTAGCAGTTTTATGCCTGGCCTTTGGACACACTCCTTCCATGTTCTGTCACTAGATGGTCACCTGCCTTGTCAGGGAGGGAACACTTGTGATATAGACTCAATATGTGTCTGGTCATTGATGCAAGGAATAAAGACAACCATTTTATACCCTAATGTATAGGCTTCTCTTTCGGGGGTCAGAAAAAGTGTGGTGGGCATGTGCTGGGAACAAGGATACAACCCAGAGGATAGCCATGGATTGATACAGTGAGGTTAAGCCCATTATTATCAACCCTAGCTGCTCCATGTTATCACCCAAGAGCTTAAAAACATTCTATTGGGGCTCCTGGGTGGCTCAGTCGGTTAAGCGTCTGCCTTCAACTCGGGTCTTGATCCCAGGGTCCTGGGATCAAGCCCTGAATCCGGCTCCCTGTTCAGCGGGGAGTTCGCTTCTCCCTCTCCCTCTGCTCCTCCCCCTGCTTGTGTGCCCTCTCTCTCTCTGTCAAATAAATAAATAAAATCTTAAAAAAAACCAACATTCTCTTGCCTCAAATCCCCTATGGGGACAATTGAATAAGCATCTCATGATTCAATTATGGCCAAGGACCACAGAGTTAGGCTTTTCCTTTCTTCATTTGGTACACCTAGAGTGAGACCTGAAATCCATATTTTTAACTAACATCTCAAATAAGTTCTACTAGCAAGACAAGGTGAGTTTAGTAAACACTAGCTGTAAGATCTGATCCCAAAGCTTCTCACAGTTTGTGAAATGCCTCAGCCAAGCTAGAGAGCTCCAAATGTCCCAAAATGTCTTCTAGATAGAGCCCAAACCAGTTGGCTATGGAACCACGGTAAGAAAACCCAAGACTATAACAATAAAAAAATTACTGAGGAACATCTTATACCTTACCTACATTTTTTTATATTTAAATCTTTTATTGAGTTTTATTTTTCCTAATATGTTAAGAGTCATGGTTGGTTACTACTTTGCATATTACTTTCATTTACTTCTAAGATTTTTTTTGTTTTGAGAAAATAGAAGATGGATCAGCTCACATTCTATATAGTCTCTAATTTTTATTAGTTGTCTCTCTCCATGAAAGGCCAGAACAATACCTCATGGAGTCATGACTTGAGGTGGTATAAAAAAAAGAGCACAAGCCAGGGGCGCTTGCGTGTCTCAGTTGGTTAAGCGTTGGGCTCTTGATCCTGGCTCAGGTTGTGATCTCAGGGTCGTGAGATCGAGCCCCACGTCAGGCTCTGAGCTGAGCATGGAGTCTGCTTGAGATTCTCTCTCTCCTTCTCCCTCTGCATGTCCTGTGTTACATTTCTCAGGAACTGAAGGAGATAGATTGACAAGATGCAAGCAGAAACTGGGGAGGAGAGGGAATCCCAGCTTGTAACATGAGTAACCTCACGGTAACCCCAAGGTCTGAGATCGGAAGATGCACTCTTGCCTCTGATTCTGTTGATTGTGGCCATGGCGGCTAACCTCTTGGGCTATGGGGAGATCTCACAGTATGTGTCTGGCCCAGGATAAATGCTTGACAAATAGAACTTATAACATGCAGGCATCGAGAAGCATGTATGCTGTTCCTAACTTGGGTTTCTGTCCTTACTGTCACATTACTTCTCATATCGTGGCTGTTCGCATATCACCTGTTAGCATGAAAGCTCTTAGAGTATAAGCATCAATACTATTGATCTTAAATCCCCGAAGAACCCTGAGGCACAGTGCTTGAAACACAGCCACACAGTGGTTTACCCTTGGCCAGCACAGACTCCTCCCGTCCCCATTCCTGTTGGTTTTTGTTTCCAGGGGGGAGAAGTGATCCAGGTGAGTTTCTCATTTAGGCTGCGCGCATCTTGCACTCAGGTGCACCGACTCATTCCTCTCCCAGTCCCCAGATCTCAAACAGGCCTGGCCCTGACCTCCGTGGTCTCCACCTGCCAGAGGAAAAGCAGCTGTATGTCCGCGGAGCCGGAATCCAACCGTGTCTCAAAAGTTTGCTTTGCTGGGTGAGCCAGCCAGCAGCAATTATTAAAAAACATTTTTCAACAAAGTCTAGAGCCATGGTGTTCCCAGCCCACTGGCAGGGTTCCCTCACAATAGAGCTTTCTTCCTATTGGCAGGGGACAGACAATGCGAAACACAGAAATTTAATATCTTCGCATTATGCAGATCTGATTTAATCAGAGATGAGGTTGAAGTGCAATAAAAACTATACTTTCATTAAGTTTATGACTTACAGACTGTATGTCAATTACCCTGTTACCATGGCCACCCTGCTAACAGCCTCCGCGCACTCGTTTCCCCACAGGGATGGGGACGGGAGGAAGTGCATAAGGACAAGACAGAATTTCTCATTTCACGTCCTTTTTCCCTGTGTTGGAGGTTTCTGGAAAGGAGAAGATCAAGTTGCAAGGGTCTTGATAATTCCTTCTCAGAAGAAAACTGGTGAAGAATGAGAAGAAAAGGGGAGAGACAAGAGTCTTACAGACTCTTCCCTTCCTGGGGGCAATCCACCCCAGGAATATTGCAACGTGTCAGGCAGTTAGGTAGCAGAAGTGAGCAGCGGGAGCCTGAGTGTTGCCCACCCCTCTCTCCCTGGTTTGTCAACGTGATCGCCCATCCTTTACCCTCTCCTCTTCTCAAGGATTGTTGAAGAGGGTGGATGGCAGTTGTATGCATGGTGAATTACGTGGCTGCCACACTTTCCACACCTTCCATGGGGCAAGAAGGCAGAGGAACCATCAAAGTGAAAGGTTGACAAGTTGCTGGAAGAGTGTTTGGCTGGTGGCTCCTAATATAACTGTCCCCACACTGCATGACCCATGGATACCTGGAGATCAGCTCTACAAAGGGGATCGGGAGGTAGTTGCTACTCTGTTAGACAAGACACTAAGCACGTCTGTGCTAGTTGCCTGCCCAATATCCATTCCCATTCTGCCTTAGAGGCTATGTTTTTACTTATAGACCACCCCACTGAAACTGCTCGCTCCCCACATTCCCTTCCACCTAGGGCTGGCTATGTAACACATTTCTGGCTGATGACAATTAAGTTGGGTAGAGGGGGAGGTAGTTTTTACTTTCTTGGTTGTAGCAGGTGATTTTTGTGCCTCCTACCACATCTCCTCCACCTGCCTCTGATTTCGGCCACAGGTGGGCAAGTCCAGGCTCACTGACATCTCAAGGGCATGCTATGGCATTGCTTTGTTTTTCTGACTTAGAGTTTTCTTCGAAGCCACAAAAGTCCACAGACCTCATATCCCGGCCCAGTCAGGAAGAGCAAGGAGGTTAATGTCCCTGGGGTTGACCTTCAAACAATGGGGGATGGTGGCCCATGGACAAATGCCCTAGCCTCCTGTCCTTCAGGAAAATTCTACAAGGCATTCCACATGCTTCTCTAAGATCTCCAAGGAGCTGAGCTCCCTTACAGTGATGGTACAGCCTTTATTGACTCCTCCTTCCCTAACTCAGTCTCATTGTAATCTTCCTTACTCTTGTTTCTTGGGGTTAAAACCAAGTTACCTTTATCTCTGTCTTTCTCTTTTATCTCCTTGTCTTTAAAAACACAAAATGATGTCTCTGGAAAAGATAAGTCCACTCAGCTGAAAAGAACTAGATTGTGAGGTCAATGTGATATTTGACTAACTGCAGTGTATAATTGGTGCCCTGAAAATTCTTTCTTCTTATCTGTTTCTTAGGTTTTACCCTCATGTTTAGCTCAATGGCATTCCAACTGAGTGATGATATTCTTTCGTCTGCATTGGCCTAATTTTCAGCTCTAATTCTGCCTTCTGCTGCCAGTCTTCTCTCAATCATAGATTCAAGCAACTTCAGCTTCTTCCCACCCCTTCACATAAGTATGCTCCATTCATATTTGCTCATTCGTCTCACGTAGGCTTCACATTCCCAAAGACGATTTTGATTTCACTTCTGAGACTCTGGGCAAATTATTGAATCTCTGAGCCTTATCATTAGGTCTGATGCAAAAATGATGCGGGTAAGTCAGTATAATGCCCAGGACATGGTAGGCACTCAATATGTTGTAGTTTTAATTTGATCATCGTTGACTCTTTCATGACTACCCAAGTATCTCAAATACTTCAGGAAGATTTTTATTGGGGAGGAAATATCATAGAATAGTCAAGGGGACAGCTTTGCGAAAGTAGACCCAGGCTCAAATCCAAGTTCTGCCACTCTCCAAAATTACTCCAGTGATTCTGTCCTTGTAGTCATGCCCTTGTGTGTTAGGGGTTTTGTCCACTGGATCATGGCAGACTTGTGGGTCCAACAGAACACGGTGGAAATGCAAGTGTGTGACTTCTGGGCCTAGATTATAAAGATATCGAATTTTCCACCTTGCTCTCTCTTGAATGACCCACTCTGGAGAAAGCCATCTGCAATGTTGCCAGAACATTGGAGCATCCCCTGGAGAGGCCCACGTGGTAAAAACCCGAGACTTCCTTGCAAAAGCCAAGACTAGCTCACCAGCCATGTAGTGCGCCATCTTGGAAGCACTTCTTCCAGTCCCAGTCAAGGCTTCAGATGATGCAGCCCCAGCTGACATCTTGACCATAACCTCATGAGAGGTCCTGCATCAGAAGTGCCCACAAAGGTACTCATGAATTCCTAACCTAGAAATTGCGTGAGATGGTAAATGTTTATTGTTATTGTAAGACCCTAAGCTATGGGATAATTTGCTATGGAACAATAGATAGCTAATACACTACTTCTGTTGGTAGTATGGGGAAGTTGCTTCTAAGCCTTAATTTGCTTATTTGCAAAATGAGAATAATAACAGTTCTGACTCCAAAGTGTTAAGGGGATGCAGTGAGCTAATTAATACATGCATAGCAATTATAAAAGTGCCTCACACATTAGGAGTGCTCAGTAAGTAGCGGTACTGTTATTGAGGATAAATATTTCCTGATCCTATCGTGCATATGGCACTGGTCTCTTGAAGTACATTAAGAAGCTGACCTCCTATGTACGGCAGATTCTGTCTACAACAGAATAAACATCATTACAAGAGACACATTACTAGCTGATCTGGGAATCATCTGGGTTCCAAGGACCAGAGATCTCCTGGATCAAGGAACTCTGGAAAGACATTAATTGAAGAGGCAAAATATTCAGCTGTCCTTTGACTTGTTAATGTACGTATAGAGTTGGAACACGGTTACATAACCAGGTGTAATTGGGGCCCTGTAGTGGTGGATTAATCCCCCGCCTTCTACCAGACAAAGGTCTCTGGCCGCCCAGCCCCAGAGTTAAATTTTCTTAAGGCTTAAAGAACCGCAGAGAGCAGAAATATCCCACAGTCTTCACTCACTTGTTAATAAAAAGGACAGTCCTTTGGTTGAATCATGGGCCCAGCTGAAATTTAACCTTTGCCTTTTGTACAGAACAATTGCAAAGCGCGACAACATGTAACTAGCATCCATTCGGAACTTCTCTACAGGGTAATCTGTAATTTAGCTGATTAGCAAGAAGTGTTTGAAGGGCCCCCTTTGTCAACTTAGCTCGTGCAGACAACTTAGCTCCAGCTGGTTCCTCGGTGCAGCTTGTCTGCGGCTGCCCTTCAGAAGTGCAGAGCTGATTATTTCATTAGCGCCGTCCCTCAGAAATCCTTCCAAACGTAAGAGCTCTTAAGATGTCTTGGGCTGCCGACGCTCACCCCGCTCCTCCTCTGTGCAGATAAATGCCATAACATGGAGAAATAGACTTGTCATCTCCATCCCTGTTACAGACTATCTGAGGACTCCCTCCTTATTGCTCAAATGCTCCCCGTAAAATTGGAACTCATGACAACACACACACCGTTCGAACACCCTTGGTTTTACGAACATGTTATGGTAACAATACACATTCGTGGGTAGCTCCTCCATAGCTAGGGAGGGGAGGTCTCCACTTGCAGTTGACTGGTGGGTGCCGAGAAGGAAGGGAGGGTAGGACAGATAAATAAAGCCTATTGGCTGTAGGGTCACAGAGGTGGACTGCTCGTTGCAGACGTGGAGCCTGGCCTATCGTCAAGAAACATAACGACCTGTGCTTTGAGGCTCTCTGACCCACTTGCTCTCCATGCCCCTCCTAGAGCTCCCATCACAACACGGGCAGCTGGAGATGATCCGGTGTCCCCGCTTGTGGGCACCTTGCAAGGAGCATCAACCGTAGTGTCAGGAGATCTGTGCTCTGGTCTTGCTTCTGCCTCGAGCCATCCAGTCCTGTGAGCCACTCATTTCCCTCTGGATTGTTGCTGGTGTTCAACCTGGGAAGGACGGAAACCTCTATCTGGTGCAATTCCCCAGCTTCTAGTATGAGTCAGAGAACGGAGAAAAAGCACTCAGATTTGAATGCCACTACATGCCAAGCTTTTTATAGATACGATTTCATTTCATCTATATGCAACCTTGAGATAAGTGTTTAGTCACTCTGATAGATGGGAAAGCCACGGTTAGGGTCCAGCCACCTGACTCGTCCCTCCCTCTGCAGACGGCACAATTCCAGCCTCTCTGAACGCCTGAGACAGGAACGCTTGCCACTGTCCAGGGGGCATAGTTAGGTGTCCCCTGTCACACCCTGTTCTCATTGCTCTCATTACATCACAATATTTTATAATATTCTTGTTGAATATGCATACCTCCCACCTGAGTTGGAACTCCTTCAGGGCAGAAACTTTTTTTTAAAAATTTTTTTTAAGATGCTATTTATTTATCTGAGAGAGAGAGCGCGCACAAGCCAGAGTGGGGTTGGGGGGAGTGGCCGAGGGAGAGGGAGAAGCAGACTCCCCGCTGAGCAGGGAGCCCAATGTGGGGCTCGAACCCATGACCCTGAGACCAAGTGTCACACGCTCTTCTGAATGAGGCAGCCAGACTCCCTGAAGAAACAACTATGTGCCTTTCCATGACTAGGTTTTGCAAACTGTCTAGCATTACAGTACGTAGTCAGTAAACATATTTAAGTAACATTTGTTAGGTGATGTGTGCGTGTGTGTTTTAACCTGGAAAATAGAAAGAAAACTTAATCCCACCACCCAAATAACACTGGTAACCTTAAAATCAGAATAAATATGTTACATGTACCTTATTAAAAAATATTCAAATAGCACCAAAATTGAAAAGTAAAAAGTTTCTCTTTGTCTACTTAGTACCTTTCTGTAAACATGTTAAGCTAAAAATAAGTTTTCTTTCCTGGATATTCTTCTAAAAAATGTATTATGTATACATACATAGGTAAACATACATAAATTCATGGGTATATATATATATGTGTATCTCTGTGTATATCCTTAGTCTATATATGGTTATATATATACACATATATCTATGTATAAATATATTGATCCAGGGGCGTCTGGGTGGCTCAGTCGGTTAAGTGTCTGGCTTCGGCTCAGGTCATGATCCTGGGGTCCTGGGAGCGAGCCCCGCATGCGGATCCCTGCTCAGCCAGGAGTCTGCTTCCCTCTCTCCCTCTGTCCCTTCCCCTCCCCCTGCTCATGCTTGCTCTCTCTGTTTCTGTCTCTCTCTCCCAAATAAGTAAATAATAAAAATCTTTTAAAAATATATTGATCTGTACTTGGCTTTTTTCACTTAATAGCATAATTTGGAATTCTCCTATCAGAAGAGAGAGAGCTACATCATATTTTTAACCTATGCATCACCTTTTAACTACGCATAGCATCGTGCTTTGTGATATGGACAATTTCTTTAACCAGCCCCAACTATACAGGGATTAGGTTTACAGTCCCACCTACTCACCCCCAGCTGTTCCTACAATATCCATCCTTCTCCAAGCACCTTGATGTTCTTCTGTATCTTTATCCGCATCTTGACATTGACAGTACTGATGACATTTACCTTCCGCCCTGTAAAAATACTGACAATCATTTGTCTAAAAGCTTATTCTGAGAGCCAAAAACAACCATGTGCACTTACAGTATTAGGACTCTGGAAGTCCCATTTATTGCAGAGCCGCAGAGTGGCCTAGGATTATAACACCTTCTTTACACACTGTGATAGTCAATTTGAGTGTCAACTTGGTTAGGCTCCCCAATTATTCAATCAAACACACAAATCCAGGTGTACTTGTGAAGGCAATTTGTAGATGGGATTAAAGTCCTTAATCAGTTGACTTTAAGTAGAGATTGTGCTAGATAATCAGGGTGGGCCTGAAACAATTACTGGAAAGTCCTTATGTGGAGAGCTGGGGCTCCCCGTGAAGAAGGGAAATTGCACCCGTGGACAGAAGCTTCGGTTTGCACACAGGAGTCCAGCTGCCCTTCTCCATGCCCTGCCCTCTGGATTCTGGATTTGCCCAGCCAGACTGCACATTTGCAATATCCAGTCCTTTGCAACAAATCTCTTCATATATATCTCTTACTGGTTTTGTGTCTCTGGGTGAACCCTGACAGATAGACAGGCCCAAAGTCGCAAATCCTGTAGCACTCGATGTAGACTCATTTCAAGCACCCAGATCAAGTAGATCACCTATTTCTTATACTTCATCAAGAGCTTCCAACTATGCTTCAAATTATTTTACTTCATATCTAGATTAAGGGGCTTTTTAAAAATATGTTTGCTTTTCCTTTTTAGTAAATCTCAATTTTCTTACTGAGAGAAGAAATATACCCTTCCTTTACATGTTGATATAATCAGCCACTCCATCTTTCTATTACTTGATTAATATCCAGTTTCTTTCTCGAAGACATTCTTCCTCGACTTGGTTGTATATTTTCTGGGGATCACAGGGGGTACATTTTACGTTTTGCAAGTCAGGAAGTCTTTCCCTCTCCATCTCCTCTTGACCGATGGTATAACTGATCATAGAATTGAGGTTCAAAATAACTTTCCCCTAAAACTTTGCCTTCTACCATTGTGTGTTGCTAATGAGAAGTCTGTAGACTGGCTAGTTTGGGTCTCTTTATCTATGACTCTTTTTCTCTTCTTTGAAGTCTTTGAGGATTATCTCTTTACCCATAGTGTTCAGGAATTTCATATGATGTGTGTCCGTGTGGATCTTTCTGGAATGTCCCATGATGCATGTCAGCGTAGATCTTTCTTCGTCTATGGTAGTTTGCACCGGGAAGGCCCCTGAGAACCCCAAACACATCTCTTTAGAGCGTTGGAAATGCTTTTACTTCTGTTTATATTGTCTCAGGGCTCCCTTCCATTTTCTCTATACCTTCTTTCTGGGACTCTACTTGAAAGGTAGGCTTCTTGAATCCTCCTAGTTCCCCATGCTCCTTGTCCTTTCACTCAGACTTCCCACCTCTGATTTCTTGCTCTGTGATCTGCGAGATATCCCTAATGGTTCCTTCCAGCCCTTTATTAAATTTGTAATTTGAGCCATCATAGGCTTACTTTCCAAGAGCTTTTTGTATATTTAAAATTGCTATTTCTTTATGACACATCTCTGTTATCTTATGATTATAGTATCTTCCCCAAACACTCCAAGATTACTAATTAGAGCTTCTTTTTTTTTTTTTTTTTTTCAAGTTTTGTTGTTCTTTTGGTTTTTTTAAGTGACCTTGTGTCTGGTACTGATTGTTCTATCTGTTCATCTTGGTCTTTCTCTCTAGTGTCACTGTTTGACCCCATGTTTAGTAAATGAGGGATTGGGTTGATTTTTCTCAAGAGCTCTCCACTGCTACTATTTATATCGCTCAATATTGCACTGGGTCTCTGCCATTGATGGTAAGGCTGACTGGGAGTCTGTCCTGAGAGACGCTTACAGGTGAGCAAGTGGCTGCAGTGTGAGCAGATGGGAAGAGGCTTGCTGGGGGGCCAACCACCAACATTTAGATGACTTAACTCTGGTGCACTTTCAACCCCTTTACCTGCCCTCATTATTCTGAAGCAGTTTATTTCATTTCTTTAGAGAAGAGTCCTCTACTCCACGTAAATTAACCAGATAGCATATTGAAATTTCCTATTTTATATAATTTTAATTTTTTAGTTGACACTTTAGCTTTTACAAAATACCCAAACATATCTGCAGCTAGCAATAATTTTGCCTCCTCTGATTTTATTCTCTTGTCTAATTGCTGTGTTTAGAACTTCCAGAAGAGTATTTTAAAACAATATTTGTGCTGGGAGTATCTTCTGTTCCTGACGCTAACGAGCATTTTTCTAGTGTCTCCTCAGCAAGCAAGGTGCTGGCTTTTGATTCTGTCATTTGTGTTTTTTTTTGGGGGGGGGGCTTTGTTTTTATTGTTTTGCCATGAATCAATGTTGAGGGGTGCCTGGGTGGCTCAGTCATTAAGCGTCTGCCTTCAGCTCAGGTCATGATCCCAGGGTCCTGGGATCAAGCCCCATATAGGAATCCCTGTTCAGTGGGGAGCCTGCTTCTGCCTCTCCCTCTGCCTGCCACTCCACCTGCTTGTGCTCTTTCTCTGACAAATAAATAAATTAAATCTTAAAAAAAAAAAAACAAGAATCAACATTGAGTTTTTTCAAATGACTTTTGGCTTCCACTGGGATTATCATATAGTTTTTCTCTTCAAATCATCTGTATTAGTTTCCCAGGGCTGCCATAGCAAAGTGCCACAGACCCAGTGACTTAACAATAGAATTTTATTGTCTCATAGGTCTAGAGGCTAGAAATCCGAGATCAAGGTGTCAGCACAGCTAGTTCTTCCAAGGGCTGTGAGGGAAAATCTGTTCCATGCCTCTCCTCTCACTTCTGTGGTTTGCTAGAAATCTCTGGCCTTTCTTGACTGGTACATGCATCTCTCAAATCTCTGTTTCCATCTTCACATGTTGTTGTCCTTCTGGATGTATCTTTCCGTGCCTAAATTTTCCCTTGTTACATGGATACTGGTCATATTAGATTAGGACCTACCCTAATGACCTCATTTTTATTTGACCAAGAACACTATTTCTAAATAAGGTTACATTTGCAGGTGCTGGGGTTAGGATTTGAGTACCTATTGTGGGGACATAGTTCAGCCCATAACACCATAGTTCAACCCATAACACCATAGTTCAACCCATAACACCACAGTTCAACCCATAACACCATAGGGAGGGAAAAACCCACATTAGGGTATACCATTCATTCGACATTTTGCATATTTATTTTCGTAATATTTTATTGAAGATTTTCTGCATTGATAATCATAGCTAAAAATTTTTTCCTTTATGCTGTTTGTATCAGATCTTGAAATAAAATTTTGCATAATTTTGGCATTAGAGTTACTGTGACTCTCTCTATATATTTATAGAGAGAGTGCAAGTGAGGGGAGGGCCAGAGAGAGAGAGAGAGAATCTTAGGCAGTCTCCACATTCAGCACCGAGCTCAACATGGGCCTCGAACTCATGACCCTGAGATCATGACCGGAGCCAAAATCAAGAGTCAGATGTCCAATGGACTGACCCACCCAGGCCGCCCCCTGTACAAATTTTTTTTTTTTTAATTCTCTTTCAACCCTATTATCAAGACAAGAATAAATAATATTGGAATTATACATTCTTTGAGGGTTAGGATAATATCTGTGGAAATGTCTAAGCTTTTTGGGTGGTTGATGTTGTTCCTCCATTCTTCTAATAGTATCAGTGTATTTAGAATTTCTCTCTCTTCCAGAATCATCTTCAGCCATTTATATTTTTCTAGATAATTATCCATTTCCCCCATTTCTTTTTGATTTATTTGCATAAAAGTAAATTGCTTTGCAATGTTTTTATCTACAGTATTCTCTTTCTATGATGTTATTTTACCAAATTCATTGCTAATTATGTATATTTTCTTGATCAAGCTAATCAGTGAGTATATATTTTTTAATTACTTAAAAAAACACAGTTCTTAATTTTTTTACATCTTTCTACTTTTAAAATTTGATATATTTTTTTGCTTTTTATCTGTCCTAATCCCTTCCTTCTGTAGATTTATTCCATTTTTAAACTTCTTGAGTTGAACATTTAATTTACTTATTTTCATTTGTTTTTATTTAGTAATGGAAAAATTTGCATCTTTAGGTATTCCTCCGAGTACAGTTTGTCTTTTTTTAATGTTTCTGCCCCATTTAAAGCTCCATGCAGTCGAATTCAATCTATTCCATAACAAAACTCATTATCAACATCAATCTGGGCATGACTTCGCTCACGTGCTGTTATTTCTCCTCTTCTTCCCTCAAAACCCATCATCCTCTCTTAGACACCCACTCCAGTATATTAAATTTATATCTTTACATAACCATGTAGCTCTAAAAATATTGTTTTCATCTTTTCCTTCTTTTTTTCATTAAGCCCTATACTTTAAAGAGCTATCTGTATTGCTGTTTGTAAATATTGTTTTTTTATAGCTGCAATACATTTTATACATATTCTACATTTTATTTTGTTTGCCTAGTGATGGGCACGTAGGCTCCCTCCAACATTGTGCTCCGACAAAGAATCTTGCAATGAACGCTGCCTAAGGAGTCTCTCTATGGACTTGTGGGCAGCTTCTTGTGGGTATGGACAGGGTGCTGGATCTTGGGATATAAGCTTACTTAAGTTTGCTAAGTGCAACCAATTCACTTTGGGGAATCACTGCACTTCATGAAGGGCATGAAGATACCTATTAATTCATACCCTCACTAACACTTAGTATTATCTAAGAGTCTAGATTTTTATCAATTCAATGGGTGTAAAAGAGGATCTCCATAAAGTTAAGTTTCCATGTCAACAACCACTGCCTCCTATCTTTCCAGATCCTTCTCTTTAGTAAGTTTGAAAACCTTTTCTCCATGGAGATTGTCAATCAGTCCATGTACCCTGTTTATTTTCATCATCCCTTACCTTTTTGATTCCTCCTGTCATCCTTACCTAGCTTGAATTCATGGTTTGTCATTAGATTACAATCCCTCCAGCTCCTTTCTTGCTCTCTTACCTCATCATACTGTCTTGGCTAGTCCATAGCCCTAATGAAATTCAGCTTTCCACACACTTCATGCCTGCATCTACTGAGCTGAATGTGGTTGAAATAAGGCACACCTCATTTTATTTTTAATTTTATTTTGTTATGTTATGTTAATCACCATACATTACATGATTAGTTTTTGATGTAATGTTCCATGATTCATTGTTTGCATATAACACCCAGTGCTCCATTCAATATGTGCCCTCTTTAATACCCATCACCAGGCTAGCCCATCCCCCCAACTCCCTCTCCTCTAGAACCCTCAGTTTGTTTCTCAGAGTCTATAGTCTCTCACGGTTCATCTCCCCCTCCGATTCCCCACCTTCATTTTTCCCTTCCTACTATCTTCTTTTTCTTTTTCTTTTTTTCCTTTTTTAACATATAATGTATTATTTGTTTCAGAGGTACAGGTCTGTGATTCGTCAGTCTTACACAATTCACAGTGCTCACCATAGCATATATCCTCCCCAATGTCTATCACCCAGTCACCCCATCCCTCCCACCCCCCACCACTCCAGCAACCCTCAGTTTGTTTCCTGAGATTAAGACTTCCTCATATCAGTGAGGTCATATGATACATGTTTTTCTCTGATTGACTTATTTCGCTTAGCATAATACCCTCTAGTTCCATCCACATTGTGGCAAATGGCAAGATTTCTTTTTTTTTTTTTGATGGCTGCATAATATTCCGTTGTATATATATACCACATCTTCTTTATCCATTCATCTGTTGATGGACATCTTGGCTCTTTCCATAGTTTGGCTATTGGCACACCTTATTTTAAATTAATGATCACTATCCTTCTGTGGACCCTTCTTGCTGACCAGCCACCATGCCATACTCTTCTAGTCCATCCATTGTCTCCATTCTCTTAGATGACTATTCCAAACATCTTCCTCTCTTCCCAGACCTCTAACAACTCCTTCTTCATCCTAGTGTTGGATGGTGGTCTTGTTTTCTCCTTCACTGAGCAAAGGTCATGCTCAATAGGACTTCCATATGCTTCCACCAACATTACTTCTACAGACCTATGGGCTCCTGTGCTCATAACTTACTTCTTTTTCCAGTTATTATGGATGTGCTGCCTATTCATCAGTGAAGGCCAACTCTTCCACTTGTGAAAATACTGTTGGCGCTAATGTCACTATATATTTAGAATCTGACTACTTCTCACCACCCCCACTGCCACCATCCTGGCCCAAGCCACCATAACGGTTTATTTCAAGAGCCTCCTCATCAGTTCATAGCTTCCTCCCTATTACTCAGAGCACATTTGCAACACAGCAGATGATGTGGTGCTATTCACATTGAATTACAGCGTGGCATATTTCCATCACAAACCCTCTAGGGGCTTGCCATGTCATAGTAAAAGCCAAAATCTTCACTATGATGTATGATGATTTAACTTTCTGTCACCTCTCTGAACTCACCTCCCACCATTTTCCCCCTCATTTACTCCATTCCAGCAACCCTGGTCCCAGACTATTTCTGAAAGACACCTGGCAGTCTCCTGCCTCAGAGTCCTGACACCTGTTCTTCCCCACATGCACAAATGGCTTATTCCTTCACCTCTACTAGGTCTTCATTGAAAGTTTGCTTTTTTTAGATGAGTTTCTGGCATAATGTTGGGGATCTGGATCCCCACAATCTAATGTTTTTCTTTTCTTAGATAAATTTATACCATTAGCTTTTACTGATGGAAGATTTATACGATCTTAATTCTATCTTGTTGCATTTTTTTCTTTAAAAAGAAAAGACTTTAAAAAGTCTTCCTTTTTTTCCTGTTTTCCTGTGTGAGCTCTGTTTTCTCTGGTGGAGAGGGTGGGTGTCACCCCTCTGATTTACAGGGTTTGTAGTCTGTTAGTCTTTCTATGATCTCTGCTTGTGCTTTTCTTCCCTCTCATCCTCCCGTTTTTTTGGAGGATCTTAGCTTATGTATTTTCTCTTAGGCATTTTTCTTCTGTTTTTTCTAAGTCCTTGCTTGTTCCTGGGGATAATTAGCCCCCAGTGATTATAATCATTCTGTTGTTCCTGTCTGTTTTTTTCCAGGCTCTGGTGGGATGGTGGGGGGTGGGTGGTAGAGTTTCTTTCTTCCAGCCTTATGCGCCCGCACCCTGTGATGACTGCATAGCTCTCCACCTACCTCTCACCAAGTTGGGGGCAGTGAATTGATTTTGTAGAATGGTTTCATTTATCCTTTCTTGCACCCCCTCTCAACCTCAAGCTGTATTTCTGGGGAAAGGGACATAAGCAATGGGGGCTCTAATACCATCCTAATGCACCAAGCTGTGCAGATTCTTGGGGTCTTCTGCGTCTCTCTCTTCTGTCTCTTTCTTTTTCCAAGATTATGGCTTGAAGTTCCTTTTACTGTTGATGAGGAGATTTTGTTTTTCAAAAATTTTAACTGCTCATCTATTGTATTAAGTTTGGTAGAGGCAGAATTTATGATTCCCCCTTAATTTTGCTCTTGTGACCTGGAAGAAAATAAATGTCCTTTGGAGGAAATAGTGAGGTGAATTTGATGGGTGTGTCCTCTATCTATTTGCTCTGTGTGGCACCAGGCCTGTGATGATGACAGTTGCCACCAGGGGCCCATGGTGTCTGCTGAGTTTATTTTTCAGTCAGTTGTATTGTCTCTTGCAAGGAGAACATTTTTTTCCCCATAAAGATAATTCTTTATTAAATTAATCTGTTGAGACATGAAAATGTTTGTCATTTCTCCCTAAAACTCATAAAATTAAGAAAAGCGAAGACCAAGGCCAAGTGAAGAGAAATAGGACTTGAACTGATTCAAGATGGCAGCCGTCTCAGTATTTCTCAGGGTGTGAAGACCACTGAGGGATGGAAACCTAGCTGTGGGGTCCAGTGGACGATCTCCAGTGTTCCTTGGGCTGACTGCAGGCTTGGGTCTGGCCTGCCCACGACAGCCCAAATCAAAGGGCAGTCACTGTAGTTTTATAAGGATAGCCTCTAGCATGAGTCTGTGCCAACAGATGTTTAAGGCAGTATGGCTTCCAGAGCCCAACTACTCCCCTCTTGCTAATCCGGAATAAAATTTCAAATCTCCTTCATCATTCACTTTCTAATGCAGAATTTTTTTCTCTTCAATAATATGATTTCTCTCAGGACGCCTGGATGGCTCAGTCAGTTAAGCATCTGCCTTTGGCTCAGATCATGGTCTCAGGGTCCTGGGATCAAGCCCCGCATTGAGCTTCCCTGCTCAGTGGGGAGCCTGCTTCTCCTTCTCCCTCTGTCCTCCCCTGCCTCACAGGCGCACTCTCTCTCTCTCAAATAAATAAATAAAATCTTAAAAAATATATGATTTCTTTCTAAAACTCTTTACAGTCCATGTAAGATTACTTATCCTCACCATGGATATTATTCCAGCAAAGGGTTTTGTAAAGTGAAGGAGACGTATACTCCATTATAATCTGGCCCATAAGAGCTGGAGTGGCTTATCACTTCCTTTATTTTCAAAACCATATTATTTGAATTTAACAAAAGCTGACATTTGGCCTTTAAAAACTGTTATTTTATTCAACAATGCTAACTGTAGGGTCTAAATCTTTGTGGCCCTCCACCCCCCAGATTCATATGTTGGAGCCCCCAAAGTGATGATATTGAATGGTGGGGCCTTTAGGAGGCGATTGAGATTAGATGAGGCTGTGGAGGTGGGACCCTCACAGTGGGATTAATGCCCTCACAGGAAGAGAAAGTTCTCCCCCCAACAACAACCCTCCTCCCCCTCCTGCGGTCTCCCTACCCACATGCAAGCAGTGAGGAAAGGCCATGGGAAGAGAGCAGACAGCCATCTGCAAGCCAGGAAGAGAGCTCCCACCATAACCTGTCCATTCTGCTGCCCTGATCTTGGCACTCAGCACTGGGAGAAGTAAAGAATTGTGTGTGGTTTTAACCATTCCATCTATAGTACTCTGTTATAGCAGCCCAAGCACACTAAGACACTGGCTCACATAAGACTCATCAACAGAACTCCCAAATCTACAATCGTTGAGACTTCCCCGTTGTGCTGATTTTCTTAAAACCAAAATGTGAAGATTTACATCGAGCATGATTTTTTTTTTTAAAGATTTTATTTATTTATTTGACAGAGAGAGACACAACGAGAGAGGGAACACAATCAGGGGGAGTGGGCGAGGGAGAAGCAGGCTTCCCGCCGGGCAGGGAGCCCGATGCGGGGCTTGATCCCAGGACCCTGGGATCATGACCTGAGCCGAAGGCAGACGCTTAACGACTGAGCCACCCAGGTGCCCCTACATCAAACATGATTTACATTTCATACTCTTCTTCAATCTTTTTATTTATATAAATCTCAAATCTTTTTACGATAACACTTTTTTCGAGGTTCTCAAGGGTAGATCTTGGAAGTTGGAGAGTCAAGGGGGAGGGGGTGCATTCCCCAGGAATCCCCATAGCCTGTAAGAAGTGCAGTCTTGCATTGGCCTTGAAAATGAAAACTTTCCTAACAGCCCAAATGTGGGGGATGAAACGCAGATCAGAGAAGACAGAACAGTTGATGCTAAGTCAAGTTCATTGAGTCTTGGGTGTACCTCTCAGGTCCAGGCTGTGCATACGTTTTCACCCACCAAAACTCCATTACGAAGGATTCAAGCCATTTGTAGTCTAAAGAGATGACTTGCTCACCCGACTGTATGTTCTCTATTGTAGTAAAGTAAGTAAAATGTGATTCAGGCTGCACAAAGGATGTGGAGAAAGGACATAGCAAGCCTACGCAGATTCTCATCCCAGTCCTGCCGTGTGATCTTCTAGCAGTTAAACATCTCCAAGCATGGGTTATTTTGATCTGCAAAATGCAGGCCTTTGCTCTGAAGCCCCTTCCAGCACATGGGTGCTGGATTTCCAGGGTATAAATGTAAAGAGAGACGGTTAGGAGATGCCGGCGTGTCCCCCGTTATCCTACAGCTGGATGCGAAGGGGAGCTGGGCCCAGTGTACGGGAGCTGGTGCCCCACACCTCTCCTCTGCACAGGAATGAGAAGCGAGACGAAGGAAGGAGTGACTTTGGAGAACAGCCCCACCTGCTCTCTACCCTGAGCCACCTGAGTCAGTTCCCGTCGCTGCCAACACATCTCAGCGGGTCCCCCCGATTTTCTGGGGGAACGTAAAAGAGATGTGCACACCTTCCGGCCCCTTTCTGCTGCCTCGGATGGCACAGCAAGCTGCAGGCATTCTTTTTTATTGCTGATGCCACTTCCTATCGAAACAATTTGGTGCTAATAAGCCCCTATAATAGTAAGCAATGGGCTGGCTGAGTAATTGTCACTAAATACCATTCAAGGCTTTGTTGCTTCTTGGGCATATTGCTAATTATTCTGCATCTGAAATAACACCCAGAGGCCCACTGAATGCCAGTAAATAGGGTTTCTTCGTGCTCCTGAAGCCCGGAGGCTGGGTGTGATTGGGAATGCCAAGGCTTTAATCCAGTAAACAATGGCTACCTCACAGTCTCAACTCCTACAAAATCACAGCCTTTTGCAAATTGTACCGGAGCTCAGACAAATCGGGGCGTCCGTCTGGTGCCGGAATTGGCGGAGGAGAGTGGTGTAGGTGAGGGTCTCCTTGGGGCTGCCCAGGAGGGCTTCTGGGGTTAACAGAGGGCTGGTGTTGGCGAGAGGGGTCGGGGCGGGCGGAGTGGAATCACCGGGTCCAGCCGGTCCACCTCAGAATGGGATGGGTGCTATGGTCCCAGATGGTCCCAGCTAGGAAAAGCAAATGTTGGTAATGCAAGGGGACTAAATACTAGGGGCGGGGTGGAACAGGGAGCTGAGAACATCTGTATCTAGCTCCATGTCGCAGAGCAGTGGATACAGACTCGGTTTTCGCCCGATCAGGGCAGCAGCTGGGTTTGACTTCCATTTCCCGGTCGGGTGCCACCCCAGACCCTCAGTTTCTTGTGTGCACAGGGAGCATGGCACCTCTCTCCTCACCCCCAGGATGCTTCAGTTGGCCGCAGGCCACGCTGGGACTCATGGAGAGCCAAGGCAAGAGGAGCATAGGGTTCCGGCATTAACACGTGTTACCGCATGCATAGAACAGCCCGACAAGGACAGTGGTAGGAGGGAAGCTGGGGACGTGGAGACAGGGAAGGAAGGCAGGCATACGATTCCCTGTACATCCTTTCCCACTGTTTTGTTTTGTTTTTTAAGTAGGCCCAATGCGGGACTTGAACTCACGACCCTGAGATCAAGACCTGAGCTAAGATCAAGAGTTGGGTGCTTAACTGACTTAGCCACCCAGGTGCCCCCTTTCCTACAGTTTAAAATGATGACCAATGTATTCATGGTAAAAAAATAATATTTAAAAATACAGCATGTGCATGATCCTGGCCTAGATCCATGACTGAGGCTGTCAGTGGACCTGCACAAGTGGGAGTACCCATGGAGCACTGGGACTTTTCATATTTCTGCAAGATTTCTACTCCATCCATCCATCCATCCATCCATCCATCCATCTATCCAATATTCTTCAATCAAGTTTTTATTAAGTACCTGTTCTTTGCAGACAAATTCTAGGCACCCAAGATTATAAATTATTCTTAGATGGAAGGCTTCTATTCACAAGGAATTAAAAACTTGATAGAGGAAAGGAAGACATGTTCATGAATCACTGTGATACAGTTTGATAAATCCACCCACTCAGGATACTCAAGGTGGCCCAAAGGAGGCAGGGCATGGAGGAAGGCTTCCTGGAGGAGGGGACTTCAGGAGGAACGGGGAGCAGCTGCTAGAGGACAACTCAATCGAGAATGCTGCTCCTTGGGACTTGGAAAAGGCTCCTGTGGTCGGAAGAGATACCCCCCAACTTCAAAATGCGACTCTTCTTGATTCTACGTCTTCTTCCAACTTCTACCCGAACTTTCTCCTTCTCTAAACTGACAGTGTCTTGGAAAATCTGGAAACACTCATCATCTTCCCTCCTTCCCTTTACATTCACTCCACGGTTGTGTCCCTTCCCTTCCCTCCTCTCCATGAAGGCTGTTCTCTCCCCGGTGTCCACTGCTGTCCTTGTGGCCAAAGCCATGGACACACCACAGTCCTCACCCCTTGGCAGCCCATCATGGGACACTTGGGGCCTCCCCTGACACTCCTGGATCACGTCCTATCTCCCTGCTACTCCTCATTTTCTTAGTTCACTTTTCTCCGGCATCAAATGCCTCAAATGTCAGTGTCCCTAAGCGCTCTCTTTTTAGATTCTCTGCACATTTTCTTCTCAATTTACATATATATATTTTTTTCCCTTGAGTGGTCTCAAATACTTGTATTTCTTTAATGACCATCTGTATGCTAACAGCTTTCAAATCTCTGTCTCAAGCCCGGCTTTCTCTCCCGAACCACAGACTCATATATCTGAATTTCTACCCTGTGAGCAAAACCTACATCCAGCGTTGTGGACGCTACAGGAATCTTCATAGAGAGGGAATGTAAAAATGTGTAATTAATGTAAAAATGTGTAATTAATTTGGCCGGACTACCCAATCTAAATTATGCCTAGTACTTCTGCCTCACTTTCCTTTTTGTTGTTTTTTTTAAATTTGTTTCTACTTTATTTTTTTTTAATTAGGAAACTTTCAGGGATAATTATGATAGAGGAATTTGGGAATTCACAGGCAGGTGGCTTAAAGCCTTACATTATTCAACATAAGGTATAGTAAACTTTCTGATATAATTTAGTTATAACTCAGAACAATTATATTGATTTACAGGTGCTGCAAATACATACGTCAATGTTTATATCATTATATATTTTATGTCCAAATATGTACCTTTATTTAACCAGTATTTTTGTTGTTGTTTAGAACAAACTTACTTCCTTTCTTTCTCTTTTTCTCTCTTTCTCTTTTTCTCTCTTCCTTCCTTTCTTTCTTTCTTTCTTTTTTCTGTTGAAGTATAGTTAACATACAGTGTTATATTAGTTTCAGGGATATGATACAGTGATTCAGCAACTCTATACATTACTCCTCAGTGCTCATCATAATAAGTGTGCTCTTCATCCCTATCACCTTCATCCCCCCACCGACCTTTCTTCTGGTGACCATCTTTTCTCTATAATTAAGAGTCTGTCTGTTTCTTGGTTTGTCTCTTCTCCCCCCTTTGTTCATTTCCTATGTTTCTTAAATTCCACATATGAGTGATATCATATGGTATTTGTCTTTCTCTGACGGACTTATTTCACATAGCATTATACCCTCTAGATCCATCCATGCTGTGGCAAATGGCAAGATTTCATTCTTTTTTGCTGCCTTTTTAATTAATGGAATAATATATATATATATTATTATTATATTTTTATTTTTATATAATATAATATATATAATATATTAATATATAATATAATATATATTATATATAATAATATATAATAATATAATATAATATATAATATAATATAATTTTATAATTATATTATTATTAATATATATATTATATATATATATATACTGTGAGGTATGTTATATATGAGTGAGACATATATCTCTCACATCTTTATCTACTCATCTACGCATGGACACTCACTTGGGTGGCTTCCTTATCTTGGCTGTTGTAAATAATGTTGCAATAAACATAGGGTGCATGTATCTTTTCAAATTAATGTTTTTGTTTTCCTTTGGGTAAATACCCAGTAGTGGAATTACTGGATCATATGGTAATTCTATTTTTAATTTCTTGAGGATCCTCCATACTGTTTTCCACAGTGACCGCACCAGTTTGCATTCCCACCGAAAGTGCACGAGGGTTCCTTTCTATTCACATCCTCGCCAACAAGGGCATTTCTTGTGTTTTTGATTTTAGCCATTCTAGCAAGTCTGAGGTGATATCTTATTGTGGTTTTGATTTGCATTTACCTGATGATGAGAGAGGTGGAGCTTCTTTTCATGTGTCTGTTGGCTATCTGGATGTCTTCTTTGGAAAAACATCTGTGCAACCGTCTGTTTTGGACACTGTTGGCTTGTATCAGTTCTTTATATATTATTTGTATCAGTCCCTTATTGGATATATCATTTGCAAATACCTTCTCTCATTCAGTGTATTGCCTTTTTATTTTATTTTGTTGATGGTTTCCTTTGCTGTGCAGAAGCTTTTTATTTTTATTTGGTCCCAATAGTTTAATTTTGCTCTTGTTTCCCTTGCAGAGATGTATCTAGAATAATGTTTCTATGGCTGATGTCGAAGAAATCATTGCCTACTTTTTATTCTAGGAGTTTTACTTTCCATGAGTTTTTTCTTCTAGGAGTTTATTTCCTGACCCACCCTTGCATCCCTGGAGTAAATCCCATTTGGTAGTAGGGAATGATTTTTTAAAAATGTATTGCTGGATTTGGTCTGCTAATATTTTGTTGATAATTTTTGCATCTATGTTCATCAGAGATATTGGCCAGGGGATGGAGGCAGCTGGGGAATGGGGAGCTATTGTTTAACGGGTGTAAAGTTACAGTTGCACAAGGTGAATGAGTTCTAGAGATCTGCTGTACAACATAATACTTATAGTTAACAATATGGTTGATATTGTGCACTTAAAAATTTATTAAGGTGATAGGTCTTATGTTAAGTGTCCTTAATACACACACACACACACACACACACACACAACCAAAATAACACAGGGAAACTTTTGGAGATGATGGTTATGTTTATTACCATGATCGTGGTGCTGGTATTGCAGGTATATTCATATGTCCCAAATTATCAAATTGTATACATTAAATATGTGCAGTTCTTTGTATCTCAATTATATCCTAATAAAACTGTAAAAAAAAGACTGAAAAAGATATGCACAAAAGTGTGCAAAGATAGACATATAAGATTATCTTTTGTAGGATTTTCTACAAAAGTGCAAAGTGAGGAATAATCTAAGTAACTACCAATGGGTAGTTAAAGTGGGTAGTTAAGTAAATTGTAGTACATGTCCACCATTGCCCATTCATCCCACTTCAGCACTCACTGTTTGGGCGGATCCCAGTGGCATCCTATGTGCAAGCACTGCGACCCTCTAAAGTAGGAGGCAGCAACCATTTTCCTGCAAAGGACCAGGTAGGAGCCATTTTAGGCTTTGCAGGACGGACAGTTTCTTTCACAACTACTCTACTCTGCCCTTGTAGTATGAAAGCAACCATAGGCAAAATGTAAGTGAATGGGCATGGCCATGTTCCAATAAAACTTTATTGACAAAAACAGGAGGTGGACTGGAATTAACCTATAGGCTACAGTTTGCTGACCCTTGATCTAAGGCTTTCTTTCAGCCCCCGTATAAGGCAGGACAAAAGTGCCAGGCAGCTAATGCTATCAGGAACAGCCATTACCTAATGAGAGAAAGGAGTTGGAGGGTAAATCCTACAGGGTTCTTGCCCTTTGGCGGGTGAACAACTTGGAGATTCCTATCAGGATTGTCTGAGTTGTCCACAGCAGCAACCTGCTCATTGACATACCTCCATTGGCTTTTTTCTCTTCCCTGTCTCCTTCCACACTCTTCCAACAGGCTTCCTGGGGATCACCTCCCTAACAAACCAGTTGAATTAAAATTTGTCTCAAGATCTGTTTCTGGGGGGCAACCCAGCCCAAGATGGTTGGTAAAGAAGTGATACTAAGAAGCAGACCCTCAGGATGGGTTTCTGAAATTGGATCCTTCTCCAACTGTAGCACTTCTGATGTTAAGGGGGTATCGTCAAAATCTTTATCATGCTGTCGACTCACATGTAGTAAGATCTTCACATATGGTTTATTTGGATAGAATAATTGGTGGAAAGGCACAGGCTTATGCAGTAGCTCTGGTGCTTGACAGATATGGGCACTGCAGTAAATGTAAGGATTGTTGACTGCCATAGAACCTCTACAGGAAGAAAAGAACAGACTCAGGTAAACCAGTTATCAGCTTTAGGGCATGGTGAGAATGCCAGGAAGTATCCATTGTCATCTGTAAAGAGCTTCTCATCTCCTGCAGGCAGAGGGAAGGCTGTGCTAAAAATCAGGCCCAAGACTTCATTGTAAGAATGGCAGAATTACAACAGAGGCTGAATGCACAGCCTGGTGTGTCTCCTCTGCTGATTATTGAGAACTTGAAACCACTCATTCCCTCCAAATGCTATGAATCCGCAGAAGTGGCCTTCTCCCTCTTGTTACTGGGCATCAACCTTACTGCCTGCAGATCAGCAAATGGGATTCCTAAGGAGCATGCCTTAAAAAAAGTCAGTTTGTCCTCCTCAGAGTCTGCCTCTGCTGTCTCTCATTATCTCAAGAGTGAGAATGAGGATCAAGATTTAACATGACTCAAACAAGAAAGTGTTATTCCTGCTAGGAGAAGAAAGTGGTTGTTTTCAAAAAGAGCTGCAGGGCACAGCTGGTGTGTTCTGGAATGATGTGAGAGAATATATCTGGGCTTTGGAGGTGGTGGACCAAAAAATCTGAAATATAAGCTTTGTAGTGGAAAGTTTATGGTACAAGCATACTCTCCAATGACTGTAGACTTCACATGGTGAGGATAGTAGGAGAGGGGCAAGCCAGGTTGGAATGTTGGAATGGTTTCTTTTTCCCTTTTCCCTTTTTTTTTTTTAAAGTAGGCTCCACCCCCAGCATGGAGCCCATTGCAGGGCTTGACCTCACCACCCTGAGATCAAGACCTGAGTGGAGATCAAAAGTCAGATGCTCAACCAATGGAGCCACCTGGACGCCCCTGGAATGGCTTCTTTTTGAAGCTTGGAGACAATGATAAGTTACAGAAAATGAACCAGAGATGCTGGAATGGCCTTGGCAGAATTTTGAGGAAGATGTCAAGATGTTAGAGATGGACATTTAATAGAGACAAGACAGCCAGCATGCCAGCTGACCAGGTTCCCTGGGAGGCCCCAAAGGAGAGTCCCTTTACTAAAGGAATAGAGAATGTGCTAGTGAAGGGGACCCCAGCCTTGTTGAGAAGCTCTGTGGTAGCTTCCTCTATAGCCCAGGGTTGATAGTTGGAGATAGTGCAGTGAGGCTAGCCTCCCTAGTAGCAAATGGGAATGAGAGAATTCCAGAACAGATGCAAGGTGGTGGCTTGTAAGCATCAGAGGCAAGGTGGATTTAATGATAATAATGGACAGCAATGCTGGAATAGCAACCAGGAGGCCTAGAGCTGCAGGGCTCGGTGGCAAAGCATAATAGATCATGGCATTGCTAGGAGCAGCTAGATGGGGCACAAATAGGTTACCACTTGGCTTGCATAACCAAAATAGACCAAGAGCAGATGATCACCATGCTGAAGTTGGTGGCCCAATGGAAGATAATCCAATATCTGGTTTCCAGATTTGAGCCAGTTCTCAGATCCAGAATCCTGTGATTGAGGGAGATACTAGATCCTCTCACAGAAACTCTTACAGAGCTTCGGAAAGAATACATAGTACTCATTCCCCCATTCCTTCTTCAGAGGGACCTCCAACTGCAGAGAAGGAAATGCCCAGAGAGTGTACACTGCACGGTGCACTGTGGCAGGGGACCCACCTACATATTTCAAGGGCAATTTGATCCGGGGCGCTAGCTGACACTAATGCCAGAAAAACTGGAGCACCATCCTGATGACTTAGTCAAAGTGGGTTTGTGAAAACCAGGTGATAAATGGAGTCGTGGCCCAGGTCCATTTCATAAACGCCCAACAAGTCTGCCAACCCACACTGTGATAATGTTTATGGTTTCTGAGTGCTTAATTGGGTTGGATATGCTTAGCAGCTGGAAGAACCCTCTCATTGGTTTCTGACTCATGAGTGGAAGCTATTAGGGTGGAAAGGGCCAAGTGGAAACCCCTGAAACTACCCGGTGTTCCATCCAGCCAGGACAGTAAATTAAAAGCAGTAACTCATCCCAGCTGAAATGGCATAAACTAGTGCTCCACCAAGACATTGAAAGGTGGCAGAGGCGGTGGTCCCCATATCTCTACTCAATGCATCTACTCGGCCCTTGCAAAAACCAGATGAATCATCCAGGGTGGTGCTAACCTCCCCCCCACCCCCACAAATGGAACCAAGCAGTAAAGCTGATCACCACTGCTCTGTGAGGTGTTCAAGTATCTTCACGGGAACAGATCCACACAAATGTAGGCTTTTGGTGTGTTGTTATTGTGTTGTGTTTTATCAAGGGATTGGCTCAACCTGCTGGTGTGGACAGAAGTTAGAAATGAGAGTGTTAGCACACCTAAAATAGTGGTGGGGGAGATCCACGCAGGGGCCAGAGCTCAGAGTGGCCATCAGCTTTGCGTGGAAAGAGAAGTGGTCTGAGATAAGGATATATACAGATTTCTCGGTGCTGGCAAACGTCTTGGCTGACTGTCAGGGGCCGGGGTGAGGGAGGGAGGGAGCCTAGAAGAATACAAACAAGCAATCTGGAGAAGGAAAGGGATATAGGGTAGACATATGCAGTGGGCACAAAGTGCATGGGTCTTTGTGTCTCATGTCAGTGATATCTAGAAAGCATTTACTACTGACAAGTCAGTGAAGAACCAGGTGAATGGGATGACTTGTAGATTTCAACCCACCTCTGTCCTCAGCCACCCAGTGCCTTCATCCACAATGAAGGGTATTTGTGGATCCCACAGCATGAGCTCCCGATAACCAGGGCTAGCCTACCTACTGCTGCTGATGACTGGCCTGGCCTAGGAGCGACACTGCCTGGCACTGAGCCTGGGGTTTTCAGGAGACCAACTAGCACTTAGATGTCAAGTTGATCGCATCGGAACCATTCTTCCCTGGAAAGAACAGTGATTATTCCTGGTTAGGATTGGTACATATTCTGGCTATGGGTTTGCTTTCCTAACCATAGTGCGTCGATCAGCACCACTATCCAAGGGCTCACAGAGCCTAATTATGGGATCCTAAGCAGAAGGGACCTATCTTCTGGCAAAGGAGTTGTGACAGTGAGCAGCACATGATCATGGTATCCAGTGGCCTTTTCATATACCGTTTCCTCCAGAAGTGGCTTATCTAATAAAATCGGAATGACCTCTTAACGTTTAGCTAATGCACCAGCCTAAGGATGATCCTCTCAAGGGTTCGGGTGCTATCCTTCAAGAGATAACATATGCTTGGATCCGAAAGCTGAGGTCCAAAGTAGGAATGGCTTTTCTCCACACCACTGTGAGGGACTCAGTTGGGGAAATTGTGCTTTTCTGCCCCATAATGTTCAGCTTTTCTGGGCTGGAAGGACTGGTTACTCGTGTGGAGGGGACAGGTGTACGGGGGGTGGGGGGCAAAAAGTGTTCCACTGAACCCAAAGCTATGGCTGATGGCTGACTATCTGGGGCTCCTCCGTTCAGTGAATTACCAGGCAAAGAGGATTTACTCTGGGGCAGGGGTAATTAATTATGATTGTCATGAGCAAATGGAGGGAAGGATAACATGGTTAGGACTCGTGGATTCACTGGGCCACCTCTTGGTGCCCCTATGCCTGGTGACAATCAGAATTGGGCGACTGCAGCAACCCAGGTTGTACAAGCATTCAGGAGATCAAGAGCTTAGACTCGTTGGGGATGAAGCCTTGGCTGAGGGTTCTACCTTCTATCTGGAATAAAAGCTGCAGGAAGGAGATGCTGAATTGGGAGCAACCATAGCAGTAGTGATTGGAGTCTGTCTGGCCAATCCTCTTGTTGTAAGTCCTTTTTTAGAAATCGTGATTGCAACTTCCTTGAAGGGGGGGCGGTGTTGGGAGGGCATGAACGTGGGGATGTGAGCAGTGCCAAGGGTCAACTGTAGAACACAGTCTGGGTTCCCTGCTCATAGCTTCTTAGCATGCATGTGTCAACAGCTTCCGACAGCAAGCCCTGGTAATTCTTCACCTATGAGCTCTCTCTTAACCTAATCAGGGTGCACCAGGGTATAGGGAGTTTCTGGGAGCAGCCCTCAGCAATAACAGAAGGGAGTTGGAGGATAAATACCCTTGCTTCCTTGCTTCTAGGTGGGATATCCTGGTGCACGTTCCATACTGTTTCCCAGATGTCCCCAGAGGACTGGGTTCTAACTGCCCACAGCGGTAACCTGCTCATGAATGCACCTTGTACCATCATCTCCTCCTACTGTCTCCATCTTCCCTTACTTGGGCTTTGGGGACGACCTGCCAGAGAAGCCGCTGGTATTCAAGCCCTTGTCTCAGGATCGGATTCTGCAAGTACCTATTTAAGCACTGCCTTGGGGAGCACTGATTCATTAAAGTAATGTTCATCTCAGAATTATTTAGTATCTAGGGGCACCCGGGTGGTGCAGTCTGTTGGGCATCTGACTCTTGGTTTCCGCTCAGGCTGTGATCTCAGGTTCGTGAGATTGAGCCCCGCGTCGGGCTCCGTGCTCAGCACAGAGTCTGCTTAAGATTCTCTCCTTCTCCCTCTGCCCCTCCTGCTTGTGTTCTCTCTCTCTCTTTCTCTCAGAATAAATAAATAAATAAATAAATAAATAAATAAATAAATAAATCCTAAAAAAGAATTCTTTAATATCTAAGACATAGATATGTGTCCATTAAAAGTTCTGAGTAATGCAGAATTACTTTCCCATAGCATATCAATCACAAGAGCAAACCACTCTATCATGTGTGTTAGCCCGTACGTGCTAAAGGAAGATACGGGTTTTCTAAGGTTGAGGGCTGCTGGCCAGTCTGTCTGCTTTGCTCAACCTCTCTCACTGCTGCTCCCATGTGACCATAAATAGTTTTGACCATGTGGCCGGCAAAAGACATGCAGGATGGCATGTCAGGAGCTCTGCACCAGAGCTAAGAAGTGCGTCAGAGTGTAGGTTTTATGCAAACACCCAGGTGTCCCCAGGTGCCCTGAAGACAATCGAGGGGGAACAGAGTGGTATAAAACTCAGAGGCTGGTGGACATGCTTTCAGTTTAGGAAGGTATTATAATCATCAATGTGTACTCCAGGCATCTGCAGCCAAACTCCTGTCCTGACCTCAGGGACAGGGAAAGGGAAAAGAAAGCCTTTGCTAATGGATTCAATATTGGGAATGCATTTCTTAACGCCCTATGCCATAGTGATCCCAAGTGCTGACGACCAGCCCATATGGGCTGACATGGAAGGAGGTACAAGATAAGTTTTAATACGTGTGTGTTTATAAAAAGCAAATTTTGTTAAAAAATAATTATTATTTCTATACACAAGGAAATAGGAAAATATCGGTCTAGATTTATTGGACATTTTACTTTTACTCTCTGTATTTCAGGATAGTTTGAATTTTTCGTAATAGGTTTGCATTTATAATCTGAAAAAAAGAATCTCTGCTCCTCTTTTCTCCTGGAAGCTCCCTAAAAAAAAACAACAACAAAGACAATGAGGAACAGAACTGTTACATATTTGATGATGCAGAGACATGTTCATTACTTCAAACTACAACTTGTGAGTGAGGGTTAACACACACAGTTAAAATCCTTCAGAGTGAGCGAAGATGCTGAGAGAGGACTCTTGTCACTGAGGTTTTTGGATGGAGTGGGCAGAACCCAGAATTCTCAAGTGGAACTCTTTTTTTTTTTTAAGATTTTATTTATTTATTTGAGAGAGAGAGTGTGTGAGCAAGAGAGAGAGAGCACAAGCAGGGGGGAGGGGCAGAAGGAGAGGGAGAAACAGGGTCCCCACTGCACAGGAAGCCCAAAGATGGGGCTCAATCTCAGAACCCTGGGATCATGATCTGAGCCAAAGGCAGATGCTTAACCAAGTGGGCCACCCAGGTGCCCAAGACTCTTTCTGGAGAAAAGTAAGTTTAGGATACGTGGGTAGCAGGGGGAGTTTTCCTGAAAGCTGATGCCATGGAACAGTGGAGAAGGAGAGCTGACCAGGAACTTACGAAGACCTGCCACCTTTGTGAAAAGTAGGATATTTGTAAAGGAGAAACCAAAAGGTAAGAAGCATAATTAAAACTGTAACTCTGACCTGCTGGAGAAAATTAAAGGCTAAGTCACCCCCATCAAAACAACTGAGACATTCGGAGTTTCCCTGTGACCAGGGAGATTTCCTGCCAGCTTATGGCAGGAGCAAATGTGGGTGAAGGAGTGTTTGGACGCAGTAGATTCCAGGCTGCTTGCTCCCCCAGCTCAGCCCTGCAACTCTCCTCTCCCTGTCCAGCATCAGAAGAATGGAGTCCATGCTAGGAAGAGCAATGATCACAGAGAAGACAAGCAAACCAATGTGAGTGTGGAGCGGGGAACCAGAAAGGACACATCTCAAGAATATTCTAGAACAAAGCAGGTAAAAATTACCAGCAGAGTTCTATGTGAAATAAAAGATATAATATTCTACTTGAAATGAAAGCTCAAAGAAGAGATACAAGGGCTCAAGAAGGAAACGATCAAACGATAGAAGGGGATGAAAAGTGGGTTGGTTACGGTCAAGGGAAACATGGCAAGGCAAAATGAAGACATCTGGGAAATGATGGGCAACCCCAGAAGCAGTGAAAAAGAGAAAAGGAAATGCAGAAACACAGTCAGGAATATGAAAGATGGGATTGAGGAATGGGGCAAAAAATGAATTTGACAAGGATAAAGAGTTTTAAAGACACAGAGAGAAAATGAGAAAAGAGTTCAGGAAAGCTATTCGAAGAGAAGATGGGAAAACTTTGGTGCGTCTGGAGAGTCTTCCCGGGGAGATGAAAAGGGATTGACGAAGGCCAGCAGCACAGGGTATCCTAATAAAGTTAGGGGAGTTCAGTGAAGCATTCTAGTAGAGAAAGAATTCAATTCAGACTCCCTGTATTAGTTCTTTATTGACAAGTGACACATTGCCTCCAAACTCAATGGCTTATGAAACCAAACATGTATTGTTACTTAGTTTCTGTAGATCAGGGATCCAAGCGTGCCTTACTGGGTTCTCTGGCTCAGGGTCACTTACAAGGCAGCCACCGTGGGGTTGGTCTGAGCTGTGGCTATCTCAAGGGTGGGCTGCGAGGACCCACTTCCAAGCTCACTCATGTGATCACGTTCATAAGACTCAGTTGCTCGAGGCCTGTTGGAGTGAGCACCTCAGTTTTTCTCTGGCTGTTGGCTGGAAGCTGACCCCAATCTTTGCCATGTGGCATTTCCATAAGGCTCCTCAACAATATGACAGTTGTCTCCCCTTTGAACCACAAGTGCCAGATAAAGTACAACTGTTTGAATCTCAGACAACCATGAATAATTTTTGAGTATAAGTGTGTCCCAAATACTGCATGAGACACACACAAAAAGATTATTCGTTGCTTGTCTGAACATTTAAATTTACCTGGGCATCTGTATATTGATTTGCTACCTGCTCAGATGAGCCAGTAAGAGAGCCGAGGGGGACGAGAAAGGCAGAAGTCACGGTCTTTTGGTAACTTAATATTGGAAGTGATATCCCATCGCTTTTATGATATCCTATCTGTTAGGAGCAAGTCACTAAGTACAGCCCACTCTCAAGGTAAGAGGATTTCATAAGGACATGAACAGAAGGGGGGGAGATTGTGGTGGAGATCTTAGGGAGTCCCCAGTGTACACCCTACACACACACACACTCACATACATGCATGTGCACACACACACACATTCACGTACATGCATGTGCACACACACACACACAAAGCAAATCGTATACATGGATGAATCAAAATCAGGTGTTGGAAACACTTACATATAGGGACACTCAAGGCTACAAAATGGAAGCAATGTCTAGAAAATTCTCAGGACACTGCATGCCACTATGTGCTACTAGGAGAACAAAAAAGAAAGTGTTGAACATTCCAGTTACGAGAAGGGAAGGAAGGTCAAAAAAGGAAAACAAATACTATAGAGTGAAAGGTTTTGTTTTTGTTTTGAAAGTATTAAGAATAGAAAAGATTTTAAAAAACCCAAGATGATAAAAATATGGTAATTTGGACTCTGGAAAACAGTATGGAGGTTCTTCAAAAAGTTGAAAATAGAGCTACCATACGATCCAGCAATTGCACTACTGGGTATTTACCCCAAAGATACAAATGTAGGGATCTGAAGGGGTACGTGCACCCCGATGTTTATAGCAGCAAAGTCCACAATAGCCAAACTGTGGAAAGAGCCATGATGTCCATTGACAGATGAATGGATAAAGAAGATGTGGTATATATATATACAATGGAATATTATGCAGCCATCAAAAGGAATGAGATCTTGCCATTTGCAACGACGTGGATGGAACTGGAGGGTTTTATGCTGAGCGAAATAAGTCAATCAGAGAAAGACATGTATCATATGACCTCACTGATATGAGGAAGTCTTTTTTTAAAGATTTTATTTATTTATTCGACAGAGAGAGAGATAGCGAGAGCAGGAACACAAGCAGGGAAAGTGGGAGAGCGAGAAGCAGGCTTCCTGCTGAGCAGGGAGCCCGATGTGGGACTCGATCCCAGGACCCTGGGATCATGACCTGAGCCGAAGGCAGACACTTAACGACTGAGCCACCCAGGCGCCCTGATATGAGGAAGTCTTAATCTCAGGAAACAAACTGAGGGTTGCTGGAGTGGTGGGGTATGGGAGGGATGGGGGGCTGGGTGATAGACATTGGGGAGGGTATGTGCTATGGTGAGCGCTGTGAATTGTGTAAGACTGTTGAATCACAGATCTGTACCTCTGAAACAAATAATACATTATATGTTAAAAAAAAAAGAAGATGAAGATAGCAGGAGGGGAAGAATGAAGTGGGGGAAATTGGAGGGGGAGACGAACCATGAGAGACGATGGACTCTGAAAAACAAACTGAGGGTTCTAGAGGGGAGGGGGGTGGGAGGATGGGTTAGCCTGGTGATGGATATTAAAGAGGGCACGTTCTGCGTGGAGCACTGGGTGTTATGCACAAACAATGAATCATGGAACACTACACCAAAAACTAATGATGTAATGTATGGTGATTAACAGAACATAATAATAAAAAAAATGGTAATTTGGCTCATCAATAAATTTAACTCAGATAGACTCACCTTTTAAAACATTTTATTTTATTAAATATTACAGACTGTACCAAAAAGCAGAACCTAGGAAAGGTATCTAAAGCAAAATGATCTGAAAAATTGAAGACAAAGCAGTGGTGAGCGACATAACTAACAAGTGCGTGAACCGACAGACGAATGTGAAAAATCATTATTTTGGACAGGAAACGTTGTTTATGGTAAAAAGGATATAGAGGTGACAATGTAATGAGCATCCCTCAGGAATCAGGATACATCAAACAGAGAAGCATCAGTATGCATATGGCAAAATTGGACATTTCATTTTTTGTTTTATTTCATTTTTTTAAATTGGAGATTTTAACATGCCTTTCTCAGTGTCTGACAGATGAAGTAGAAGGAAACCACTTAGAGACACCCAAGCAGCATGATAAACAAGCTGCACATGACATCGAAAAATAGGTCAGAGTAAAAAAGGAAAAAAACCCACTGACCGAGGAACACTTCCAAGTAGAAATGGCATAGAGTACGCTTCCTGCGCGTGAAGCAATAAATACATAAAATAACAGTGAAGTAAAAAACAAAAACAAAACAAAAAACAAAAACAAAAAAGCTCTACTATCTAGAAAATGTAAACTCTCTTAAAAAACTCTCGTGCCAACGAGAAAAGCAAAACCAAAATTGCACAGTTTTTATAAAACAAGGAAAATTTTAAAAGATGACATTGATTTTGATCAGTAGAAATGAAGTCTGTTTCTTCAAAGGACATACACGTATGATCACGCCAGTCCCTTATTTAAAACTGCTTAATGGCTGCCCATTGCTTTTTGAATAAAGTCGAAACTCTGAGGCTTTTATGTTCCGTGATGTGTGTGTGTGGGGGGGGTGTCTCTCAGATGGTCCCCCATGGTGGCACTTCCTCCTAGCCAAGTGATGGATGTCACTTTTGAGATTAGGTTTTTAAAAGGCTCTGGTTTCTATCTCTGTGTCTCTGTCTCTGTCTCTCTCTGAGAGTAGAATAGGGGATCCCTAGACAGTTCTGACCCGAGAAGACAGGTCTTGCAGTGGTTTGTTTATCAAACAGACAGAGTGAGCAGGGACAGAATGAAGGTGGGAAGAATTTTAACACAGTGGCCATTCCCACTAATACCCTGGACCAAAAAGTGTCTCCAGATACTGTCCAGTTAGACTCGGGACTCCTTCCCCTCTGCATGTGAGGAAGAGTGGGGAGGATGTAGGAATAGAAACCCCCTCAACTTCCGTAACCCTCCTACACTGTTGGTGGGAATGCAAGCTGGTGCAGCCACTCTGGAAAACAGTATGGAGGTTCCTCAAAAAGTTGAAAATAGAGCTACCATATGATCCAGCAATTGCACTACTGGGTATTTACCCCAAAGATACAAAAGAAGGGACCCAAAAGGCTACGTGCACCCCGATGTTTATAGCAGCAATGTCCACAATAGCCAAACTGTGGAAAGAGCCAAGATGTCCATCAACAGATGAATGGATAAAGAAGATGTGGTATATATATACAATGGAATATTATGCAGCCATCAAAAGGAATAAGATCTTGCCATTTGCAATGACGTGGATGGAACTGGAGGGTATTATGCTGAGCGAAATAAGTCAAACAGAGAAAGACATGTATCATATGACCTCACTGATATGAGGAATTCTTAATCTCAGGAAACAAACTGAGGGTTGCTAGAGTGGGGGGTGGGGTGGAAGGGATGGGGTGACTGGGTGATGGACACTGGGAGGGTATGTGTTCTGGTAAGCGCTGTGAATTGTGCAAGACTGTTGAATCTCAGATCTGTACCTCTGAAACAAATAATGCAATATATGTTAAGAAAGAAAAAAAGAAGAAGAAGAATGTAGCAGGAGGGGAAGAATGAAGGGGGGGAAATCGGAGGGGGAGAAGAACCATGAGAGACGATGGACTCTGAAAAACAAACTGAGGGTTCTAGAGGGGAGGGGGGTGGGAGGATGGGTTAGCCTGGTGATGGGTATTGAGGAGGGCACGTTCTGCATGGAGCACTGGGTGTTATGCACAGACAGTGAATCATGGAACACTATATCTAAAACTAATGATGTAATGTATGGGGATTAACATAACAATAAAAAATTAAAATAAATAAATAAATAAATAAATTCCTTGATTTCCCAAAAAAAAAGAAACCCCCTCAACTTCCGTGTGTGTTATTATCTTCTCTAATCCAGTGGCTCAAGAAAGAGGCAAGCCCGGGGTCTACAGGGATATGGCTGTTCCCTCAGGGAAGGGGGCAGTTCTGTTCCCACTTCCTGAGCCCCACCCCCACCCCCCCGTGGGGCCACCACAGCTCCTTTGTGTTGTTTTGGAACCATGAGAGGGGCAGCATACTTAGGATTCATGATAGCATCTAAAAGAGGTCCACGTATACTTGGATCATACGTATTCCAAGTCTGTAGAGCACAGAATCCCAAATAGTCACCTTCTAGCCTCCTTTCCGTCTCCGAGTATGTAAAACTCCTTCGATCCATACAGCCCACCAGAGGCTGTACAACGAACCCACGTCACAAAAGAAGAATGCCTACACTTTAAGAGGAAACAGAAAGAAATCAAGACCTGAACATGAAAAGTGCTTTCTCTTCTAGAAAGAAAAAGCATCCCAAATTACAACGCAACAATTCTCCCCTCCCTAATTTCCCATGATGCTTTTAGGGTCACCTAGGCCAAAGGGTCTCATTTTAATTTTTTGGCCACACGCTGAGCTTCTTTGGCGTTGTGTACAGTCAAATTATCCAGTTCTGGGCTCTGGCATGTGATCCTTTTCAAAAGCATGAAACGTCAGCATGGAAGAAATGCATTCCTTTCCATGCTCCTTGTATCCCTTCCTCTTGGTAACTGACTCCTCTCTCACTGTGAGTTGGGTGGGGATAGTCCATCAAGTGTCTTCACCCCCCCTACTGTAGGGTTAAGCATGTCACCAAGATAGGTCATCAGTGACTGCGTTCCCACAATACCTGGACACACTGATTGGATTTGATCTGGACACAAGACCTGAGTAAGACCCATCAGAGCCCTTTGGGTTGGAGGAACAAAAAACACGGCTTCTCTCCAAAGAGCAAGAGTTCTAGAGACAATGTAAGGATGCAGCCATGGGATTGCAGGCACAAGATGAGGGCAAAATGCTGGGCAACTGGGTGGTTCAGTCAGTTAAACATCTGCCTTAGGCTCAGGTCATGATCCCAGGGTCCTGGGATTGAGTCCCGCATCGGGCTCCTTGCTCAGTGGGGAGCCTGTTTCTCCCTCTCCCTTCCCCGACTCGTGCTCACTCTCTTCCTCTCTCTCTCTCTCACACAAAAATAAATGAGTAAAATCTTTATGAGGACAAAATGCTGTTGTCACACAAACAAAGCCTAACTGAAAATAAGAACAAGCAGAGACAAACAGCTGAGTGGTGGGAAGTGTCAGACAGTCAGAAAAAGAGAGACTTGTGACAATATTATTTGAACCTCTGTAGTCATCCCAGCCCGAAGCTAGATCCACCCCAGATGCCTTAATTACATGAATCGATTACTTGCCTTTTATTGATAAAACCGGTTGAATGATTTTCTGGCTCTTTTAGTTCAAAAAGTTTTGAGTAGCCCAGGCAATGAGACATGCGTCGTTTCTATGGCGAGAAACGTCTCTTCCCCCAACACACATACGATGTATGACTCCTGCAGATGGCAAAACACAAAAGTGGTGCCATCATCATGCTAGCCTGGAACCACACCAGGGACTATGTTATCTCCAGTTAAGAGACCTGCCTTCCCACCATGCACTCTGAAGTTGAGGACTAAAGAAACCACCTCCCTTAACTCCATGAAAAATCTCTCTATCTTGGGCCTAAACCGGGAGCCTGTGATTTCAGCGTGAGGTCCAGGACCCTCCTCATCTGGCTCCAGTCATTCCTCCTTCTTGCTACATCTGGTTATTGGTGCCGGCGGCCACAGCCCCAGCCTGGCCAGAGCTGTCTCCTAGAACTGGGTCCAGAGCTTAGATCTCCCCCCAGGTTGTGCTTTGGCCCCAAATACTCATCTTTGTGCATTTCCCAACTTGGCTCCAGATCAGGCACGAATACATTATTGATTCAGTGTAGGGTTTTGTTAATATGATATTATTATGTCCAAGGCCCATAAATGCCTGGATATTACTGAGATACCTATACGTTAGGAACAATGAAAGAATTACAATTAAAGTAATCCTTACTTAGCAGATGGCGAGCACCTGGTATGCTCCTGTAGGGCTTCCTGGCAAAGTTGAATAGGAAATGCAGCATAGGCCTCTTGCAAAGGTTTTTTCACGCTCTGAATTTAACACGATCAGGTCTCTAAAGTAGGCGCCGCCCTATTCTCCCAACCACAGGTACAAAGGAAGAAGGCAAGGAGAAATTTTATCAGTCTGCCCTGCCTTGTCTGCTCACCATGCAGATACCAGAAGAGATGGTTCATGGATGTTCAGTCTTTAACTCACAGTGATTCTTCCTGGTAGTAACTCTGGCCTAATATTTTGCATTCATTTATCAATCATTTACTAAGCACTTAATATATATCAAGTGCTGTTCTAGGCATCAAAGATACAACAGGACGGAAAAAGTGCTACCCTCACTGAGCTTATGTAATTATAAGAGAAACAGACTAAAATCAGGTAAGCAGATAAAGAGATATTTAAAATGTGGAAAGTGACTTAAAAGAAATTAACGTGGCACTGTGCTGGTGAGTAACTGACAGAGGGCTGTGGCGGCTTGGGTGGTTCGTGAAGGCCTTCCGAAGGTGATATTCGAGCTAGATCTGATGAATGCAAAGTTGTCTGTTGTGCGAAGAGCCAGGACAGGCACATTAGAGCTGAAATATCATGTGCAAAGGCCCTGAGGCAAGGAAGACTTTAGGACATTCTCAGAATGGCCAGTGGGGCCATAGCATGGAGGATGAGAAGAAAGGTGCTGTGAATGAGGTTGGAGAAGGGGTTAAAGCCAGACCATGTGGTGCTGACAAGGCCATGATGAATACTGTCAGGACTTCAGAGTTTATTCCAAGAGCACTGGGAGGCCATTGGAGGGTATCAAGCAAGAGAGAGAGAGAGAGATTTGATTCATCATTTAGGAGGATTTCTCTAGCTGTTATGTAGATATTATTAGACTCTAGGAAGGCAAAGCAGGACACGTGGCAGAAAATTAAAGCAGAGGTCTAGTTGTTCCAGACCCTGAGCAACAGAATCATCAATTCTTCCTCCCTTGGAGGTGAAAGGGTTGAAAAAAACTGGTTGCCAGAGAAGAAAGCATGAGGAGAGGGGGAAGAAGTGCACTTTCCACTGACCTATGAGATTAAATGTAGACCCCTTACCTGGATATACAATGAAGAGACGTTATATGCTTTAAGCTCATAATTTAGCTTAGTCTTTACAAAAGCCCTTGGAAATAGGTATCTCTCTCCCCATTTTACAGACAGGAATACAGTGTTAAGAGTTTAATTAAGGAGTGATGTCTTCAAGATGGAAGAATAGGAAGTCCCTCATTTCTCCACAAGAATACTGATTTAATAATAATATATGGACAGTTGCTGTTGTCTAAAAGTTATGAGTAAAGTTCCAAGGCTAGGAACAATAAGCTTTAATATTCTAAAGAAGACCTCTCAGGATGTAGATGCTAAGGGAAGTGCAAAGAGGTCAGTCAGAGCGTAGGCCCTTCCACACCACAGACCCCTCATGGCTTCTCTCAAAGAACTCACACATTCACTCCCTACCTCCTCCTCTCCCAGACACACCAGGTGAGAACCGCCAGGAGCCCCCCAAGACAGCAGACAAGCTGCCACAGAAAATGTGCTTTCCCTCCTCTCAGCCCACAAGCAGATCCCAATACAACAGAGAAGGAAGAAAGAGCGAAGAGAAGTCTCCTTATTCCCCCCACACTACGGTCTGATCAGTGCTGGGGGGAAAGGAGAGGGGAGCACAGATGGGAGTGGAATTGAAGCCCCCTAGGATGTTCAATATCAGAAAGTGGCCAGAAAACTAAAGGATCTGACAGAGACATTAGTAAGGCACACAAAGGGGAAAACTGTCACAGCATTCTGAAGTGAACGATTGGACACAAAAAACAAATTTGTGTTTTATCCCACACCCAGCCCAAATGTGACTAAAATTAGAGTAATAATCAAGACAATGGCAGTTCACATTGATGGAGAACTAACCGGGTGCCTGGGGCTGCACCAAGCACAGAAACCATCACTAGCTTTGATATGGATGCCATGGTGAGAACACAACAGGGACTTGCTGAGGTCCCCCTACTGAGACTCAGTGTTCCAGTGCAGGCAGCCCTGCCTCCATGCTCCTTCCCAGGGTTCAGATACACCACTGCCATTTTCCCAGAAGGTGTGTTCTGGCACATGGGAGGGCCTCAGGTGGCTGCAGGTACGTGATACAAGCTGTAGTCTGGGGGTGTTGGAACCTCTGGCTTCAACAGGCTTATCTCTCCATGCCAAGGTGCTGTAGCATCATTACTTCTCTGGGACCCATGGTGTGAAAACAGTATGGTAAGCATTGCTATGGGGGAAAGGCAGGGACCGAACTCACAATCTGTAAGCATCTGCTCTGAACCAGGTTGTCCACTTGCCAGGCACAGAGTTGGGAGGATCCCACATGTTCTCTCTTTGATCATTCTAATAACCCTGGGAGGGAGAGACAAGTAACTTCATCGTGCAATAAGGATGTTAGGTTCAGAGAGCTTCCGTAACATGCCCACAGCCTGTGTTTTGTACCCCAGTCTTAATTTATAAAGGTGACTGTGTGATGATACCAAGAGGTCAATGCCACTGAAAGAGAAGTTGAATGTTACTCACAGTACCCCCAGAAATGAGAGACATGATTCACCATGCAAGCCCACAGGAGGAAGACCCCAGGTTTCGGTCAAGAAGTGGAAGCAGGAGTGAGGGAAGGTTTAGGCCACCCTGTTTATGGGGGGGCAAAGCAAGGCAGGACAGGGTGAACAAATCAGAACTGGCTAGTCTGGATAATTTCAGCAGGGCTTTGGGCTACATGGGGTGTTCCCTAGTTGCCCAGCACCTAGCCCCGGCTGATTAGGGCAACTATTGACCCCTGGGTTGTTCTGGCCAGGTAGAGGAGGTGTGGCTCTGGGTTGGTTAGTCTGCATATCAAAGGCATGCTCCTGGCTGAGACTTTTGCCATCTCTAAGAGTTGGCTAGCCCAGGGAAGGCCAGTTTCTCCCTGGCAAGAAAGGTTTTCTAAGATGTCAAAACATCATAATATACAGAAAATTAAAAACACGATTAATACACTACAAAGCCAGAAAGGGCTAGAGCTGGGATTCCAACCTGGATCTTCTCACTCTACCTTCTTTATACCACGAGATTGCCCGTGGCAGCACTGGCCCCCGGAGCTGATTTTATGAGGTTTAGCACCAGTTGCAGTGGGCCTGAAGAGCAGGAGGTCAGGGTTGGACAGGGCACAGCACTGTGCTTGTCAATCCAAGTCTATTTCCAAAGGAAGTGACGGTGCATAAGCAGTGTGGGAACTTGAAGATGGTAATATCCAGGCCCCGTGTCTATCGAGAACACTCTATCTTGTGTCTGGGATTGTGGGTGCTTTCCATGGGGAGAAGCTTGGCTTCTGATGAGAGTCCCTAAGGAGGGAACCAAGTAACAGTGGCTCCTACAAGCGATCTGAAGCAGTTTCTGGTGAGCAAACCCTGTCATCCTGCAGGAGGGGAAAATGGGGTGGGCAAATTAAGCCAGATTGGGGAGACCTCCAAAGGTTACATTGTTGGGCTCTGCTTTTATGTTCTGACTCTAATAAGGATCAAGAGTGGGGAGTCACATGGAAGAGGGGAAGCAGAACCTGCTGCCACCCCCTTCAACATTTCAGAGGACCAGAGATTAGCCCTAGTTAGGGAAAGATTGAACTGAGTTTCGAGGGAGCAATTAGCAGATTCTATCTGGTATGGGTGACAGGTCATGAAGGACCTTCAACGTTGATTTTTGTGATTTGAGACTCAAGTAGAAGAGGTCCAGACAGCCAGCTTACATTAATGTAATGGCGTGTGCATTCACGCTCACACGCATGTGCACGCACACACACACCAATTACAGTCACACCATGATTCTTACCACCCCAGATCCTCGGGTTGCTGTGGAGGGCCAATCAATGTGAGATCTGCAGTGGTTGACCAATTTACACAAGCAGCTTGAGAAAAATACAGATTTCCACCCATCTTCTCTCTGATAATCTTCTCTTATATATTCCTTTTTGATTTTGATTCTCACCTTCTGCAGACAGCTTTTATGTGTTCTGTCCTCTCTTCATTCATTCATCTGTTCATGCATTCATTCATGTATTCTTTAGACACCCAATGAGTTTCTTTTGATGTTCCAGGTTGGAAGTGATAAAACAGCTAAAATGCAGTACTTCTCCATGGTTGGGACACTGGTGTTTGGGCTCCAGGAACACTCTATTTTTCTGCCAGGCAAACATGACTCTAATTGGTAGATGTTGTGTTGTTTGTCATGCAAATGGGATTTCACTTCGAACAGGGTTTTAAATTGATGACTGAATTCATTATTTTTTTAATCATAAAAGCCTTACACTTACACACACACACACACACACACTATATTTTCTTCATCCTCAAACACAGGCATTCTGCCAAACATTGATGGGCATGGCCATTCTCCTTTGAAATTAATTAAAAACACTTATAATTAAATAAATTTGATTTACAGCAATACTTGTTCTAATGCCAGTATTAACTTTCATGGTCTGGCTCTTCTTCCTTTCCATTCCTTTCATTTCATTTCAGCATCATTTTATGCTTTGAGGTTCTGAAGTGACAGAAAAGCCAGAGCATCGACAGCCAACATTTGAGAAGCCTCCATTTTCTGCCAGGCACTGTTCTGAACTCTTTCCACGCGTTGCTTCCACTAATCCGTACTGCTGTATACCTAGCCGGTATATACTGTATTATCTCTAATTGTGGATGTGGAAACTGAGGCACAGAGCAGTTAACTTTCTCAAGGTCATGCCGAACTAGTAATTTGGCAGAGCTGAGATTCATACCCACCCCACCTGGCCCCAGATCCCATTTCTTGTCTCGTATTCTACACTATGTCCCAAAGCAGAAATAAACACCACCAATGGAAGGATGGAAGGTAAAGCAGTCCCCAGACAGGAAGAATTGAAAGATTTCTCTTTAACATGAGCAGAAAACAGAAATTAGAATAACATGACAGATAGGGCTGACGCTTAGTGGGAAGTTATTCTTGTTTGTCAAAAGAAAATGCTTCCCCCTGCAGGCACATGCTTCCTGCAATTACACACACCTCATAAACCTTCCATGTTTATAGAGTTTTAAAATTAAAAAATTTAGAAATCAAGTAAGAGCCAAATATAAAATTAACCTCAAATGACCAACATAAGTGTCATGGGCTAGGTGATGCCTTGCTGAAACTAGATCTTTAAACCCAGGGTGACAGTGGTCCCACTTGTCACAAGTGGTCCTTTTGAGGACATCTAGACTGCTGTGTGATCTCTGTGTCCTCCTGCTGGTTTTCCCCACTAGGGCTTTGGCAAAACCTTTGTTCGCACAGAGAGCCAGGGCAATACATGGCCTCACTTGCTGGGAAAGCCTCCATGTTGTATAGAAGTATATTTAGTAACCTACACAATAAAAGAGACTACTTACTGGGGGTGGGCGGGGGGTGGGCACTGAAATCGCATTGCTCCTGAAAAACGGAAAACAAAGCCAACAAAATGAGTTTTTCTCAGGTTCTCATCAGGGCTTATTTTATTGTGTTTGGCATACAGTTTGAACAAGCTTAGTTATCTGGTTTCTCAATCTATAGCAGATTGCAAGCAGCAAATTAAAAGAAGGGAGAGATACCGCCGTACGCAAGGAGAAGGAAAAGATTGAGACATGCCAGCTGAGAGCCAGAGAGAACAGTATCAATCATGGGGCCATTTAGCATCACCCCCAAATTGCCCCCAATACAACTGGTCCCATTACAGAACAACACCACAACTGATGCTCCCAGTGATGACTCATAGAGTCATAAAGGAAAGCTAAGTGGTTTCCTTCACGTTCTGTAAGATGTCAGAAAATGTAAAATGCACTTGTCAAAGATGTTCATTGAAAATGATTAAAGTAAGAAAGGGTTTCAGTGTTTAAAGGGCAAGCCCCCATTTGGAACTGGCCAGATCCTGAGGCGTGATGGTGGAGAATTGTTAAAATGATAATGTCTCATCTGCATGTGCTCTTTCTTAAGTTAGAACGTAAAGAAATTGAGAGCAGGGGCTGGAGACATATTTCTGGCCTTTGTGGCCCCCAAAATAGACTGTTGCTCATCCATCATCATCATAATCACTGCGTATTGTCCCAGGCTCCACACTTAATGACTCATCATGACATGTATACATATGATCTGGTAACCCGCACCTCGTGGCTTTGTGATATGGCCACTACATTTCCCAGAATCCCCTTTGCAGTGTGTTTCTGGTTAGGGTGGGCCATAAGAGATATTTTTTATGCCAGATTTTGAGGGTGCATATGAAGCAGCTGCCATTTTGTTTTATACTCCTTCACCTTGTCGCTGATCTGTGGACTCACCTTGTTGGCCTGGGGCAGCTGCCATGGAATTGGCTCCACCTTCCCCTGGATCCTCCTTCATCTTCACCATCTCCTGGGCCTGGTGTGTGTGGCTGTGTGATGCATGACCCCGCTTCACTGAAGTTGGAGGCAGTGAGGAATGACACTGGTTCAAGTTGGTCCTGCCAGGCTCCTATTCATGTCCATGGATTCCAACTTGTCCTTGTTCCTCCCAACCTTACATCATCTGCCTGTTCTGAAGATTTCAAGTACCAACATCAGGCAGGGAGAGAAGAGCCTCCCAGAGACGGTTTAACTACTGCCACAATTGAATAAGGCCAAATCCTTGACATATATATATTCTAGTGTGGCTCTGCTTCTGTGATTGAATTCTAATTGACTGATACACCTTTCACAGATGCGGAGAGGGAACTCAGGAAAGGTAAGTAATTTGTCTGAGTCCTCAAAGCAAGTAAAGGGGTGGAATTCAATTTGGTTCCATCACTTATGTTCTTATTCATTAAGTCATGGTTTCTTGAATAAAAATTCAGCAAATGGATGAATTCAAATAAATATAACATCTGATATGGTAGGAGCTGCAAAGTAAGGAAGTCATTTCATTTTCTTGAGTACCTCCTTAGTGCCCAGAGAGCCTGGTCCTGGCATTGGGCAAACCAGCTGCTCCAGAATCTACTTTAGAACTATCACAATGGGATCCTTTCATTCTCATCTATGACTAAACAACCACCAGTCAAATCTAGGTAGACCTATTAACAGAGCTCTCTCTTCCTTTGAAAACACTTCCAGAAGTCTCTTCACTGACACAGCTGTCCAGTAGAATGTGAAGATAAAGATAAACATGTATACATTCATGTCGGAAGGGGCTCTGGGGCAGTGGTTTTATTTTCCATTCAATGTGCTTCGGTTAGTGAAATACACGGCTAGTCATTTCTACTTAAAGTAACAATAGAGAAGATTAATCCAGACACGTCATATCTTCTGAATAGAGGCGTGCAATTTGCATACACCAGTGTTGCTAAACTCTAAAAAACAACTTGACATTTACTTCCATTTAGGAATGTTTTTTGTGCGTGACAAAGTCTTTACTTTTAAATGATTATCGGTACACTGAGGAATAACATGTAGCAAGTTCTTAAATTCTGTCGTCTAGTAATTTTGATTAAGAGAAACTAAAAACAGCCCAAACATTTATACTAGGATCTGTTGTTCTAACACTTAGCCAGAAAGGACTATTTGAAGGCTGGCTCTTGCTTTGCACAAGTTACAAATAACTATTACTGCTTTTTCATAGACAAATCCCCTGACCTTCAAGAAAGTGATAGGGGAAAAAAATATTTCATCCTGTTTTCTTAAAAAAAAAATTTTTTTTTTACTATATCTATCTAAGAAAGAAAAAGTATTGATATATATGTTGCCTAAGCTACAAGGTATAGGAAAACAGACAACATCTACACATTAATTTTTTTCTTTAAAGATTTTATTTGTGAGAGAGCATGAGCATCGGGGAGGGGCAGAGGGAGAAGCAGGGTCCTGGCTGAGCAAGGAGCCCAATGCGGCGCTCGATCCCAGGACCCTGGGATCATGACCTGAGCCTAAGGCAAACGCTTAACAGACTGAGCAACCTAGGCACCCTACACATTACATTTATAAGAAACACGAGGTAAAAGAAAATCTTTGGTTAAGGTCTAAGTTTGCACGAAGAAGCTAGATTTGCTATTCTCCAAAAAGCAAAGGGCCCTACTGTGTAATATACAGAAATAATTTAATGCCTTTTCCCAAGAATGAAACTCAAGCTTGCTGCATCATATTCCATGAAGGCATTTAAAATGCCAATCCATGCACTGAGCTTCTCCTTCCTCCCCTATCCATTTTCATGCATTTCTGGCCAGGTGTCAAAGACAAAGGCCAAGAGGTGCTGCAGGACTTCATCCTTGTTCTGCTGGAAGAAGGTCTGGAGGATGGTCATCTTCTCCTGGGTCTCCTTCTCCACTTCCATGCTGCAGCTGCCCAGGGATCCCAGAGCCACATCTTCCATGGCCTTGAACTCCTCTCTCTTTGCAGGCGGTATTGTTCAATTTCAACCTGAGCTGCTTCTTTGGACTGCTTCAGCCTCTGGTTCTTTTGCTTGTGGGCCTCAGACAACTTCTCAGAGGCCCACTTCATGGCATGCAGCAAGCTGCTGGATGGACTGGCTAGCCATGGCAGTGGCCACTCTGGGGCCGAGGTGAGTCTAGGATTTTTAAATGGAGATTTATCTCACTCTTCCCACTTCGGGGATTTCCAATGTCAAGGTAAATGCTCTGATCTGGATGTCAGAAGATCTGGGGTCTAATCTTGGATGCACCATTAACAGCTGGGCAACCCTGAGCAAAGCACTTCACTTCTCTGGGCCTCAGTTGGCACATCTGTGAAAGGAAGGGTCTCTAAATTACCTCCATGGGTCATTAGCATTTGCCATCTAGGTATAGGACAATCAAATGAGAACTTACAGTTTCATAACATGTGTTCCTTCCAGGAAATATGTAAAAATGGAAAACAATTTGATCATATGTAAATCCAATCCCAAGATGAGAAAAGTACTAACTCTTCACATGGACCTGTTCTTCCACCAGCTTTGCAAGATTCCCTTTGGGGAAAACTGAGTAAGATCCTATCTGATTAATTCTTGAACCTCAAGGAAGGCTCAGGAAAAGTGGGAAATAGAATGGAATAGAGCCTCCACATTAAGCACTAGGGAGGGATTAGACAAAGATGAGAAAGAGACAGACTGCCTCAATCTTTACAGGGCTCACATTATCATGGGGAAAAAATGAATATGTTTTACACTGTCCTTGACCTTTTATTTCTCTCTCGCTGAACATATTCCATTTTTCTATGTACTCTGCTATCTTAAAATTCAATTCCTCCCAACATCTTAGCATTACTTTACCTGGGAGATTCAGACTATGTAATGTGAGTGCCCTCATTTACTTATTCAGGACCAAATTATTAAAATATGTTGAGATTCACTCAGGAGGGAAGCAGAAATATATGTTAAGAGTCCTGGAGGAATCCTTCAAGGTGGTTGGTGAGGTAGACAACAAAATCGTGATAGTTTAAAAGAGATGCTCCAGATTCTTTGACACTTCTTACAGCAAGAAGGGGGGTTCTACTCCTCCTCCCCTTGAATTTTGACACATACATGACAGCTCTGGCCAAAAGAGTACAGCCGGAGAACTGTTCTGGGTCCTCCAAAACTGTGTTATCAAAATCAACACAACTACCTTGTTTGCTGGAACATTTGTGCTGGAAACCATGAGTCCCACACAAGAAGTCAGACTGTTGCAAGGCTGCCATATTGTGAGGAGGTCCACACTGTGTGTAAAGTACACACAGGTAATCCAGTGGAGGTCTCCCAGCTGAGATCCTAGTTTGTAGCCAACATCAGCTGCCGGACTTGTAAGTGAAGACAGTTCCAGATGGTTCCAGCCTTCAGCAATTGAGTCTTCCCAGCTAAGTCCCTAGACATCTCGGAACAAAGACAAGCCATTCCCATGGGGGACTGGACCCACAGAATCTGTAAGTATAATATGAGTCGTTTTAGACCACTAACTTTTGGATAGTTTATCATGCACATTATTTGGATCATGCTGTTGGTTTCACAGGTGTATACATATGCCTAAATACAAATTGTACACTTTAAATAAGGACAGTTTGTCATATAACAATTATAGCTCAGTAAAGCTGTGAGAAAGAAAGAAAGAAGAATCATGCAATAATCGAAATAAAAACACACAACCATGTCTGTTTTCATTGATCTTCATCCTTGTCAACTAGAATCAGAGCTTTCCCACATCTTTTCTGAATCTTTATCCCAATCCTTTTCTACTTCCTATAATCTGCTATCCCAAAATCTGCTATCCTATCTCTTCTCCTCTTTCCTCTCTCTCTTCCCCCTCCTCCTCTCTCTTTTTTCTCTCTCTCTTTCTCCAACCACCCTCATCTTCAAATATACCTAATTCTCCTCAAACTTTGTTAGACCCTTTCACCTCTTTTGGCCTTTGCCAGACCTGGCAGTGAATATGCCATAGAAACAAAACACAGTAAATCACATTATAATTTTCACACCTATAAGAGTCTACCCATGGTAAAAAAAAAAAAAAAAAAAAAAGATTTCCAAGCCCCAATGGATGAGTTGCTTATTTCAAAATTAGTTGTAAAACCACCTTAATTTTCCCATGGAGAAATGACTGCCCTATTCATCAGATTATCACAGGTAATTTAGAGGCCCTGTGCTTCTTACTTAACTTCTAGTATTCTGTGTGGGAAAACTGAAACGAGTTATTCCTTGTGAGGCAGGAAATCTGAGCCACACTCTTAGTCTAAGTTAGGATGCTTTCAATTCGGCCCTCAGATTAAACCCATATGATGATCTAATTATCATTCAAACTCCCATACATTTCCTTTGCTTTCCAAGCATTCAGTACTTACCACCTTAGTGCTCACTGGAAGAAAAGAAAGCTTACCTTAAAACAAGACCACCTCTAGAAGCTTGTTAGCATGCAAGCTGAAACCTGACACCCTACAGTTACCACTGGCCATCAATGAAGGAACCGCAATTAAGAGGAAGGCAGAATTAAGCATCTGCACGTGCCAAGGTCATGAAGCCAAGGTCATGATGCAGTGAGAGAGAAGAGGGGGTGGAAATACTGACCTGCATTCACTTGGTTGGAATCATGGTAGAATGTAGAGAGGGGATTCCAGGAGTTCTGCTGCTCAGAGAACTATGATCCCATGAGAAGGTGTGCAGGACCACAATGGCTGAGGTTCCTCCCCCCAACAGACATGCAATGCCAGTGGCCCCAGGCTAACCAGCATCAGTTTCAAGGCACAGCAAAAGAGCTGAAAGGGTCAAGGGACAAAAAAATTAAAAAAAAAAAAACACAAAGTCTGCAACAGGCAAAAATTGACAAAATTCATTAGCTCTTTGGGATGTAGAACCCTTGGTCCTGTAGGCATATAAACCCACAAGGTTGTACATATCTGTGCACATTATTTGGATCATGCTGTTGGTTTCACAGGTGTATACATATGCCTAAATACAAATTGTACACTTTAAATAAGGACAGTTTGTCATATAACAATTATAGCTCAGTAAAGCTGTGAGAAAGAAAGAAAGAAAGAAAGAAAGAAGAAAAAAGAAAGAAGAAAGAAAGAAGAAAAGAAAGAAAGAAAGAAAGAAAGAAAGAAAGAAAGAAAGAAGAAAGAAAGAAAAGAAAGAAAGAAAAAAGAAAGAAAAAAAGAAGAAAGAAAGGAAGAAAGAAAGAGGAAGGAAGGAAGGAAGGAAGGAAGATGTCACAGAAAAAAAATGACTTCTTTTATTTATTGGAGGCACTTTCTGCATCTAAAAGTATAAATGCATAGTCAGGATAGCTCCTGAGTATACAATTCAGTTCTAGGAAAAACTAGAATATAATTAGTACCCAGCCTCATCTCGATCTTTCCTCCAAAACCATGAGATAGGATTTACTTAAAGGAAAGAAATTCTCCTGTCTCTTGACATTTGGTTGATATTGAAAATAAAGTGTACCTTGCATAGAGGGCTCGGCATATTCAATTCTCCATCTCTGTCAGGAGAGAAAGACAGGCATCTCACTATATAGTATGATTGATAGCAACAAGCACATGAGAAAGGGTGTTGTCTTCTTTTTCAGGCTAAAGGCCTCTTCTAATTAACAGAGAACAGGGCTTGTTTTTTGCAGAGTTGGGGATGGAAAGGGATGCTTGCAAACACCCATGTATCCATGAAGAGTTGGGATGGATCCCAGGACCCTGAGATCATGACCTGAGCTGAAGGCAGACGCTTCACCGACTGAGCCACCCAGGTGCCTTTATACTCCCATCTTCAACTCCTCCTTTAACACCTAGCCCACTGGTCCTCTTCTATGCCAAGCACTTTTGGATTTCTCCAGCTAGGATTTTGTTTCCTATTGTGCCTTAGAAATATCTCTATGTCAGCAATTGGTAATTTGTGTTTTAATTGCTTATTCTTTCGTTTCCCCAGTTAGCATATGAGTCCTATGGTGTCAAGGGTATGTTTAATAAATCCCTATTATCCTGTCTACATCCTTGGAATCTAACAGACAGTTAAGTAAACATTTGTAAACGAACTAATTGAGTCAGGAGGCATACACACCAACTGCTCCCCACCCCCCCAGCATTTTCAATCTTAAGGTACTTGCTTTATCTTTGGTTTGATAAAGAGCATGGTGGTGGCTTGGATGCTCAGTTTCAACAGCATGTGGTAACTGTAATTCTTGTATGCATGCTTTTCTGTACTGTGTATCTTGCTTGTGATGGTCCCTCTGGTGTGTAAAACCACACAGAACAGCCACAACTCTGATCACACTGTCTCCCATTCCTCGGCTGGAGACTGCCGAAAATGCCCCACCATCTCACAGAACAATGGCTCAACCAGGTGTGGTGGGCTGAGAACGGGACCATTTGCCAACCAGGTACCCGACTCAGTGGCTTTACCTAGAAAAGACACTGCCCCATCATGCAGTTGACCCGATCTTATCTGTGGCTGTAGGTCTCTCTCAAGTCCTCAGGCTACCCTCAAGCTTAAGACCTCAATGAGATGATTTCAGAAGGATCTACTCATCCAGTTTGGTGAGCAAATTCCAGACACAGATAGAAGCTTTATTGTTCCAAGATGAAAAAATAGAAACAAGATAATAGGGGACCTATGAAAAGATCCTAAACACAGATGGATAGTATAATACTTACGAAGTAAAAGGAGGACATTCTTTTTAAGGATTTACTGCATAAATTTTAGACATTTGTCTTGTATTGTCAACAATATTAAAACAAAAGACAACACAGCGAGATCAAAAGGCAGTTGCTAAGAAGGAACTATAAAAAGGGAACTAGATGAGATAAGCAGAGAATGTTACTATTAAATGTGTGAAAAGAAATTTTTTAAATGCATAAAAAAGTAAAAGAATCAACAGTGCAAAAAAAAATCACATCAGCAATGTGGAAGACAATTTTGAGGAATTCACCCAAAATCAAGAGGAAAAGGAAAAATAAAATAAAATCATGAAAGGGACAATACTGAAAATAGAAAACAGAAAGGAGAGATCCAAACAATGGATTAATGGCATATTTGATGGGAAAAATAGGGCAAATAGAGCAGAAGCAAATACCAACAATTTAATAAAAGAAAAATCTTAAACTGACGACCTGAGCTGTGAATCCCAAAGCTTCCATGAATATTAGAGTCCCTTCTAGATACAGTTGTATCTTGAACTTAAGTGGGCGATGTCCCAGAAAAAGTTAGGAACTAGCTCTTGCGTAGTTTTTATTAAAACATTGCAAGCTCTATCATCCCTATGGTGTTGCTGGTTCTTATAACTGAGTAAAGGGTTGGGATCTTTCCCCCTTTATAATCCTTAATGTTCTTCAAAGAGTTCATATCATACGAAGGGTAAGAGCTTTTTCCTCAGGCCCTCAGTGGGTTTCTGCAGGCAAGTTTGGGGATAGAAGCCAAGACCTTCCTCTAGTCTGACAGTTGGGTGGTGCCAGGGTGGCAAAGGAAAGGGGAAGGTGCTCCATATAGAAAGGGAAGAATGTGGAGTTTTTGGAGGTGAGGAGACTGGAGAGACCATCCAGAAAGGGGGAGAGGGAAAAAAGAAATGGGGAAAAACAAAGACAGTAGGGCTACCTCTGACATGACTCATCTACAAGAACCCTACATTGTGTTAAAATATTCAACATGGCTGATGTGAGTGGATTTTTTGCGGAGACCTGAAAAGAGCTCAATGCATGATTACAGGGATGTAGATCCAACAGAAATAGCACCTGCAGATGAAGTCACTGGACTCGGAGTCTAGCCAGGACCTGCAGAAGCACTTCGGGAGGAGAGTAAAACTAACTGGTGTTCATGACAATTGCACTTGGGTCTGGAACAACAGTGGGTTCCCAAGTGACAACCGCTTCTACCTTGTTTCTTCTCTGAATAGACTCACTTGGGTTCTTGACAGCTCCCTTCACATTGTTATTCATTCTTTCATGTGACAGCTACTGAGATGGGGCTGGGGACAGAGTGGAAGGCAAAAAACAGACAGGTCATGGGACTTAATGTCCAGTGTTGAGGACAGATCTTAAGTCATCATGGTGTTAAGTTTATAATTACAAGTTGACGTAAGTGCTAAGAAGGGAAGTCATGTGGGTCTCTGAGAGTAGATAACAAAGGACTCCATGATGGACAAGGGGGTTAGAGAAGGTTTTCATGAAAGAATGATGCTCTAGTTGAGATCAGAGTGGTGGGAGGGGCATGCTTGGCATTTGGGCTTCATCATGAGACCAATGGGAAGCCACTGAACATTTCTAAATGGAGATTGAATACATGACTCTGTGCTGTGAAGAAGAGGTTGGAGGGCTTAGAGTAGATGTGGTAAGACTAATTAGGAGTCTGTAGGAGTCCAGCCAAGAGTGATGATGGCTTGGGTCCCAGTAATGGCGCTGGAGATGGGAAGACACGATCCGGGTACTTAGGAGGTAAAACTGGCAAGGCTTGGGGTAGATCCAGTGTGAGGCACGAGGGAGGATAAGGTTTCCTGAGTTTCTGCGCAGCTCCATGTAGAGGTTCAGAGTAAGCAAGCCAGCAAGTTAGATAGAGAAAGGAACCCTCATGAGCCATAGTTTTGTTCTTTCTCTGCATCTCCTACCTCCTGGTTCCTGAACCACATCTCCGAACTCCTGCTATTAATTAAAGATAAGGGAACGGGAATCTTCTTTCTGGGAATTCCTCAGAACTTCTAGCTAACCAGAGAGAGACCCTCATTCTGCTCAGTCACAACTTAGGTTGTGGGCCAGCTCAACACCGTCTGGGAAACTACAGATACTTGCTTATGGGGTACATCATTTTAGCCTGTAAACTGCATAATCGCCCTCTTGCCCTCTGGAAGACGGTCCAGCAGAGAAAGGGAAGCCATTATGCAAGTCTCTCTGTCTCACTTCTAAGGGCATTAAACCCCCACTCTGGCCGCCAGAGGAAAGCAGCATTGTCCCAGCTCTGCTTCCTGAAGTTTCTACGGTGGACCCTCACAGGACTCGCCCCAGCTTGGTGATGCAAATGAGAAGTTGTATGGTGTTATAAGGTGCAGAGGGTTGACCCCATTAATCATGCTCTCCTTCCTGAAATACTTCCCTCCCTTGGCTTCTGGGAGCCATTACTCTGCTGATTTTCGTCCCATGTCACTGGCTGCTACTTCTAAATGTTCTCTGCTCATCCCCATGCTTCTTCTTAACCTTTATAATTTGAAGTTTCCTAAGGCTAAGTTCCTGGACTGCTTTTCTTCTCCCTCCTCACTCCTTCCCTGGTGATCCCAGCCAGTCCTATTGCTTTACACAGAACTTATACCCTGATGCTTCCCCGGTCCGCATCTCTAGGCTCAACATCTCCCTTAGTTATCCAGCTGCTTTCTTCCCACATCTCCATTTTTATATTCAGCCTAATGTTTAAACCTGAATGCTTGATGTCCTGCCTTCCCCCATCCATTGTTCCTCCACTAGTCTCCCCAACTCAGTTCATCATAACACCACTTACCCACTTTTACCGACACAAAAGCATCCTCATTCTCTAAGTATAGTCTACGAGCAATTACTATCAGCTCCACCTTCCAGGTATATCTTGAATCTAGTCACTTCTCTCCAGATATCCACCAGATATCCACCAGCACTGTTCTGTCCCCCCACCATTGTCTTTCTTGGACTTCTGCTGTGGTTTCCTAAGTGGACTCTCTGTTTCTGTTCCTGTATGTTCTCCATTCTTCACCCAGAAGTCAGAGTGATCCATCTAAAACATGAACCAGAATACGTCACTCCTTGCTCTTCACTCTCTAGTGGGTCTCGTCCTATTTAGACAAACTTCACAGTCTGACAGTGACCTAGGAGGCCCTCAGCCCACCTCTCCAGCCTCACCTCTGACCGCTCTCCCCATCCCTCACCAGGCTCAGCCACACTGGCCTCCTTGGTGTGCCATGAACACACCAAGCACCCTCCAACCTTAGGGCTTTCACATGTTGGGCTTCTTCCTCCTGTAGGAAGCATGGCTTCTTCCTCCTGTAGGGCATGGCTACCTCACTGCTTCATTCAGGTGTCTGCTTTACCTTCACTTCCTCAAAGAGACCTCCTTAATAATTTTTTTAAAAACACCCAGCCCCTATCACTCTTTATAACCTTACTCTGCTATATTTTCCTTCAGAGCATATATCACCCTCTGACCTAATAACTTTCAATTATTTACATCTTTGTTAGTTTCTTCTATAAAAATATAAGGTCAGGAAGTCAGGGACTATGCCTACCTCATTTGCTGCTGAATCTCCAGTGCCTGGTACAGAGTCTAGCTCATAGTAAGTGCTCAATAAACATGTGTTGAATAGTTGAATAAATGGATGCCCGGTTCTATTTTAAGAAGGTTAAGTAAAGAAACACCTGTGAGATGCAAAGAGCATACACAAGGAAACAGTGGCCATCTGAAAGTGTTACATGTGTTTTGGAACAGGTTGAGGAATGTTAGGGGGAAGCAGACTGGAGGTGGGGGAAAGCAAGCTGCAATTAAAAAAAAGGATTTACGGTAACTTGTTGAAAGGAAGGAGGGTAAAACAAAAACAGAGAGTAAGGATATTGAACTGAAATACTTCCTGAGACTGCAGAAACCCTGAAGTGGGAAGGCACATAATATAACCAGGAGAAGGACATTCTAAAAGGGTCAGGTGCATTATGGAAAAGCAGAGGGAGAAAGAAGAGATGGGAAAGAATGAAAATGTGACTGTATTATGTTTACAAAAAGCCATGATGTCCTTCACCAAATGTTTGTATAAATCGTTTTGGTTTTCCTGGTGGTGGGAAAGGAAGTGCAAATGCCGTGTGGACACTATGGAAATTCATTTCGCAGTTTTTGAAGGATGTTGTCATGAAAAGAATAAAAGGCAACACTGCTAGGATGTGAGAGTAAACTTTGAAGAGTCTGCTCAGAATCCCAAGTGGTGGGGTGCCTGGGTGGCTCAGTCAGTTAAGCATCGGACTTTTGATTTTGGCTCAGGTCTTGATCTCAGGATCATGAGATCAAGCTCCATGTCAGGCTCTGGGTGTGGAGTTTGCTTGAGATTCTCTCTTTCTCCCTCTCCCTCTGCCCCCAGCCCCCACTCACTCTCAATCTCCCAGAAGAAGAAGAAGAATCCCAAATGGCCCAGAATCTAGGGCAGTGAGCAAACCCAGAATTCCAGCTGCTGGATGAGTAAGGCAGCTAGTGATGAACTGTGGAGGGAGCCCCTGCTTGCAGGAGGTAGGTGAAAGAAGGAAAGAGAGAGAGAACACTTCAGAGTGCTCAGAGAGAGTCTAGCTTACAATAGGAATGTATTTCTCTTGCCAACTTGCCTATCCAGGAGCCATCCCTTTAGCCATATTGATTGTGAGCTGTGCAGGTAAGCAGACGCAGACAGGTAGAGGTGAGGATGTGACTCAGAAAGTGTCTAAACAAAGATAGTGTTCCTGAACAATCAGCAGATGGTAACTGCCACCACCCTTCTCCTGGATAATAGGAGAATCCGTCCTTCCCACCTTCTCCCTCAAGTTTTGGCACTGAACTCTAGAAGGCCCAGCCTGCAGCCCTGCTGGAAATGTGGCTTGAGAGCTCCACAGCAGTGGTGAGCACACTTTGCAGAGTGTTCCTTGAGGCCAGCTCTGCAATCCCACAATGCCCAAGTCAGTGGTCCATCCTGTGCATCTTTAAAGTGATCTGGAGACAGAGCTGAGCCAGAAGCACCAGTCCTGATGCTTTCCATGCCGAAGGGAAGGAGCCACCCTTTCACCCAACGAAGTATGCTCCCTGCGAGGGGTCAGGGATCAGAACAACCAGAGCGGGCCCAGCTTCTGTCATGTGTTGGCGCTTTCCTTCTCCTTGTACCTTGGAAGCAGTATCCTGAGCAGACATGGGTGATGCCCCACCTCCTCATTGATCCCTCCCACATCCCGGATGCACATGCCTACTACTTCCCTCCTGCGGCTCATGCAGGCTCAGCCTTCCAACTACCAACCAAGGCTTGGACTTAGCAACTGAAGCTGCTCTCTGGAAGAACACTGGAAGGCCTTGTGTCTTCATTCAAACTCTCTGGGCCAACGCTATGGGCACAACCCCACCACATGTCACTTTCCCAAGCCTGACACCTTTTCTAGACACATTTCCAGGATGAGCAAATGAAATAGCAGTCACACCTCCACTTGGGTCCCGAGACAATGTGGACAACTTTCTCTGTGCTTTCTACTCCAAGAGCAGATACTTCCCCCAGCATGCTTTGCTTGGGAGGAGAACACTGATAGACTCAGGAAGATGCCTCCTTCCTCTGTGTGTGAGGACTCTCCTGGAGATCTACCAGAATCTCTCCAGTGCTGCAAAAACAGCCACTCTTAGATGAAAAGAGCAGCTTTTATTCCTGCTGCGAAGTTTGGAGAGATGCCTGGGGCAGGCGAGAGGAAGGATCAGGTTGATATCTACTCCTTTCTCTTAGTATCTGAGCAATTTGGAACCTGTATCAGTCAGAAGAGGTTAAGTCATGCTGTGGTAACAAAAGACTCCCCAAATCTCGCTAGGTTCAAATGATTAAAGGGTATTTATTTCTTGCTTGTCCTGCATGTCCACACTGGCAGAGGGCTTAGCTCCTTGGAGCCACGTAGGAACGCAGACTGATGGAGAAGCCACTATATCCAATGTTATAAGTTACTGTATCAGAAAGAAAGGCGATCTGAAGAGGGTCTCATATCGGCAGTGAAACAGTCTAGTCTAAGAGTGACAACGTGTCACTCTGTTCACAGTGCACTGGTCAGAACTAGTCATTTAGATGCATCCAACCACAGGGGGGCCAGGACATGAAATCCTCTCCTGCTCCAGAAATGAAGAGAACCAGAAAGGCTTGGCAAATTGCATTAATGATGGCCACAGAGTGTATGTGATAAGGAAGCCAGCTCCTGGAAAAAGACCACCCTTTGTATCAAGCTCAGAAACAGCCCCTCACCCTTTGAAGCCAGGAGAGGCCTTGTGATGATCCCAATGGGTGGGTCAAGAGAGGAAGTGGTGGCCAGAGGGTGTTCTGCAAGAGAGATTTTGTTACCCTCTAGTGACATTTATTGAACAACAACATTTACTATGATGGATGGCTTCTGGAAGCATGACATTTAAATGTTTATCGATCCCCTTGTAAGCTGGACAGGACCCAGGAGATGCTCAGAACCAGGCCCAGAGCCAAGCGGGCCAGCTGCACTGTGTAAAGTGGGGCTGACAGATGCCCCAGCATCCAGCCCACAAAGGGCACGTCTTCCTCACCTGGGGGGGACACACGAGAAGGCTTAAAGTTCAGTTCTCCCCTCATAAAGGCCAGGCTGCCTCAGTCCAGAAGGGTGAGCCCGGCAACTAGCTCACTCTTTTCTTGTTTTTCTTCAAATTCACACTGAGGATTTCTTGTCTTACTCTTCAACTGTGTGATGACTGTCAGTGGTAACAGGTACAAAGCCTTCTAGACTGTCCCTCCCTGGCATACTTTCCCAGAGCCCGGAAGCACAAGCCAACTGCAGTCCTACCCCTCTCCGAGGCCTCCCTCCTATCTCTCTCTGGGCCTCCTGGGAACCAGAACCTCCATCCCAGCAAACGCTGTGTATGGAATTCTTTTTTTTTTTAAGATTTTATTTATTTATTCATGAGAGAGAGAGAGGAGGCAGAGGGAGAAGCAGGCTCCCAAGGAGCAGGGAGCCCGATGCGGGACTCGATCCCAGGACCCTGAGATCATGACCTGAGCCAAAGGCAGATGCTTAACCATCTGAGCCACCCAGGCGCCCTGTGTATGGAATTCTCCTTTCTTTCTGAGTGATGCCGAAGATGGAGGAAAGCTGGAGTATGAATACCACTGTTAAACAGGCACAGTGGAGTGTGGAGTTCTGATGCTGGCTTTTTTGGGAGGGAAAAATCAGGAACTCTGCAGAACATAGGCTGTAGTGAGAAGGGTTATTTGAAATCTGGTTTGAGTCAGGAGCGTGGGACTCTTGGTAGAGGAGGCTGCAACGGGGCAGGGGTAGCCAAGGACTCAGAGGAGACTGGTGGTGGCGGGGCGAGGGGGCGGGGGACAGATAGAGGGTAGCAGCATGCCTTCCCAAGCTCACATAGCCAGTCATCAGCAGAATAGGGGCACAATATGGGGATCCTGTCCCTGTGTCCTTTGCAGCGAGAGGGGACTGTGTGGACTCCAGGGAGCCAAGATCAAATCATCCTTGGACTTAAAAGCAGAGAAGCGCTGAGACGTGAGCAGCACACAGGTCATGGCTCAAATCCTTGAGCACTCTGAAGAACAAGGCTCCCAGCGCCCTGGGGCTAGGAAGGAACAGAGGTAAAATGCAAGCTATGCTTTCCATGAGACTAATCCTCCCTTGGTTTACCATTCAGGCTCTTGAGGGAGCTGCAAGTGAAATGGGACTTTAACTGTTTGCGTAAGGTTGACAAGAAAGAGATCAGTCATAATTTTTCACCTTGAAAAGATTTTCCTCTAATACCATATTCGGAAGGCTTCTTTGAGTTGTAAGTGACACTCGCAATTTCAACTGGATTAAGGAGGAAACAAAGTGAATTATTGGCCACATAACCGAGAACTCAAGGATGTAGTTTGATCAGGGTATGAATGCAACTGTTGGCATCACGAATCTCTCTCTCTCTCTCTCTCTCCCCCACTCTCCCTCGTCTGCTTTCCTTCTTTTTCCTTCATTCTCATGAAAATCTCTCTTATAACAAAGTGACAGCATAGCCACTGATAGGACATTCTTACAGCCTACCACCACCAGCAGCAGAAAGACAGCTGCTCTGGCCCCATGGTTCCAGAAAATGTCCCATAACTGCCTCTCCTTTAGCCTGGCTTTGGTCATTTGTCCATCACAAGCCAACACCTGTGACCTGACCACGCAGGACAGTTGACCAGCCGCCCCTGCACGGAGCCGGGTGTGGAGGGCTCAGCTTCCCTCAAATAGCAAGGATGCCCATTTCTGGAGGGAGAATGGATGCCGGCAGAAACAAGAGCATCCTCTCCGAACACCTGCTAACCTTCCATGGGACTAGTCCATGTAGGGCTCTGCTTGCATTTTGCTATTACTGCTAATAAACAGCTGTTTAGCTTAATTCCGTGAGTTTATTGATGGGTCTGAAGAAGTGGAACCCCAACGAAACACGGACTGTCCCCCTCCCTCAGCTCCTCTTCTATGAGTTTCCCTCCAGGGCTATCCAAGTTCTGCTCCCTGGGAGCATGATTCTAGGGATTTTAGAAGAAGTCGCAGGCCCTGATACTCAACTACAGGACTCAGCTGAGATTTTTTTAAAGCCTTGGAGTTATTTGTAAAAAACAGTGGCCTCACCCGATTTGCTTCATTCAAATTAAAAGTCTCTGCTTACCTAATTGTTTATGGAAACCCTCACAAATGAGATTAACGTTAAAAAAAAAAAAAAAAAAGGCAAAGACAACAAGATAATTAAGTCTGATTGCTCCAGAGCAGGTTGGTGACAGCCCTGGAAACATGCCAACACTAATTGACTGGAGATATTTCCTGTACAGTTAATTGCAAATGGTCATCGAAAGCCCTTGAAATGATCTCAGGTTCCCCTCAGCTGGAGTGTGGAGAACGGATTTAGAAGTGTGAAGGAGACAGGGCTTGGAAAGGGGACCCACCACGGACGTCAGGTCCTTCTGTCCCGGAGCATACTTTGACCATGTGCTGGGAAAGGAAAGGACACAGAGATTCCCAAGGCTTCAAGTCAACCGAGAAGACATGCGGCGGCTACCTTTAAAAATGGCAGAATGAGATGCAGAGGGCTTCCGGGAACAGGGTGGTGCCTCTGAGGGAAAGGTGGGCTAACCTGGCAAGGAGGAAGAGCAGGAGAATTGAGGGGGACTTTGTTGGGAAGACTGCCTTGAAGAGAGGTTTTGGAGGGTAAGACTTAGGTGCAAGAAGGCGGGGAGGTGGGAGAGAGAAAGACCTATGTGCGTGATGTGTTAAGGAAAGCCTCAACACGCTAGTGGGGCCCGAGTGTTCTGTCCACTCCTTTGGTGCCAAGGAACAGACACTCCATCCCTCTTTGCTGGCAGGACTCACATGGGACCAGAAATCTTACAGCAACCTGGGATTCCCCAGGCTCAGGCAGCAGACTACTCATGTTTCAGGGTACAAGGCAGCTTAGTGGCCAGGTTTCTCTGCTGCCCCTTTCATGGAGATGTCTTCTGGAGTCACCCAGGGCTTGGCTGTTAATGGAACTCAGCTCCCCTCTCTCCTGTAGACCCTTTTCTGTTAACAATGAGTTTCAGCTGGTTGCCTCCTCTCATGCCTCTGTTTCCTCACAGCTCCTAGCCCTCACATCTTCTGCCCCATGAAAACTCTGTACTGTCTTCCATCTGCATTTTGGGTTTTTACTTTGGATCTCCATAGCAATGAATGATTAACTACCTACATAGCCAGTTAAAAGGCTCACAAAGGTGAATCCAATTTGCTTTGATGGTAGATACCTGTCACTGACCAGATTTTGATCATGTGTCCGGTACTAGGCAAGTCAGACCCATGTGGCCCAGAACATGGACCCCTGCCAGGAATATTCTGGAGCCATTTGCCTCAATAAGCAGCTATGGGGCAGGACTTCCCAGAAGCGGTTTCAGATGTCAGGTCAACTGGCTTGTCTAATGCAAAAAAGATACAGACACAAGGTGGGAAAATTGGCTTGGCATAAAGGCACGGAAGAACTCGCGTTGTAGACCAGCGATTCTCAAGCCTGACCGTGTATGTGAATCACCACAAGGGTCACCCCCAGTTTGTGATCCAGTAAATGTGGGTTGGGCCTGAGAGATCCCATTTCTGACAGGTTACCGGGGGGATGTTGATGCCACTTGTCCAGGGACCACTCTTGGAAAACCACTGTTGAGGACTGACTGAGACTATTTCCTGTGCACCAGTCTGGCCTGCTGCCCATTTGTGCAAGGCCCCCAAACTCGGAATGGTTTTTGCATGTTTAAGTGGTTGAAAAAAAAACAAAAAACAAATCTAAATATATAAATCTAGCTATATTCTGGTATGAATATTCTATGACATTCACATTTTTGTGTCCATGAATAAACATAGGACGCAGCAATGCTCACTTGTTTACGTGTTGTCTGTGGCTTTTAGGACACAACGGCAGCGCTGAGAAGTTGCAACAGAGACCAGAGGGGCCCATAACATGTTTGCTCTCTGGATTTTTACAGATGAAGTCTGCTGACTCCTGTTCCAAGTGAAGGGGTATGGTGTTATTTTATATAATTCTGGAGATTTATCTGAAGAGAAGAAATCTGCGTAAGTCTAGAAATTCTCGTGAGGGATTCTTTGACCCACTAAGTGATCCGGTCCTCGGGTCTTGGCTTCATGGGCCCAGGGTCCAGTGCCCACTCTCCCACAGGACCCATTCTGGGAAAACCATCTCAGCCCTCCGATGAGAATCTTAGCTCTCGGAAGCTGGGATTGTCAGCAGAGCTGATTCCTCCCCAAGCAACATCTGCTCTTCATAGTCACTGTTTAATAATTTCCTGCTGAGGGGTGCCTGGGTGGCTCCGTCCGTTAAACAGCCAACTCTTGATTTCAGCTCAGGGTATTATCTCAGGGTCATGAGATTGAGCCCTGCATAGGGCTCTGCACTCAGCACGGAGTCTGCTTGTCCCTCTCCATCTGTTCCTCCCCCTGCTCAATCTCTCTCTCTCTTAAATAAATAGTATCTTTAAAAAATTAATAATTTCCTGCTTAAAATAAATAGTGGGGTTGTAGCCTGTGATCCCCAGCCCCAGGGGAGGGGATAAATATGACCAAGAGGCTTCCTGGCCGTCTGGGCTTTGTTGCCCCGAATTCCCAGAGTGAACTTCATGGAAACTTCTGGCTTTTACGCTCTGACAGTCTGTGACCCAAGAGCCTACTTCAGCAATGGGTAGAGACAAGTGGTTCTCAATCTCTTCCCCTCTCCCCCCTCCAGGATTTGGGATACACTGATGGCCCACTCCCACCCCTCCTTGTCACCCTTTCCCCCTTAGCTCTTTCGGTCAAGACCGGTAATGATCACCAACCCTTAGAGAATGTCTGTGTCAGAGACTGTTCTCAGTAATTAACAGAATTAGTCCTCACCAGAAAACCGTGAGGAAGGCAGGATTATTACCCCTGAAGAACTGAGGCACAGAGGGGTCAAGCAGCTGCCTAATATCAAGCAGTGGTGATTGGAAAGTCTGGTGATCGGGGTTCAGATCCCTGCTCCTGGTCTGAGTTCAGATCCTAGCTCCTGCTGGCATGTGGTAGAACTGCTCGGCCATGCCACTGGGCCTGGGAGAAATTATCTCGAGGAGACAGAAAGAAGCTTCCTTCAATCTCCATTTGAAATGTGGAAGGTAAAACTTAATAAAGCTTTTCAAGGAAATATCTTTGTGACCTTGAGTAGACAAAGATTTCTTAAATAGGACACAAAAGAGCCAACCGTAAAGACAAAAAAGAATGATAAATGGGTGAACGGTAAAGTTAAGAACTTCTATTTATCAAAAGACCCCATTAAGAGAGTGAAAAGATAACCTTTTTTTTTTTTTGAATGGGCGAAAGATTTGAACAGACTTTTCATAGAAAAGGATATCCAAATGGCCATTCAATATACCAAAAAAAAAAAAAAAAGTGCTCAGCTTTCTTAGTTATCAGGAAAACACAAATGAAAATATAGGGCTGTGATAGACTACACCTCCACCAAATGAAAAACAAAACTGAGCTTTTCTCTTTCAACAATTAAGTGTTGGCAGGAATATGGAACAATCAGAACACTCATGCACTGTTGGCAGGAATGTACACTGATACAATCATTTTGATTAAGCCCTGGCAGCATCTACTAGAGCTTAAGATATGTGTAACCTATGGTCCAGCAGTTCTAATCCTAGGTATATATCCCGAAAAAATACACACATGTGGTCGTCCAAAGAAATGTACCAGAAATCTCATAGCTGTACCATTTGTAATAACCCCCAAGATGGAAACCACTCAAATGCGCATCAATAGTGGAATGGATAGTGTTACAGACACACAATGGAATACTCTACAGCAATGGTCCACCTCGGCAACACAGGACGATGAATTAATCTTAGAAACAATGTAGAGCAAAAGAAGCCAGAAGCTATATGTCTACAAAGAAAGATGATCTATGTGTGAAAAGACAGGAGAGCTGTCATCCTGGTGGGATTGGGGATGGGGGTGAGTAACTGGAAAACAAGGCTTAAGAGGTATCTGGGGTGCTGATCATATTCTTTCTTACACATGTCTTAAGCTCTAGTAGATGCTGCCAGGGCTTAATCAAAATGATTGTATCAGTGTACATTCCTGCCAACAGTGCATGAGTGTTCTGATTGTTCCATATCCCTGCCAACACTTGATTGTTGAAAGAGAAAAGCTCAGTTTTGTTTTTCATTTGGTGGAGGTGTAGTCTATCACAGCCCTATATTTTCATTTGTGTTTTCCTGATAACTAAGAAAGCTGAGCACTTTTTTTTTTTTTTTTTTTTTTGTAAAATAAATGAGCATTTTTTTTTTTTTTTTTTTTTTGGTATATTGAATGGCCATTTGGATATCCTTTTCTTGATTTGGGTACTGGTTATTCAAGTATGTTCAGTTTGTGAAAATTCATTGTATGGTATTTTTTTTTTTTATGGAAGAATAGTTGACACACAGTGTTACATTAGTTTCAGGTACAGTATACTGATCCGACAAGTCTATACATTGTGCTCTGCTCACCACAAGTGTAGCTGATATTCTTCTGTGCCCTTTCCTGTACTTAGATCATGTGCACATTTCCTGTATGGATGTTGATTAAACATTTACAAAATATTTCTACTGGACAGACAGGCACACTACAGTTTGTAGGTCCTCCAGCATCCCTGCGGACACAATACGCTCAGTGTGTAGGTAGATGTGGGAACCCGTTTATGGACTGCTCATTAAGTGAGCAGTTAAGCTCAGAAAAATCCCCAGTCAGCCGCCTTAGAGTACCAGACACCCATCCTTAAGACGATTTCCAAGCATGTTCCAAGCTGAGTTAAATCCCTCAAACACCTTATTCTGGTTACACGGAGAGACACTTCTACAGCCTGATCCATCGCCTACATCCTGACTGTCAGCAAACTTCCGTTCTGTATTTGGGAAAGACACTCTCTTTCTGACGAAGCTAGCAGGGAAAGTATTTCCTGAGCCTCGGCTCTGTGTTGTGACATCCAAACAGACGTGTGAACGAAAATCACTTTTCAAGCCCTGACATCCATGGAGATCAGAGGCTGAGAGCAAGCAGGTATATCTACTTTGGCAACTTGTCTTATATAGGCTATGTAGTATTCTTTTTTTTTTAATATTTTATTTATTTATTTGAGAGAGAGAGCAAGGGCAGGGTTGGGGGAGCAGAAGGAGAGGGAGTGAAAATCTGAGCAGGCTCCAAGCTCAGCACGGAGCATGACGCAGGGCTCAATCTCACAACCCTGAGATCACAACCTGAGCCGAAACCAAGAGTCGGATGCTTAACCCACTGTGCCACCCAGCCGCCCTGGCTACATAATATTCTATTTTAAATTCGAATTAGCTACCAATATTTAAAAATCAGATTTTTGCTCCAAACTCTAAGTTTCTGGCTTCTCGGGAAAAATCAAGCGACATCCATCTTCCTGAGGCCCACACGAGTTCACTCCTTTCAGCCACCTTAGGTCCTTGGCTCCTGGAGACATGGGGTTGCAACTCCTAATGTAGAAAGCTGAAAAGCAACTACCAAGGCCCCTTGTGCTGACTGACTTTATAAGGTAAGACCCTGGGCATTTCATCAATTGGGTCAACCAATATTGATGGCCCTGGCCCTGTGTTAGGGGCCAAGCCAGTAAAGTTAGCCCTTGGGTCCAAGTTTCATCATCTTTAAAATAAGGGAACCGAAATACAGATTTTCTGCGGTCCCCTCCAGCTTTAAATTTTGATCCATCTGTGATTTCAATTAAATCCAGAGAATTGGGATGTAATTATGTTTCGTGAATAGGGCCAGTCATTCCAAGCTAGCGTGCATGAATCATGCATGCATAACAAGTCCCTGTCACAGTCACTGGGTTCCAGCATGGCCCTTCTCTTTGAGGACTTGGGTTCGGGGACTTTGAGTAGCCCCAGGAAAAGAGACCACATGAGAAAACACCCCACCTCCAGACTCTATTTACAGAAGGCATTGGGTGGCTTTAGCCTAGAAGCTTCAACACGTTTTCCCATTTTTTCACACCAGTGTCTGGAAATCCCCAGCTACCCCCGCTCCAGACCCACTGAATCAAAGTCTGCCTTTTAACAAGATCCTTTGGTGATTTATATGGCATTCGCATTCCAGACAGAGGATCTCCTCGGTTGGATGTTCTAATCCTGGGCTCCTTAAGAAGATCCATGGCATCCCACCTTCATCTCTGCCCGTCCCAGCCAACAGTCAGCATCCTGGTCTCAATCTTCCTTCCCCGGCAACGTTACGGGTGACATTCACACTCACGCTCCCAGGGACAAGCTCACGGCACCTTAGCCCCGCTCTTGGTGACTCCACCTTGTCCTCTCCCACTCAAGGGAGCATCTTGGAATTCTAGGGAGTGGAAATGACTGCTTCAATTTGTTATAAATTTTCAAAAGCCAATCACGCACGTGCCTCCCTTCCGTTACTACTATTAAACAACAAATTACTCTGACCTTCTTCACAAAGGCTCATGACACACAGCTGAGAGCCTGCTAGAAACGGGGCCTGGGAAGGAGGGGGCGCCTCGGGAGAGGAGTAAGAGCCTCTGGTCCCCTTCCAGGCAGATGCTAATGAGCCTCACCAGCCCTTAACCTTCCTGCCAGAGAAGCCGGCCGGTAATGTGATGAGTTGTCATTGTTCATTACGGGGACAGCTGATGGGCCCAGAGGTGTCCATGGGCACAGACCAGCCTGTGGGGGCAGCATAAGAGGGGGGCTATGCTAGGGGCAGAGGGCCTGAGGAAGGGGGGCAGGGGACAAAGAAGAGCCCACCCCAGGGTCAGCTTCTGTCCTGCACGCTCACTGGGCAGCTTTTCCTCGCTCAGCCTACAAGGAAAGGCTGCTCAATACAGAGCTTGCTTCCTGAACACGGCTAGCTTGGCAGGGTCCAGCGCACTGGCCAACCAGAAGAATGAATCCGGGGGTCTCTCTGCCCCTGCTGCTGCAGGACTGGGGCTGTTGGAGAGAAGAGAAAATAAAAGGAGAATGTGGACTGGGGCAGAAGGACCAAGCTTTTCTGTTGGTCCTGAAGAGAATGCCACTTCCCTCCAGGTAAGTCATCCCCCACCCATCCCATCCCAGGTGGGTCATTGGGTCCTGGGTCTGAAAGCAGGATGGAATCATCACAAGATTTGATGTGTCCCAGATCCCTCATCTGGGAATCGTATCAGTATCCCCTTGTCACAGGTGAGACCACCAAGTCCCCAGATGGTCAAATGACACAGCCAAGGTCAGTGGGCCAAGATCGTGTGGAAGAGGAAGGAAGTAGAGATCTATCTGCATTCCTGCCTTCTGACGTGGGACGTTTCCACAGCCCAGAGGTTGATGATGGTGGCAGCTTTGGGGCAAGAGACAGGAGGGAGATTTGGGCACACACCTAAGTTTGCAGCCTATTCCTGTCTCGTGACCAGGCCAAGCCTCTTTCCCCTGGAAGCCTGCCCTGACCCGCTTACTCCCATGGCACCCCGCCCCGTCTGCCCTACTAACAGACTTTAGGAAGTCAGTCCACCCACTTGTTGCAATTAAGATTTTGTTCGCCATGCCATGCGCTCTAAGCATCTCCCCACTACATCGTAAGGTTCTCATGGTCATTTTTCTGCTCACCACTCCTAGTTCAGTCCGATGTGTATTATAGATTCTCAGCATGTGTCCTTTGACGGAGCTAACTGGCTAGAGATCACCCTGCAATTTTTAAACAGATAGTACGCAACTAAGGAAAAGTGGAGGGAACTTGGAAGGATCCATTTCCAGAAGCAATTCTTGATCTTCTAAAAACCAAACAAACAGGGGCGCCTGGGTGGCTCAGTCGGTTAAGCGGCTGCCCTCCGCTCAGGTCATGATCCTGGGGTCCTGGGATCGAGCCCCACGTCCGGCTCCCTGCTCAGTGGAGAGCCTGCTTCTCCCTCTCCCTCTGCCTGCTACTCTGTCTACTTGTGCCCTCTATCTCTCTGTCAAATAAGTACATAAAATCTTAAAAAAATTTTTAAAAATTAAAAAAACAAGCAAATAAACAAACAAAACAGGTGTGTGCGTGTGTGTTGGGGGGTGGAATTCTGCTCTTTAAAAGCACCTTGGGGACAGGTGGATATCTTTCTATTTCTGAATCCACTTCCCTCACCCCTACCACCCCATTCTAGCATAATTCCTAGCACACAGTAGATGCTCATGAATGCTGGTCAAATGAATGCAGTGAGAGAAGAAAAAGTAAAAAGTAAAAGAAGGATTTCAAGAAGGCAGGCTGAGAGGCAGAAGGAGTGAGGGGGTTGCTGGTCATTGCATGTTTGGTCTAAACACCCTTTCCACCCTCTCTTGCTGCACTCTGTCCCCGCAGCTAGGGGTGGGTGGTGTAGCCGGGGCTGGATGCCTGAGTGGCCAGCTCCTGCAGGTGTCCAGGGTGGTCCCAGGGCCAGCAGCAGCGTTGGCTGTTGCGTCCAGTGGCCCTCTTGTTGCTTTCTGCAGCGCATCAGTGATTTCTCTGAATAGCAGCAGTGGCCTCCCTCGGTGCCAGCCACCATCACACCCCTGGGCTCTGGGATCTCCGGACTTTGGTTCCTCCATCCCCAGGGGCAAAGGTTGCTTCCTGCCATTTCTAATCTCCATAAGAGCCCGACCTCCTCTCTGTGGCTCTTTCGGCCCGTCCAATGCTTTTATAACATGGTCCACCCAGGGCTTCCCCGACATTTGACATATTTAGCATGGTTTATTTTTTTTCTGGGTGGATTTTGTCCCATAAAACCAAGAAAGAGAGCAAAACGGAGGGAGGGGTGAAGCAAAAGAGAAATATGTGCTGTGACCGGAAGCAAAGGTCAGTTCTGATTGAAAATGGGAATGAACGCTGAAGGCAATTGTGTTCCATCGAAGGACATACCCAGAGCACGCTTGACACAAACAAGACAAATCAATCCTTCCCGGAGTGATGCCTCGGCGTTTGGACTTTCTATTTCCCCTCCCACCTTTCCTCGATGATCCTATAATCTCACGCACAGTCCCGCTACAGTTCCCTCGGGCGCCACCTCAAACTCTTGCATCTGTTCTTCCCATTGGAAGGGAGTGCTCGGTGGCCGCCTTGAGCTCATTCGATTCTGAAGCCAGAACTTTAAGGCTTGACAGGTGAGATGCCAAGAACTCCCAGAGACTTCCTCAGCCTTGTTATGGTTGATGTCATCTGCTCCTCCAAGTAACAGTTAATGAAGAAACAAGAGTGTCTTTCACGGGCAAATTCCAGCTTCTGCTGGAGGAGTCTTGTCCATTTCCAACCAAAACTTTGGGCAATGGATGGCGGGAAGGCAGTGGAGGAGGGAGCTATTGAGGGGCTGCTGAAAATTCCAAGGGGCCGGGTCAGGTACCTGCTGGGCCTCGAGGAGCACCTGGCACGTTCTCCCCTCTTTCACGCTCTGTGATGGGGAAGGTCATTCTTAGCCACTTCCATCCGGCCAAACCCTCCCCCACTCAGCCTATCCCATGTCCTCACTACAGTCTTTCTTGATTCTTCCCTGCTTGTGTTCTCCAGCATTTTCCCTCTTCCCTACTCTGCACGACTTCGTCTTTGTAAAGCAGGGAGGGGAGGTCATCAGCTGAGAATGTGCAAGTGGGAATAAAGTCAGGGGCTCAAGGGGCATGAGGAGCGAGACCCCCGCCACATGGTGAAGGGAAGCTTTATTGAGTGTCAGTGAAGCCCCACCAAGATCCGATAACAGAAAGCCTTGCTGATCTATCACGATTGTTTCATAACCCTCTCTAGAAAGAGCCTGTAGCCGAGAAATAGGACAGGGCAATTTATTCGGAGCAGGGGCTTGGCAGAGAAAATGGTCAAGGAGATGAGCCTTCAATGGGAGTTTTGCAATCAGTGTCAATATGGCTGAGCTTCAGTTTAGGCTCTGGGAGGAAACAAATTGACCACAAGTGACAATTTCTGGAAACTCCCCTTCCTGGCTCCCCCACCCCCAAGTCCTCCCCTGGTGCAGTTGTAAAGCTAACAGCAGAGCTTTCTCCCATGATTTGCCATAGTTTGGGAAGTTACCATGTTTGGTTGTATCCAATAAAAACGAACCTAGACTAACAAAGACTAAAATCTAAACTCATGCCTCTTTTGGTCCTATATTTGGGCCAGTTCCTTTGTTGTTTTAATGTAGAACATTGTGCTGATTCCCAAATCTTCAGTGGAGCTGTCTACAGAAGAGAGATCGGCCCACGCTCTTCTCCCTACATCTATCCCTCAATCCCGAGCTAAGAGTTTGCTGGTTCACCATAACAGGTCTGCTCATGGGATTGTCATTAACAGGATTCCTTGCACTCCCCATGCCCCTTGGCTCCATCAGGCTCCATCTGGGGAGTGTCATAGGGCTTAGGACCAAGTCCCTGGTAGGGTCTTAGCTGGAGAAAGAAGCCCACGTTCTGGATTTACACAGAAGTTTGGGTCCTGCCAGGCCCTGAACCAGAGCAGGACAGGACTTGCCAGGAGGGACAGCATAAAGAGTGGACATCCAGCTGGACAGGAGAATGCTGGTAAATACTCATGCAACTGTCTAAATGCAAGAAGGTGCATTTCCGGAGGACCTGGGGGGCCTGGGAGACTCTAGGAGCACTGTAGATCCAGGATTAAAGGCAGACACAGTGGCAGATGTTAGCTGGGCACCACAGGGCACCACGTGCCTGGGCCAGCAAGACGCCAAGTCCCCGAAATCAGATATGGCAAGAGCATCAATGAGGGGGGACCGCTGAGTCAGAACCAAAAGCTGTGGGTCTTTTCCCCACGAGCTCAAGGAGGATCGGGGAGGGGAGAGCAGTCTCTGTGAAGGTCACACAGCTGAGCTCGCTTGGCGTCTGTGACCCAAGAGTCAGGGGAGGTGCCTGAGAAAATGAAACTAGAAAGGGAAGGAAGCCAGCTAGGGTGCTGACTAGATTAGCAGCGTCTCTGGCTCAGCGGTCCAGACATCAAGTCCCGGCTGGGGGCAGGGGCTGGGGAGAGGTGGTGGGTGGTGGGGTGGAAGAGGACAGTGTCACGGATGGATGTTTTGTTTCTGATGGAACAAAACACAACTTTCAATAATAAAGCACCGGACCCTCCCGATGGCTAAAGCACTTCACCGGGATGAAGTCAGAAAAAAAGGCTTAGATGTTCATCACCCCTGATTTCCTTATGTAGCTTTTGAATAGACTTGCATGGATGGTGTAGTTAAGTACAGGGATGCAGTCCAAAGACTAATTTTCTCAAAGCACTCTTGTGGACAGAGTCGAAGGAAGAGGGTTTGGCTAGATTAGGGGAAAGACAGATGAGTATAAATTATGTGTGGGGTAGTTTATCAGTTTGAGTGGGAGAATTAATCTATGATACGCATGTCTCTGGATGTGCGTGGCGACATAATTCAGAAATGGCAGTGGGGCAGCATTAAGGTTGAGAAATGGTGCAATTAAAAGAGCCAAGAATCACCTCTGTGAAGGCTCCTGTATCATCATTAATTCAGCCACATTACCTTCCACAAACACGGCACAAGGTCCCATTTGCAGCCTCCAATGACTCACAGAGGAAGACCAGGGGCCAGCAGTGTCTTTGGGGCTCCTTGGGGAAATTAGCGATTTTCCTACTTGACCAGCCTCTAAAGTTAACCAAGTCCTGCCCAGAGCAGCCGCAATTGTTTATGTCCTGTGACCCTGGGAGAGCAGCAGGGGAAAAAAACAAACAGAAAAACAAAAACAAAACAAGGAGGTGGTTAGCTGCCTCATGGTGGCCAAAGTTTCTGTTCCTATAGGTCTGGGATGGGGCTCAAGATTCTGCATCTTTAGCAAGATTCCCAGGGGTGCTGATGCGATGGGTCCCAGGACCACCTTTGAGTGGCGAGGATCTAGATGCTCTGGATGACAGACACGGCATCACCTAGGAGCCTGTTAAAGACGCCGATCGCAAGTCCCACCCCGGACCTCCTGAATCAGGGTCTGCATTCGAAAAGACCCCCTGGATGATTTGCATGCTTATTCATGTTTGAGAAGCGCTGCTTTAGAGGATCTGGGTATGCACAATTGCCCAGGCATGCTGGTGCGTGTTTAGGACACAGATGGTGCTCCGGTCCTTGAACCCTGCAGTGCATTTCTCCGCCCTTCTGGGTTCTCGACTGAAGGAAAAATCGCCAACTAGAGAACTCAATACAGGAAAAAGGTCTGTAAACCAGAGCCTCTGAGCCAATGTCGGATGCATCCCAATGCAGAACCTCTCTACTAGTGCAGGCTGGTGCACAAGCCCAGAGAAACCAGTGGGATTTCCTTTTCTTCTAGAAATGCCTGGGTCTGTGGAGCAAACCAAGCTCTCTTGTCCCCCCCTGACACAGGAGCAAGGATGGCCAGTCTATTTTCCCCTCCCAGTGCAGCTGGAGATGCTGGGGAAAATATGCGGGGCGTGGCCAGAAAGGCAGGTGGGAACTTACTATATGCTTGATCTCACAGGGACGGGGCATGGGGCATGGGTGTGTGTGTGTACCATGGGTAGAGGAAACAGAATTCTCCATTCCCTGTGGGGCAAAAAAGAAACACTGGGAGGGAAGTTCCCACTGTAAAAATGGGGAAGAGTCTATATTCCCAAAGGGATCCATGTAGGAAAAATGCTTCAGATGCTCTAACCGGAGACTGCCTTGGCTACCACTTGAAGCCTGAAACGAAGAGATACCAGGGTCCTGAGATGCCCTCAACCAGTTCAGACTGCTGGAGGGTTCCCCAGACTCCTGAGCAGAGGTGTCCAACCCATTCAATATGTGATAGTTGTGGGGGTAAATCTCCACCACAGCTTCCTCCCTATGGCCCAGAGATATTCCCGACATGGGAAGAAGGGTTATTAACCCCCTGACATGCCCTTATCCCAGCAACCCACTGTTAGACACCCCACGAATGCCTGTAAATTTCCTGAGAAACCAATGGCTGCTTAGGATCCCTGACCTCTCCCCTCCAGAGACCCCATAATGCTGGGAGCCACTGAGGGTTGCGGAGTACTCCAGGAGGAGTGGGGACACCAGCTTGTCATCAGAACATGTTTCTATTCAAGCTGCTGGGTTTTGGTTTTTGAGGGTTTTGGGGCAGGGGAAGGGGATTGTTTGTTTTGTAAATTGTCTGAAGAGATTTCAAAAGATTTCAGGGCTCTAGAAATTCATTTCAGCTGCTTTCTCATTCTAAAAAAATATTTGTTCTATTAGTTTTTTTTTTTTCTTTTCCTTAAAATGGCCTTCAACCCTGCACCTGAGCTCTAACTATGCTGCAATCATGAATAATGGGAAGTGGCCTCTCTCCACAAAAAGCTGAGAAGGTCAACTCCAGATTCCTCTCCCCTCATTCTTGTTTAAGTCAGAAGGAGCTTTGTGAGGACACCTTCACTTCTCAGCCATGATAAGAAGGATGGAAGCCAACAGTGTTCTTAAAGGGTTTTGGCAGATGGTTGAAATTCAAATTCTCCTAGAAGCAATGCAGTTTCGCTCCACCCCCTTGGAAAATGTCTAATTAAAAACAAATCAAAAGAAAAAAAAATCAGCACCATCCTCGTTGTGCTGCTCATGCTTTGAAGACCTCAAGCTTGTTCTGTGCTCTTTAAAGCATGCAGCTTGCTCCCATCACTGTCAAAGTCACCTGTAAGTCTGTTCCGTCTTCCCCACCTCTTTTAAAGACCCATCTTTCTGCCTTGGCTCCAGATCACAATTTATCTTTAGGAAATGAGGAAAAGCGATGGGCTAGGACACACTCAGGGCAGTAAGGGCGGTAAGCCTATGATCCCATGATGAGCTGCCCAGATCTGAGATGGGGAGAGAAATTGCCTTAAGTTGGCTATTGAGGGAAACTGAGATGGGCAAAGGTTGGGTATTTGGGTCAAAGGTCCAGGCTAGAGGTCTACCAGTAGACTAGAGGTAGTCGTTAATGCCGGGGTTTTCACCTGGGGGTTGAATAATGCACTAAACTTGAGCAGGAAACCTGCTTTTAAGCCCTAGCTCTGGGCAGCTTTTATCTATCTATCTATCATCTATCTATCTATCTATCTATCTATCTATCTATCTATCTATCTATCATCTATCTCTCTATCTATTTATCCATCCATCTATATCATCTATCCATCTATCATCTGTCTTAACTATAACTAATTCACAGCAGTGATGTGAAGATTAAGTGAGATTACTTACATATAGACTGTATAAACCCAAATGGTCTTATATTTGGAGGTGTAGCATTCCTTACAATTTTTGGTCTTCCTCAATGATAGAGTGAACTTGGTATAGAGATTCTGTGTTATTTTCAATGTGTTTTTTTCTCATACTTAACTTCACTATTGAGTCAGCTAGACATTCTACATGGTTGTCTCAGGAGAGAATTGACAAAATGGTCAAGTCTTGTTTTTGAGATTCGTAATACAAGGTCTCTGGGGGAAAGGGAGAAATGAGGGGTTCCAGCCATAGATTTCATACAGGCTGGGTCAAAGCAAGGCTTCTCTCTACTTCGCCCCTATCATCAAAGAAAGGAAAGGGAGAAGACAGAGTGTGCCTGAGACCCAGAGGGACCAGGCAGAAAGATATGGAGTCAACATGAAGAGCCCCCAGACTCCACCCTGCATCAGAAAGAAAGCTCTGAAGGGCACATTCTGCATGGAGCACTGGGTGTTATGCATAAACAATGAATCATGGAACACTACATCTAAAACTAATGATGTAATGTATGGTGATTAACATAACAATAAAAAATTTAAAAAAAGAAAGAAAGCTCTGAATATTGCCAGGACTCAGGAACAATGTGGGAGCTGGGTGAGCCCTTGCAGGCCACTCAGTGTGTTCATTTGCCTGAGTACATCAGTGTGGATAAGACCCAGAGGGACCAGATAGAAAGATACGGAGTCAACATGAAGAACCCCCAGACTCCACCCTGTGTCAGAAAGAAAGCTCTGAATATTGCCAGGACTCAGGAACAATGTGGGGGCTGGGTGAGCCCTTGCAGGCCACTCTGTGTTCATTTGCATGAGTACTCCAGAAAAACTCTGTGGTTGCCCCCCATTTTGATGTCAGCAGTGACCAACAGATCATTTGATGACCATCCTATAGAATTGACACTTGCTATGCATATGTTTCTTTCTGGTTGCCATCTAACTTACTCCATGTGTAAGCCCTCCTTTGAACATTGCAAGACATGTCTAAGACTCCCTACTCAGGATGGAGCATGGACAGACCAACAAGGTGGGCAGAGGCATGAAAAGGCATGCCCTTGAGCCTGTGCTTCCATCAGACTTCCTAAAATGGTTTGAGATCTTCCTTGGAGTGAGTTCAGTGGCAAGACAAGCACCACCACCCCACTTCAGTGAAAAGAAGAATTAGAGAGCCCCCACCCCAAAGAATGAGTCCTGGGGAAATACAAAACCCAGCAATAGCCTGAATTGTCCTGGTAACCAATGTGTGTTTGGTGATTGATCCCCGCTCCCTGTATTTCTTTGAAGAATGAAGGAAAAATCTTTTCATCTTATTCCTTTTTTTTTTTTTTTTTTAGACACAGCATATGGCACATACTTCAGTCATCCCCAATCCTATCCATTCTCAACACCTCCACCACTAACAACTCTTCAAAACAGATAAATTTTGGAGGTAGAGCTGATAGAACTTGCTGATGGATTACACACAGAAGTTGAGGGAAAGGCAGGAGCCAAGAATGACTTCAAGCATTTTGGCCTCAGCAACTAGCAAATGATGGTGTCAACTACTGAGATGTAGAGGAAGGAACCAGTATGGGTACCTGAGATTATATTATTTACTCAGCTAATTACTGGTTATTTTCTGGCTCTCCTACTAGAGTATAAGCTTCATAAAAACAGGGACTTAGTCTTGTTTATTGTTTTTCCCACTGACTAGAATAATGTTTGCAATAATGATGACACTCAGTAAACATGTATTGAATGGATAAACTGTGGGAGTGAAAGGTAAGGTCAACAGCGGTTGGGGAGAGAGTTGGGTTTCAGATGGGGGAAGTATGGTTCAGTTTGGGAAATGTTAAGTTCAAGAATCCTAGGAACTATTGAACAGAAAATGTCACATAAGCTGTTGGACGTTGGAGCTTGGAGCTTAGGAAGGGGTCAAGGCTGAAGAGAAAAATGTCGGGGTCATCATCAATGTCATTGAGTATGGTTGGTACTCAACATCATGCAACCTGATGAGGTCACCTAGGATAAGGTCTCTTTGGAGATGAGAGGGAAGGTCCCTGAAGGCTGCCAACATTTAGAGATTGAGGAGAGTATGAAGAGTCATCAAAGGAGTTCACAATTGTGTAGGAAGTAAATAGATGGTACTGTCTCAGAAACCAGGAGAAGAAAGGGCTTTAAGAAGGCAGAATCACACAGCTGTGTGACATTCTGCTGAGAAGATGCACAAGATGGCGTTGTTCTTGCATCTCCCACTGAATTGCAAGCTCGCTGAGGGCCACGATTTTGTTGTTGCATCCTTCTGTGCCCCAAATCGTGCCATCCCTGCCCCCGTTGTGATATGGTGCACTAGGGAGGCAGAGGTACGAAGTACAAAGGGCTGTGCTGGGAAACAGGAGAGAGGCATGGGTCCTGGTCCCTGCTGATGACACTGGCTACCTTTGATGGAGAGTCTCCTCCCTGCTTGGCACTGTGCTAGGCAGGTAACAGATTATGTCCCACTTTGTATTCACAACTCTACATTGTACTTGTATCATGTCCATTTTACAGACTTCCCAGAGCCAGGGTGTTGGTCAATACTAGAGAGCAGCATGCTTTCTTTCTGGGTCTCAGTTACAATCAAATTGGATTAGAAAAACCACCATTGTCCCTTTAAATACCACATCCTATGATCGTAGGGTTTGTTCTTTGAAGGCACAGTGCAGAAGGAGAGGTGAGTTTCTGAGGACTTCAACCCATGCTTGACAATTAGTCAATACCCAAAGGTGTATCCTCTGTTACCACAGTGTCTGTCACGAAATTGTCTTCCCGAAGACCGCGCCAAGACAGATGACTTTTTGTTGCTGTCGCTGACGTGACTCCTGGGACCAGGGGACCAAGTTCAGCCTCGTAGTTGTTTCTTGCTCAGTGGGTGCCAGGCAGTGCATAAGCTGATGGTGTGGAGGGACAGGTGTTCCATTTCTGCTGGCCTAATGCTTGGTTATTGGAAGAGGTGGTTGGAGGAGCAGCAATCAAGTGTTGTCTGCCCTTTTGTGGAATGACTGAGATAAATGTATTTGTTTGTAGGGAATAATGACCAGGAACTCTTGTCATCCATTTTAAGGGAAGACAAAGATGTTTAGTCTGGAGTGAAAGGGACAAAAGGGAGGTACAGTGCTGCCTTCTGAGCATAACCATTCCTCACAACTGCCCCTGGTGCTTCCAGTTCACTGAAGGATGTCATGCAGGTTCTCTCCAAGGTACATTGTGGTGAAATGGAAGGGGAAGTGTTCTCTACTGCTCCAGAGAATGAAATGAGGATCTAGAAGTCACTGGGGAGATTAGTTTCTACTTAGCATGAGAGACAGGCTAGCAAAGTAGCTGAGTGCATGAGCTTTGGAGTCAACCAGCTATATGATCTTCGGGATGAAATTTGAGTTTCCATACCTCAATTGTCTCATATATAAAATGGGGATCGAGTATTTAAAGTGTTTAACATTGTGTCCAGACCATATTCTCTTTGGTTTCATTAGGATTAGAAAGAGTATTTTTTTTTAAAAAAATCTTTTTAAAGATTTATTTATTTGAGAGAGAGAGGAGGGAGGGGCAGAGGGAGAGGGAGAGAGAGGGCTTAGCAGACTCCGCACTGAGCATGGAGCCCGACCTGGGGCTTGATCTCACAACCCTGAAATCATGACCCTGAGATCACTACCTGAGTCAAAACCAAGAGTCGGATGCTCAACCAACTGTGCCACCCAGGTGCCCCAGAAAGAGCATTTTCACAGAGTGCTCTGACAGTGGGCAAGCCCACCCAGTCAGGAGCCAGCCTCTGAGACTGGAGGGTCTGGGTAAAGGATCACCTGACAAAGAAGGAAGATCTCAGCACAGAGACAGACCCTGTCTCATTCTGGGACCCAAAGTCTGCGCAATGATTCTATGTGCAGCTCATCAACTACAGGTCCCTTCTGATTCTTACTTCCAAAACAGAAGTCTTGTTTTGCTTTGCTTTGCTTTGCTTTGCAGAAGAGGGCAAGAAAGCTGAAAAACGTACAAGGAGTACTTTTACAAGGATTCTCAGGGCAGCAGTTTCCGAGGTATCTGAACGGGAAAAGAAAAGGGCAGAATATTTCCAGCAACGTACCTGTTTTAGACTGAGTGAGGGGGAGACTCCTGGTGCAGTTGCCTGTACTACCAAGTATCCTGTGACTGTCACTATGGCAACCTATGGCTGAGAGGCCCTGGCTGCCGGATCACAGATGGGCAGTTAACCTCTCCCTCACCAATGACAAAGACCCAGCCATCCCAATGGATGCAAAACCTTGGTCTCCACTCCTTTTGAAACAAAGTAGCTGAAGAGATACCACAGCCCATTAAAAGAACTTTTGTTATAGCAGCAGAACCTGTCCTTTGTTTATGGAAGCCCACGAAATAGGATAGTTGTCCTAGCTGTTCTGGTCAAGGACAGAATGGGGACACATCCTCCCTCCTCTGAGAGAGTTCACAAGGTATTTCTGGAGGACAGGAGGGCTCCAGGACCCCACAAGGAAGAAATCCCACTGGTCTTTAATCTAAGTGCTATAGGAATTGGAAGAAGAAGAAGACCCCTGAAAACTGGAGAAGTCAAGGAAGACTTCATGGAAGAAGTAGGATCTGAATTAGTTCTTGGAGGATGGATAGGAGGTGGTGGACAAGAATGTTTCCAAGGCACCCATGTCAGATGGGTCCTCAGAAAGTTCTCTACCCTGGACCTCCCCATCTACTTCCTGTGTCCATTTCCTGCATCTCGTTTCTCCTTGACATCTCACACTGTCTCCACCCCTGCTCTGAGGTGATGTTTTTCTGAGCTTCTCTGACAGCTAAGGAGGAGAGAGCCTCCATCTATATCATTCATTCATTTAATGCATATTTCCTTGAGCACCATCTACATGAGACAAATCTGCATGAGAGAAGCAGAAAGCAAAACTCAGGACTTCAAAGACTGGAAGCCTAACATACGGCCCACTCAGGGAGGCACAAGGGCGAGAAAGAGCAAGTGCTAACGATTTGTTAAAAATAGCACTTTCGTCTCTATAAGAATAACATATATTCATTGTGGAAAAAATAGTAAAATGATGAAAGAGATAATCTTACTATCCAAAAAATTGTGTATATTATTTATATGTAAATATTATATATAGATTTAGAATTTGCATATAAATGCATGTTTTAAAAAAACACCAAAATCTCCATGGCTTAACCCAACAAGAATCTTTTGTCCATGCTACAAGCCCCACTGGTTTGGGAGGTGGCTCTGCTCCACATAACCACTCCACACTATTTTAATTATGCCTCTATCTGAACATAACACTTTAGGCTTTCTGAGAGGAGGAGAAAAGAATGGAATGTTGGCCATGGGCAATTAAATGCTCCCACCTTTATGGAAATCACATTGGCTCACATTTCATAGGCCAAAGGTAGTCAAAAATCTGATTTAACATCAAGGTTGGCAGTGAGATCCAATGCTTCCCTGTGCCTGAAGAGGGAGGGGGACCCCATCCTGGTGAATAGACTGCCAGGCAGAGTGTTCCAACATGTAAATGTGCCATATTTGTCCTACCAATTCTCCTGCCCTTGAAATAGCTGATGACAATGGTTCACAATCTGGGCCAAGCCTTAGGGCAGGCATCACACTAGAGGCCACCTTGGATCTGAAATGCCAGAATTGATACCAGGGTCCATAACTGAAGATGGGAGAGCTGGAGTATTACTAGAGGACCAGAGTTCTCAGTTACATCCACACGTTCAGGAAGCTGTGCAGGGACAGTGTGTTACCAGGAGGGAGATATTTCACCATCAGATGACCATGAAATCTACACAGAGTAGAGATGGTCCAAAACAAACTTGTCTATTGAGTCTCACTTTTGTCCCAAGTGTCTTCATGGAAGGATGTCAGGGGTCCCTTCTGCCCCTAATCTCCCCCAGCCTCATTTTCTTTCCTCCCTCAATGATCCCTTTACTTTTTGTACACTCTACATGATCTCTCCTTCCCTACCAATGTCCCAGCTCCATCCTGGAGAAACTCTACAGGCTTCTGAAGTCCTGAAAATGTTCCCCTGAGACAGTCCTGAAGTGTCAGATGGGCTGTACTTATGGCACATGAGCCCACCATAGAAGGACTTAGATATTTTTGATTCTTTACTATGGAGTACCTACACCCTTCTTCCTGCTGATTTTGCCCACCTGTGAGAAGGCACAGTGGGCATTGTGAAGCAGTGCCTGAAAACAGAACTTGCCAGGATCTTGGATCGACATCAGAACATAGATGTTGAGTATAGTGTAGTCACTTTAAAAATTTGATTCCATGGATGTGTGGTCAGTAGTTAAAAGGTTAAAGTTACGTTCAAAAGAAAGGTTGTCCTCCTTCCCTTTGCTAATATAAGTGGTCAGAGCCCAAGCCGTTGGCCAAGCTGTATCTGTACATGAAGGGGGGCCACCTGATTTGAAAAAAGATAGATAATAATCAATCTCTCCCCTCTCCCACCCACCCTTCCCACGGGGTAGGATTGATGCGTGAACTCAGAGCCGACCTCATCAGGCCAGGACTGACAAAGTCTCTCCTCCCTCCTACACACATGAACACAATCATCCTTGCCATGTTGAAAGGGGCTAAGACAGGACTTGGATTCTGACTTTAGGAGGAGATAGAAGCCCAATTTGGGCTTCAAGCTAAGTTTCATAATCTAGTTCTGCTCTTTCCAAGAGCTCTGCATTGAGGTGTTGAGTACAAATCGGTTCTTTGTTCCCCATATAGGTTCTCTTCGTGTGTACCTCTTTCAGGGGAAAGGTGATGGATCAGAATATCAGAATTTTGGCAGGACACAGACCTTGCCCAGAACAACATTAAAATCTACTCTTGACCTAACTGTGCAGTTCAGAGATGGGTGAAGTCATCACAGTGGAGGTGGCTTTGGAGCTGAGTCTTGAAGGATGAACAGAAATCTGACAGGCAGATAAGGGTACTTATTCCTCAGGTTCCCTGAAAGGTGGGGAGGGGAGAACCTGGGGCAAAGTTGCCTGGGAGCTTTCCTACAGCCACAAAGGCGGACTCTGCTTCTTTGATGTTCTCACCGTCTAATTCCAGTTGTCTAAGTGATGGATGGGCTGGAAGGGCTGTTTCTCGGCGGGTAAGGGATTCTGAGTGTGCTGGGTTGGCATGTTTTTGGCAGGCTGTCTATCTTGATTTGTGCCTTTGAAGGGCCATTGCTCAGAAATGTTATCAGCAGAGCCTGGGGCTGCTGGGTCATGTCTGTTTCTGTGCTCTAGCAGGCCTGCCATGCTTTGTTATCTTTATCATCCAGCCTTTAGTAACTCCTAGCCTGGAGGAAGGATGGATCCAGCTTTTTGCTGGGCAACTCTCTGCGTTCAGCGTTTGGTGCGCTGGAGATCCTGAGATGGGTTGGGATCTTTGTGTTCACCGCTGAGGACTTGGTGAGTAGCCTGTGAACTCAGGTGAAGAATGAGGCACTTGATGGAGACAGTGATGGCAAATAGGATCGCCATGCATTGTATTCCACCAATGCATTCAATCACTCATGCAGCAAACGTTTACCAAGCTTGGGGCCCTTTGAAGCACGGAGGAGGATTTCTGCCTTAGTCTCAGGTGTGATGGGGTCAAGGAGGACTCAGCCTCTAAGTACTCAGCACACTAGATAACGATTGTCCTAAGGATCCAATGACTATTTCAAGGATGCATCATTTTATAAAAGGTAGAGCAAAAGAGATGAACAGAATTATCTTTATCATTGCTCTCTTGTTATGCAGCACAAGAGTCCTTCAAACAACTGTGGTACCTAAAGATTTGATTCAGGTTGCCTGTGATTCACATTCCCCACATTGCTTCAGCTTTCTAGAATGCTTTTCTCCCAATCTTCTTCTTTACCCATCCCCAAACCACACTTCTGTCAACAGCAGCCTTGATCTGGCTTCATTTAGAAAACTTTTCTGAGGGGCGCCTGGGTGGCTCAGTTGGTTGAGCGTCTGACTCTTGATCTCAGCTCAGGTCTTGATCTCAGGTTGTGAGTTCAAGCCCCACGTTGGGTTCCACGCTGGGTGTGGAGTCTACTTTAAAAAAAAGAAAAAAGAAAATGCCTTTTCTGAGCCTGCTGAGTGTGGTGTCTCCTGCTCCCCTCCCACACTGGATTCCAAAGGACTACACCTTCCAACCATACTGTTGGGAGGGAGTGGATGGTGGGCTGTGAGGGAGGGATCTGCCCCAGGCACTTCAGATGCCTGCTAAACTCACATTCTTAATGTTGTCCTCAATTTGTTTTGTGAATGGAAATCTTATCTTTCCCACTCTATTATAATCTACTCAAGGGCAGGGCCAACGCCCTTGGATGCTTTTCTTTGCTCTACGTTGGCTGGCATTGTGAGGATCTCTCAGTGTTTGTCATCACTTTATCAGCGAGGCTGATAGAAATGAGGCTGTTAATTTCATCTTTGGGACTTCATTTGCAATTAAATGGATGATGATGCCTTGGTTATGCCTTAATTAATAAATTCAATAAACATGAATTAAGAATCTATGATGAGTCAGACACTGTGCTAAGCACCAGCTCCACAGAGATGAATGGCAGTCTCTGCTCTCAAGAATTTCATAGTTTAGTAAGAGACGAACATACGCAAACAGATACTTATACTACCAGGGGTAATTGCTAGAGAATAGGTTTACATCAAGGACTGTGAAAACCCAAAGGAGAGAGCAGGTATCCGTGCTTGCTGATTTGGAGGATGCAAACAAAACTTCCAAAGAAGCAGGGGAAAGCATTCCAGGCAGAGGTATTAGGGGCACAAAGACACAGAAGCATGATGAGGCAGGAAGCCATACCAGAGCGATGTGAACATCTCAGTGTGTGTAGGACATGGGCTACGTGGTGGGGAATGGGGTCAGATTGCGAAAGCCCTTTTATACCAGCTCAGGAATTTGGACTTGATGGGGTACTCACAAGGGCTGAAGGAGTTTTGTTTTTGTTTTTAAGATTTTATTTATTTATTCGAGAGAGAACATGAGCAGGGGGAAGGACAGAGGGAGAGAGAGAAGCAGGCTCCCCGCTGAGCAGGGAGCCCGACGTGGGGCTGGATCCCAGGACCCTGAGATCATGACCTGAGCCGAAGGCAGATGCCCAACTGACTGAGCCACCCAGGCGCCCCCCGAAGGAGATTTTTAACAGATGTTGTACCATGATCCTATTTGCTTTTTGAGAAGATAGTCTTTGGCCTGTGTCTGCGTGGGGTGCCAAGAAGGGCTACATTGAGGCCAGGAGGGCTTTGAGGATCAAACGGATGGAAAAGGAGAAGCTGGGATGCTTTTATTGAGTTTTAAAAAAAGCTCTTTCCTCTGAAAACAAAACAAAAAAAAAACCCAGATATTTTAAATAGCTACACATGAATATTAATTAGATTGGCTAGAGAGACAAGCAGAAAATAATTCAGAGGGCAAATGGCTAAGGGCCACTTCGTGCCTTCTCCATCAATGTGTAACTATACTGGGTCATTGCATATTTAACCTGGTCTTCTCCTAGGCAAGTGTAGAATTAATCCATGTCAAAACTTTCTTGCACCAAAACCTGAAGGTTTGTCCTCAGCTCCCCTGGTGTGCCCACATTTTACCAAGCAGCATCCCTTCTGTCTTGGACAGCCTTCCAAAGCATTCATGGCAGTGACCATTGGCAGAGGTGAGATGGGTGGCATCACAAGGGTAAAGCATGTCAGGTGGCTTCACAGGGTGTGTCAAATACCCCTTTTGGGTCACCAGAGTCCAAAATCTCATCCCCAGTTTTGCAGATCCCCAAACCCAGTTTCCTCAATGTTCCAAAGGGAACTGAGTTCAGAAAGGCTGAGCTAACAAAATTTTGTCCATTCTTTAATTGACCCTGAGAAACGTGACTGCTGGGTGGGGGGCAGTTATGTCCTCTCACCCAGTTGGTACATTGATTCCATTTTGACATTTCCATCAGAAGCTCAATTACAGCTTGAAAGCTGCCCACTGAGCAAGGCGGATAAAGGTATGGGTACATAATTGATGCCACCAAGTATGGGTGTCTGATGCCTCCATGTCCCTCAAAGGAATTTTCCTACCCATATTCCCCAGGTGGCCCTGGTCTCCTGGTTGCAGTTCATCCCCAGTTGTAGACAAAGTGTTAGGAGAAAATATCTGAGATGCTCATAGTACTTACTGTAGAACCAAAGAGTAGTGGGCAGTATCAAGCCTCAGAACTAAATTTGATTACATTGGTCTAGTTGCAACAGAGACTGTTCACCACTTAGGTCGACATGAGTCTGGCATGTTCCAAGTGCTGGGCATTGTGTGCTACATCTATAAACAAGACACCGACTCTGCTGTCAGGAGACTCAGAATTCTGTAGGAAGTGGACACGTTGGCCCATGATGGCAAAGCAGGATGATGTTTGCTGTCATGGAAGCTTGTTCTAGATATGGCGGGAGCTGGGGCGAGTACCCTAATCCTGCCCAGAGGCCCAAGAAAGCAGAGGCCAACAAGCTTCAGCTAATCCTACTTCAGTATCTGATTTTCACAGTGAAAGAAAATGTCATTTTTATGACTATATATTACCAATATGCAATTATATAGAAAATTGCTCTTAGCCTTGTGGTGTGTTTCTTTTTACATGGATGCATTAAGATTTGTATGAATAAATTTGGAATCCTACAGTGTCACACTGTTTCCATTTAGCATGATAACAAGATGTTGGGTACATCTTTTTTTTTTTTAAGATTTATCTTTTTTTATTTTTTTGAGAGAGAGAATGAGAGCAGGGGAGAAGCAGAGGGAGAGAGAATCTCAAGCAGACTTTGTGCTGAGCCTGGAGCCTGACGCGGGGCTTGATCCCAAGACACCGGGATCATGACCTGAGCCGAAGGCAGATGCTTAACCAACTGAGCCACCCAGGCACCCCCAAACCGTGTTGTTGGACATTTTGGTTATTTTTAATTATTCACTAGTATAAATACACTAATATACACTGATGGGACCTTACAGATGATATGGTAAGGTCCTCTCACTTTGCCACTGGGGGAACTGGTTTTCCAGTGGATTTAAGGGATTTTCCCCAAGTCCTATAAGAGTTGGGCTTGGACTTCTGTTGAAACATATTTTAGGGGGAGAGAGGTGGAAGAGAGGTGGGTTATCTGAGAGTCAGTGAACAGGAGAGGCACCAGGAGGACACCACGGGTGGGCAGCATGGAGGACTCCAAAGTCCAGAAGAGGGGGGAAGGTCAAGGCTTTGAGGATGCCAATGCACTCATGTAAAACTGTGTGTGCACATTCAGGAGTGTGAGCTGGGTGGCCCTTCTGAAGGCAACCTGAGAGCGTGTATCAAGAACGCTGAGAAAACCGTCGAACAGCATGACCCGGCAAGTTCGCTGCTGGGAGGCTGCCATCCTAGGGAGCCGGCATGCACGTGGGTGGTCACTGAAACGTGGTTTATAGGACAAAAAGAGAAAGAGAATCAATAGGATAGATACGTAGATGATAGATAGATAGATAGATAGATAGATAGATAGATAGATAAATAGATGATAAATAGATGATAGATAGATGATAGATAATGGAGATATAATATATATTTTTCTTTACTATATATAAAATCTCTTTGTATATTGTACATATTCTTTTTATAGATGATATATTCTTTTAACATATAAAGGGATTTATTCCAAGGAATTGGCTCACACAGTTATGGTGGCAAAGTCCCACTGCTGCCACCTGCAAGCTTAGGGACCCAGGGAAGCCAGCAGTGTTGTTCCAAGAACCAGAGGGCTGATGGTCTAAGTCCCATTCCTAGGGCAAAGACCGAGGCCAGTTCAAGCTGTCAGGCAAAGACAATAGATTCTTCTTTCCTCTACCTTTTGTTCTATTCAGGCCCTCAACGGATCGCATGATGTCTACCCACTTTGGGGAGGGCAATCGGCTTTACTCAGCAGGTCAGAAAAGCTACCCAGTCCTCCTCCCGAGTTAGAAAAAACAATCTTCCTCCCGCATGGCTACTCTACTCATCCAGAACACTCACACTCAGGGTCACCAAATAGGTATGGGCTTTCCCCCACACCAAGCAATTCTCCACAACGCCAGCTTGTCCTACAAGACTGATGCCAATCACGAGTCCAAGCTGTCACCTGTGCTTCTGACTGATCAGCTGCAAATCAGAGCCTCCCACACTCCTCCCCTGGGGTTGGACTAGTTTGTTAGTGACCCTCACAGAATTCAGGGAAACACTTAGGTTCACCAGTTTGTTGAAAAGACACAGATGAACTGCTAGATGAAGAGACACATGGGGAGAGGTCTGGGAGGGTCCTGAGCATAGGAGCTTCTGTCCCCACCGTGGAGTTGGAGGGATCCACCCTCCCAGTGTGGATGCGTTCACCAACGTGGAAGCTTCATGAACTCCCTACTATTGGGATTTTACAGAGGCTTCCTTACATAAGCATGATTAATTATGAAGTCAATTTCCAACCCCTCTCCCCTTTCTGGAGGATGGTCGGTGGGCCTGAAAATTCCAAGCATGGTTTGGTCTCTCTGGTGACCAGCCCCAACCCCAGGAACCATCTAAGAGCCCACCAGACTCAGTCACTGGAACAGGATGTTCCTAGCGCTCTTATCACTTAGGAAATTATCAAGGTTGTAGGACCTCTGTGCCGGGGGCCAGGGGCAGAGGCCAATTTATATATATTCTATTATTTTCTGTTATCTTACAGCCAGTCTACTGATTCAAATGTAATCGTTTCCAGAAAAACCTTCCCAGACACACCCAGAAGTAATGTTTTGCCAAATATCTGGGTACCCCATGATCCAGTCAAGCTGACACATAAAATTAACCATCACCACATTCAGGGTTGGGGAAAGGTGAAGTAGACTCTCGTACATTCACAAGAGGCTGACTTATGTTCTAAGATTACTTTTTTTTTTTTTTTCTTTTCACTCTTCTGTTTTTTCTGGCTCAGCAGGCCCCTCCTCTCTGCTTGCATCCCCAGGACCTTACTCACAGTCTCTCCACTGGGCTACGTCTTACCTCTCCTTTCAGTCCCTACCTCAGGACCTCCAAATATGTATGGTGCTCTTTTCCCTCCGCCCGTTTAGCGGGATTTGGGGAGAACAACGACACAAACACATATGACCACTCTGTAATGTTTACTGGAAAGAGCATTGCTTCTTATTTAAGTGAAAAAACAAGTGAAGAGTAATAAATGTATCCATCCTCTTTCAGCCGGGAATCCCGCTTAATGGGAGTAAATAAAAGAATCAAGAAGAAGCTAAAACTATCAATATTACTGCAGTCCAAAACTGGTAGCAGCTTAATTAAAGTGCAGGAGTCTGTGATGGGCAATTTAAAGTACAGTTAGGGCATATAAGATAGCATGGGGTAGCTTCTTAAAAAAAGAAAGAAAGAAATTAAGTGAAGGGCGCCTGGGTGGCTCAGTCAGTTAGGTGTCTGCCTTCGGCTCGGGTCGTGATCCCAGGGTCCTGGGATCAAGTCCCATGTAGGGCTCCCTGCTCAGTGGGGAGTCTACTTCTGCCCCTAACTCCCCCCCCCACACACTTGTTCTCTCTCTCAAATAAATAAATAAAATCTTAAAAAATTTTAAAAAATAAAAATAATTAAGTGATAAGACCAAGACGACACTTAGCAAAATTCTCATGTCATAACGTGAAGCCCAAAGCCTGGTTACAACTGTGTGAAGATATGTAAGCACAGGGAAAAACAACCCAGAGTAAAGACAAATCCTAGAGATCGTACAGGAGCAGTGATATTTCATGTGGCGTATCAAGACACCGAGGGAAATGCAAGGCTTTGGAGCCCACCGCCCACAGCTGGCCAGTGCATTTTCCCGTCTGCAGGCAGCTGGGGTGCGTGAGAGATGGAGCCCGGCAGACAGTCTGGGTTTGTGCCTGTGAGTCTGTTGTGTCAGAATCCATCGTACTTCACGCGTTTATGCCTCCTCGCACCGAGAGACACACTGTTCCTTCCTGCGCAGCTTGCTCAACGCTTTTGTTTTTGTTGATTTCTATCTATGGGTTTCATCCCAAGATGTGGAGTTTCTCAGACCCAGAGGATGCCAGCAAGCTCTGCTCTGAGTGTGCACGGAAGGAAAGACGCTGTTCCTATTTCCATTCCAGAGTCTGCATTCCGTAAGGCAGATGAAGCCCCCCCTGGGGACTGGGTCGCACTATGGCCATGCACGTGAGACATAGCTCCGGTGACACTCTGAGACGTAAGTGGCTCTGAGCCCAGGACAGACTGAAAGCCAGCACTCCACACCCAGCTAACCAGCTTACGACCACGTGGCTCAGACGGGAGCGCCTCAAGTAGAAGTGGAAAAGAGTGGAAAGGAAGCCATTCAGCCAGCTTCTGCTTCATCCCTGCAATGACTACCAACTGTTCAGAGAGCATATTATTACCCCAATTGATAGATGAGGACACTGGAGTCCAGATAGGTTAAGAACTTGCCCAAGGTCAAAGTCACACAGCCAGAAATGCTGATCCTCAATCCCAGGCTGTCTGACTCCTGAGAACCAGGCTCATAGCTGCACTATTCTGCCCATTGAGCATAGGTCCACCCATAACACCTGCTTCAGCCTTCTGGAGCCTGAACGAACAAGAGGGCTTGACTCCCCGCTCTGCGTGCTGAGAATTCAAATATTTGAACATTATCAGGTCTTTCTACCATTCCTCTTCCATGGTGCCCTTCCTCCACACAGCTGTGCACCTGCCTTTCCTTCCATTATCTCTCAGTCCCTTCCCTTGGCCACTAAGCAACCCCCACACGACTTCACAGCTCAGCTGAGCTTGACCAAACAGACCTTCATTTGTTTTCATAGATACAGCTACTTCACATGGTATCTCTGATGGCCAAATTCTCCCAAGGATAAACCAGATGTGCAATTCTCTGCCTCAAACCTTCAACAGGAGATCGGAGGTTCTGAAATCATCAGAAAGGGAGGGGGAGAGCTGTTTGTGCATCAGAACAAAATTTCTCAATCTGATTTTCGTAGAAGACTGACATTTCATTTCCCCAGAGGGGAGAAGGGAGAGGAAGAGCAATAATTTGTAAAGTTCCCCAGCAGGAAAGAAACCACTGCTGTCTCTGTCTTCCGCACCACCACTGTAAACCCTGGTGCTTGACAGAAATGGGAGGGGGGTTGTTTGACTGTATAAGGTACCAGATGACACTGATAAACTCTGACCTGTTAGTGGGAGCCTCTCCACTAGAACTGAGTTTATATTAACCTTGGAAAGATCATGAAGGAAAACAAAGGGCTCCAGACTAGCCACCAATCAGAACAGACGCTTGGCCCATCAGAAAGGAGGCTGGCTGATAGGATACAATGTTTCTACCAACTAAATGCTAGCCAGCAGGGACCTTCCAATGGGTAAGCTTGGTCAATCTTTGGACTAATGGATCTCTAGTGAAATTTTAAATTTACCACTTTTTTTTCATGCAATTAAAAAATAATTTCATATCAACAACAATATTGTTTCGTATCATGGTGTGAGATAATATTATTGACAATCTTATGCTTAGCTGGTGGTACCCAGCTCAATGATGTCAAGTTCTTCATTCTACCAGTTTTTTTTGTGCACCTGATTTCTCCCAAATTGGAAAGCTCTAATTCTCAGTTGCGGGTCATTGTGAATGTCAGAGGCAAGTGTTTGCTTGTTTTTAAGAGAATTGGGAATAATTGGATCAAAGGTGGACTGGAAAGATTTCTCATAGGCTCAGTTGGTTAAGCATCTGACTCTTTTTTAATTTTTTTTAGAAGATTGTATTTACTTATTTGACACTGAGAGAAAGAGCACAAGCAGGGGGAGTGGGACAGGGAGAAGCAGTCTCCCCGCTGAGCAGGGAGCCAGATGCGGGGCTCAATCCAAAGACCCTGAGATCATGACCTGAGCCAAAGGCAGACGCTTAACTGACTGAGCCACCCAGGTGCCCCTCGTCTGACTCTTGATTTCAGCTCAGGTCATGATTTCAGGGTCGTGAGATCGAGCCCCATGTTGGACTCAGTGGTGGGTATGCAGCCTGCTTAAGATTCTCTCTCTCCTTCTCCCCGTCCCTCCCTCCTCTTTCCCTCTCTCTTCAAAAACAAAAACAACAAAACAAAACAACAACAACAAACTTCTCGCTGAAAACTACTTCCAACATCCTGCCAGACATCAAGACAACAAAGTCCAAACTAGAAGGTTGAGTGCCTCAACTCAGGGGATGTTGGTAAATGAGCTCCTAATCTATTCTTCAACTGTTCAGCTGGACCCAGTGATCCATATTGGTTTACATTTGTGGCAGCCTTTGTATATGATTTTAAATAATATGCCACTGAGTCACTTCCTGACAAGTGAAAAGAAACTCACCAAGTTATGGAAAAGAAAGCTTTCAACAGTTGAGCCATTTGTACCAAGTTAGGTCTTCCTGCAAAATCCTGAGGTTTGATTTTTCACCCTTAAAATTATGACATTTTATCCCTAAGGTGGTATTTCAAGCTACACTGAAGATACTAAATAAATCATTGAGAAACACTTTATGCAAACCTCTTGAAGTTAGCAAAAGATACCAATTTTCCATTAGTCAATTTCTCTCATTGTATTTATTTGTTTATTTAATAATTGTTGAGAAAGTCAAATGGTTCTATATGGCTTAAAACAAAACAAAATAAAAAAGAACTATCCTTTACCTACCCCTCAACATCCCTAGTTCCCACTTTCTAGAGGCAACAACTTTCAGTTTCTTTCATGCCTTTTTTTTTTTCCTGGTGTTTACTTCTACCTTGCTAAGGAACATACAGTCTTTGTTTTTTGTTTTTTGTTTTTTTCTCAGTTTTTAAATATTGTCTCCTGAACTGCCATTGCAGATGATGAGAATTTAGCTCTCTGATGCAAGTCTCCCTGTCCCTAAAGATAGAGATTACCCCTCTCTCGTTCTTCCAAGTGTAGATTCATCTTGCTTTGGGTATATGCATATTTATTACTTACCATATTTTTACTATATGACTGTTATTCATAGTTGAGTAAGATGTTCCTTTCTTGAATATATTCATAGTTGGTTAGATGTTCCTTTCTTGGATATAATTTTATTTTTTTTCCTGAATCTCTTGTTGGCCTCATTTTCTGAGCATCCATCACCAACTTATTCCTGAGTTCTCTACCAGCTGTGTGCATCCTCTCATGGTACATTTCAACACATTAGGAACTCACATGGTTTATCCCTGCCTGCTCTGGAGCCTTCCCCCCCACCTGCTCCAACCTGAACTGGTTGTTTTCTATCCCTAATGCCCCTGGGAGCTCTATTTACCATCATCCTACAGGGTTGCTTGTATTTCTCACCTGTACTGGATTCCCTGCTTTCCAGGATCATGCTTTTTGTTTCTCTCTCTTTTTGTTTGCTGCTTTGTTTCTATAGGATTCATCTTCCTGAGCAAGTGGGCCAGGGGGCACAGGAGATAAAATGTGTCAGACATTTCAGATCTAAGATATGTACATTCCACACTAACATCTGTTTAATAATCTGGTTAGCTACAGAAACTAAGTGGCAATTTTCTCTCAGAATTCTGAAGGCACTGATTGTGTCCTCATCTAGCCTCCAGGTTATTGTTACATAAGCTGTTAGTTGAATAGTTATAATGTTTGTCTGATCCCTGATACTTTGTATATGACTTCTCTTCCTCCCTCTCTCCCTTCCTTCTCCCCCTCCCCTCTCCCTTGTCCTTCTTCTTCCCTCTCCTCCCTCCTCCCCTCCCCCTTTCCTCCCTCCCTCTTCCTAAATCCCTCCCTCTTCCTCTCCCACCTCCCTCCTTCTCCTTCTTCTCTCTCCCTCCCCCCTTTCTCTCCATAAGTCCCTCTCTCCTCCCCCTCCCTCCCTTCTTTCTTCCCTCTCTCCCTAAATCCCTCCCTCTCCTCCTCCTTCTCTCTCCCTCCTTCCCTCTCTCCCTAAGTCCCTCCCTCCACCTCCTCCTCCTTCTCTCTCTCCTTCCTTCCCTTCCTCCCTCTCTCCCTCTCTCATTCTCTCTTTCTCTCTTTATAAAGATACATCAAGACAGATACTTGGTTTGCCTTTTCAGTCTGGAAAGTCATACACCCCAGATATGTGGCATTCTAATGATACAGTTCTTCAAAAACGTCTTCCATCCATTTTCTCAGTCCTCTGCTCTTTTCAGCTCTCCAACTCTGCCAAACAGATCCCCTATGTTTCTCGTTTCTTTTAGCTTATTCTATTTGTGAGGGAGTCTCTCAACATCATCTTCCAAAATTTATATTGAATTTTTCATCTTCCATCATATTTTTAACTCCCAAAAGCTTTTTATTTCTCATCGAATATTCCTTTTTTATAGTATCCTGTTTCTGTTTCACAGTACAATATTTTCCTCTTATGTCTCTATGGAGACACATAAAAAGGATTTTTTAGGTTTTTCTTCACCTGTCAGTGTTGCTGATGCTTCCTTTGAGAGTTTTCTTTTCTGCTTTATCATGTTTCTGATGATAGAGGTTTTCCTCGGGGCTTGGTGACCCTCAGTGTTGAGGCACTGCTAAACTAATAGGAATCTGTGTGTCCTGAGTAGAGCTTTAGACTAAGGCATTCTGGTTAAGGTTGTTTTGATGGGAGGTTCCCTACTATCAATTTCAGTATATCCTTTCTCTTGGTCAATCCCTGTTGCTGAGAAATGATTTTGCTATCTCCTCCCAGGGATGTAGCCTGACTGGCAGCCTCCCTCAAGCCAGGGGAGGAAAGAAGCTGAGTGTTCTTGACATTCAATACATACTGTACTATGTGTTCCTCTGTTTCAGTATCCATCATTATGATACACAGAATATTTTCACCACCCTAAAAAAGTACCTATCCAATGCTGCATCCCCAGATCCCTCCCGACCATGATCTGTTTACTGTCTCCTAGTTTTGCCATTTTCAGAATGTAATCTTTCATGTAGCAATAGACATTTAGATTCATCTATGTTTTTGCAAACCTTGATAGCATTTCTTTTTTTTTTTTCCAGGTGTATTGAGGTATAATTGACAAATAAAAACTGTATATATTTAAGATATGCAACCTGATGTGGTTTTTAAAAAATATTATTTATTTATTTGAGAAAGAGAGAATGGGGGAGGGGGCAGAGGGAGAGGGACAAGCAGACTGCGCTGAGTGCAGAGCCCGATGACGGTGGAGGGGGACTTTTGTCAAAAGCCTTTTCTGCATTAATTAATATACTGATATAGTTTTGCTTTTTTTCTCTATTAATAAGATGAATTACATTAATTAATTTACAAATATTGAACTAACTTTGCATCCTTCAATGAGCCCTACTTGGTCATGATCAACTTTTTTATATGTTGCTGGATTTGATTTGTTAAATTTTTTAATGGATTTTATATCTACGTTTATGAGAGATAGAGATCTATGGTTTTATTTTCTTGTAATGTCTTTATCTGATTTGGTATTAGTTTAACACTGATCTCATACCTCTGCTTCTATTTTCCAGAAGAGATTGTGGGAAATTAGTACTACTTCTTCCCTATATATCTTATAGAATTTTCCAGTGAAACCATCTGGTACTGGTGTTTTCTTTTGTGGAAGGTTTTTATTTTTTTTATTTTTTTAAAGATTTTTTATTTATTTATTTCACAGAGAAGGATAGCGAGAGCAGGAACACAAGCAGGGGGAGTGGGAGAGGAAGAAGCAGGCTTCCCACCGAGCAGGGAGCCCTATGTGGGGCTCGATCCCAGGACCCTGGGATCATGACCTGAGCTGAAGGCAGACGCTTAATGACTGAGCCACCCAGGCGCCCCTGTGGAAGGCTTTTAAATATTGGTTCTATTTCTTTAACAGATACAGAAATAATCATATCACCTATTTCTTCTTGAATTAGTTTTTATACTTTGTATCTTTCAAGAAATTGATCAGTTTCACTTAAGTATCAAATGTCTGGTCTGTGTAGTTGTTCTTACTATTCTGTTATTCACTTTCTTCATGTCCATGTGATCAGTAGTGTTGACCCCTCTTTCATTTCTGATATTAGTAATATGTGTCCTCTCACTATATATATATTTTTTAGTTTAGCCTGCTGGAGGTTTATCAGTTTGTCTTTTCAAAAAAAAAAAAAACATTCTTGGTTTTATTGATTTTCTCTATTGTTCTTCTGTTTTCAAAAAGTCAACATAAACCAGATATTCCAGGATCTCCTATGACGCAAACTAAATTGTGGTGTGATTTTGAGCAATTGATGGAGAATAAGAAGGCAACTTTACTTTCTCTTGGAGATAGAAACATTCTCCTCTAGGAGCATTAAGCCCATGAAGAAGGAAAGATAATTTTAAAATGTTACTCGATTCTTCAGTTAAAGATATTATATTTATAAAGTCATAAAAAGTCAGCATGATACCTAACTGTAATTTCAAAAGGAAATACATTATAATAAAATAATATTATTTCAATATATAAGTATTTTGTGTGTTTTTTAAAGAAAACGTATTTTTTTTATTGTGGTACAATATACATAACATAAAACACACCATCTAAACCATTTGCAGGGGCATTAAGTACATTCATACTGCTATGCAATCATCACCACCATCCACCTCCAGAACTTTCTCATCTCCAATCAGAAAATCCATACCCATTAAACAATAACTCTCTATTCTTCCCTCTCCCTGCCCCCTGAAAACCACCATTCTACTTTCTTGTCTCCATGAATTTACAACTCTAGATAATCATACAATATTTTACTTAGCATGATGTCTTCAAGGTTCATCCGTATTGCAGTCTGTGTCGGGGTTTCCTTCCTTTTTAAGGCTGAACAATATTTCATTGTATACCTACTCATCTACTGATGGACACTTGAGTTGCTTTTACCTTTTGGCTATTGTGAATAATACTGCTATGAATATGGGTGTACAAATATCTGTTCAAGTCTCTGCTTTCAAGTCTTTGGAGTATATACTCAGAAGTAGAATTGCTGGAGCATTTGGTAATCCTATGTTAATTTTTTTGAGGAACCATTATATTATTTTCCAGAGGGACGATACTATGTTACATTCCCACTAGCAATGAACAAGAGTTTTAAGTTCTCCACATCCTTGCCAACACTTATTTTCTGCTTTTTTGATAATAGTCATCCTAATGGGTGGAATGTGGTGTCTTGTTATGGTTTTGACTTGATTTCCCTAATGATCAGTGATACTGAGCATCTCTTTATATGTTTGTTGGTTATTTGTTTATCTTCTTTGGAGAAATGTCTAGCAAATGCCTTTTGCTCATTTTTAATATTGTTGTTTGGTTGTTGCTATTGTTATTATGGAGTTGTAAGAGTTCTTTATATATTCTGTAATTAATCCATTATGATTATATCTCCCATTCCGTGGGAATGCTTACTCCTGACTACATTGGAATACAACTTTGCATAGGATCACCATACACACAGCAGTTACTAAGGAAGACTGACACGGGCGTGTTGAGTGGACAACTCAATGGTCACTGGTGGACTTCCGTTGATGACATGGTCTTCCACAATGGTGAACACTTGGGAAAGTTCTGAACCAATGTTTTTTAAAAACTTCATGACTCTTACATTCTTGGAACACTGATTAGATTAAAACTATGCAGATACTTTGTGATTTTTATGTAAAATAGTTCTTCCTTTTTTTTTTTTTTAGATTTATTTATTTATTTTGGAGGCAGAAAGAGAGAGAGCAAGTGTGTGTAAGTGGCAGGGGAGGGGAAGAGGGAGAGAATCTTCAAGTAGACTCCCTGCTGAGTGCAGAGCCCAATGCAGGGCTTGATCTTACTACCCATGAGATCATGACCTGAGCCAAAACCAAGAGTCAGATCCTCAAACCAGCTGAGCCACCCAGGCACCCCAAAACAGTTATTTCTAGATCCAGATAATTACAAATTGATTTTTCGTCTGAAGGTCAAGCAGGACACTCCTGAGTCACATGAGATGTCAGGATGAGTTTTTGTTTTTAGAGCATATCATGGATCACAGTATACCTAGCTTCTCTTGATCTCACCCACTAAATACCAGTAGTATACTCCAATCACTAGAACAAACAACAAGCTAACCCACAGTTTTCCAAAATATCCCATGGAGAATCACTGCCCTGGAGAGAAATTCTTAAACATGTCCACCAGGAGACAAGTCTAAGAATGTCCAGAGTGGCATTGTTATAATAGCAAAACATTGAAAATAACCCAAGTTGTCATCAAAAGTGGAATAAATGCTGGTCCTACAATGCAGGGTTATCCAGCAGGTGATAACGAATGAATGTGAACTTTATCTATCAAGATGGATACATTTAAAGTACATGGCCTTGAACAAAAAAATAAGTCAAGGAAAGATACATACAATATAATATCAACAATTTAACACTTTGAAACATGCAAAACAATATTATGTATTATTTAGAGATAAGTAAAGCCATGCATGAGAATGATAGGGATTTCAGGAATAGTGGCCATCTGGGGTGACTTGGGTGGTTCAGTTGGTTAAGTGTCTGACTCTGTTTTGGCTCAGATCATGATCTCCCAGTTGTGGGATCGAGCCTCGCATTGGGCTCTGTGTTCAGCGTGCTTCAGATTCTCTCTCCCTCTCTCTCCCACTCACTCTCTCTCAAATAAACAAATAAGTAAAATCTTTAAAAAAAAAAAAAAAAGAATAGTGGCTATATCTTGGAGAGGGGGAGACAAGAGGAGAATGAGATTAGGGAAGAAATATTCCTAATTATTATTCCTAATATTTTCTATCATAAGCTGGGCAATAATGACATGGATGTTCAATGTAGGATACCTTACACTTTTTATGTCTAAAATGTTTTTAAACAAACAAAAAAACAAAAACAAAGGCTCACGCCATTTTTGGTTTCAGAGAAAATTGGTTTGAATCCTGGCTCTTCTACTTCCAAGCTGTGTTATGGTGAACAAATTACTGAACTCTCCTAAAGGTTAGTTTGCTTTTCTGTAAAATGGAGATAGATATAATAGAAATAGAAGCTACTACATAAGAATGTTATAGGATATTGTAACAAAAGGGCACATTTAAAGCTCTTAGCTTATTGCCTCATTCCAGAGCAAGTAGACCTTTGTGCCAAAGAGGAATAACCTTTTAAAATATGCCTCATATAGTCTCTGTGATTTTTAATAAACAATCTTATCCTACCTTCTGTCTGATTGGTGTCAAAAGACAGGTATCAACCCTTAAATGGAAACACTGAATAGATGTACTCTGGTTACTTGTCAGATAACTCTGTTGTCCAAATCCTATCCAAATCCTGTTTATGAGAATAGATATTTATGGAGGATTGCCTGAAGGACATGCTCTTCATCTATTCTCTAGAAATGATAAATTTTACCCTTGGATCAACTCACCCCATCTGAGAAGTGCATATCTGAATGGCATCATTCTGACTGTTGTCGAATTTACTTGACAGAATTGAACTTTGCTGTTCTGATATTGGTTTGCTTTGAAGGATGCTGTAAGATGAAACCCGGCAAAATTTGCTCCTGTATTTATTGCTGGGCTGGAGTCCAGGATGTTATTCTCTGAACCAAAAAGTGTTTTCTTTATGAAGATCCAAGGGAGAAGTTTTTCTTAGGTCAGCAAGATGAAAACATTAAACAACTGGTTTGTCTTTATCTCGTGGACGATCTGGATCTTTTAACGGAGCATATTTCCCTACTTACTTTAGTCTCCAGAAAGCATTCAGCCCCATCTGTGGCCTATCTCTAGTACCTCTATAAAACAATGTGGCACATTTTCCTGAGAGGTAGGTAGATTTACCCTTGGATTGTTTTTTGACCCACATTATCTCTTTGTCCTAACATTTTCAGTGATTTATTTTCCATGTATTTTTGGAAGCTTGCCTCTTGTTTACAAAACAAGATAAGAAAAGAGAAAATGGAAAAATGAGGATAGAATAAAGGAAAGTGTGGTATCAATAAGGAATGAATCAAGTAGGCAAAACTGTGTCTTATTACTTTTGCATTTCCCATTTCCTTTGTATTGAACTTTACAGCTAGTATAAAGTTAGTAAATGTTTGTTACAGTAAAAAAAAAAAAAAAAAGGAGGTAAGATCTATCAGACCATTCTTTTTCCTGCTTGTGCAGAGCCATAAGATTGTGCTAGACATAGGGAAGGCTTGATGAGCCCCAAAGAAACAAAAGAGAATACTTTGATACCTTTTGAGTGATATCTGATATTTCCTGAAGCAATGTCCTAGCCTGTTTTCAGGCTCACTCCAACCCATCTACCTTATGAAAACATCCCCAATTGTAAACAAATACCTCTCTCTCCTGGATCTCCTTCAGAACCTACTGTCTCTAAGCACCCGTTTAAAATTTATTTAACATAAAAATAAAAATAAAATTTGTTTTATGATAACTTAGCTTGAGATATAGATATAAAGATGATAGATAGGGAAGGAAGGAAGGAAGAAATCTGAAAGAGAAAAAGACCATGCTTATGGATATTTATTTGTATTTATAAGTATATTCATCATCATTTATTAGTTCAATAATCATTTTTAAAGAGGTAAGTGAAAATCTATTTCATTGACTTATTTTTTAAAGATTTTATTTATTAGAGAGAGAGTGTGAGTGAGAGAGAGCATGAGAGGGAGGAGGGTCAGAGGGAGAAGAAGACTCCCACTGGGCGGGGAACCCGATGTGGGGCTTGATCCCGGGACTCCAGGATAATGACCTGAGCTGAAGGCAGACACTTAACCGACTGAGCCACCCAGGTGTCCTCATTGAATTTTTTTGACAAACTTGCATTAAAGCTCTGTTCACATACAACAATATGGACGACTCTCAAATGTGTCATGATTAAGGAAAAGAAGCCAGACTGAAAAGGCTACAGACTTCTGATTCTATTTATATAACTTTCCAGCAAAAGCAAAACCACACAGGTAGAAGGGCTGGGAGTGAGGGAGGGGCTGACTACAAAAGGCAGGGCGGAATTTGGGAGTAAGGAAACTCTTGTGTATTATGATTGTGCGGGGCTGGTCACATGACTCTCTAGGGTTGTCAAAACACTCAGAACTCCACCCTCAAAAGTGTGGATTTTACTATTCGTAACTTATGCATAAATTTAATATAATGAGGAAAAACTTTGTTCAGCATCTGCTGAAAATACTAAGTAGATTTTCCATTGATATTTATCTAAGTTAACCCGGTTCCTAGACCATCTGCTCCTCTTTGTGCTCACAGTAGATACTGATCATCAATTATGACATTTTTATTTCACTCGGAAGCAAGACAGGGCCTCATGGAGAATTTTCAACAGAACACTCCAGGCAGCCACCGACAATCTTTTTGGAACTGGCATGAGATAAAACCTTTTTGTTGCCTGAGACCCATGTCATCCCAAACAAGCACTACCATGTGCTTAGTTATACCTCCTCTGAGTGCAGGCGTAATGCTTACAAAGTTAACTTACCTTCAGGTGACTAACTTCATCTCCTGTATCTTCATTTAGTGCATATATATATTTTTTAAAGACAAATGTAAATGTCAGCACAGGATCACATTTTATAAGCTACATCCAGACTTACAATTTTCAGAAAGTGTGCCTCCAGACCTAAAAGCAGATCAAATGATCTCCAGATGTGACCGTGACATGAGGAAGGAGACTTGGGTCCAGAGCACCTGGGTGTGACTGCCCACTGGACCCTTCACAGTCATGTAAACAGAGAATATAAAGATGGACAGCAAATATTAAAAGCACAAATTACAACAGATCTCATTTTGAGCTCGGTACTGTGCCGGACATAGAGTGGTAAGCAACAGAAATAAATTCCCTGCCCCCTGGATCTGATAATCCAGTAGGAGTGATTGACATTAAAGAACTATTCACACAAATAAACAGATTTTGTATGTGCTATGAAGGAAAAGTACAGAGCGACAACGGGAACAATACAGTAGAATTAAGTGAGACAGGTGGAGGGAAGCCCAGCAGAGTTCTTTTTTAAGACGTGGTTAATAATCTGAAGGCTGTAGCAAACAGAGGCATTGACCGAGTGGGATGGATGAGGACATCCCAGGCAGAGATGCCTGCGCTCAGATCTCGAAGTGGGAAAAAGTATAGAGTTCTGGCTTAATGGTAGACCACCAGTGTTATAGGAAAACATTATTCTAGGAATAGGGTGACTCAAGCTCAGGCAGGAGGGGTGGGCATCAGCCAGGTCACACAGACCCCCTTAGTACACTTGGAGGATTTTAAGTATATCCTAAGAACACTGGAAAGACACAAATTCGAGGTGAATCATGCCTAATACTCGAAGCTAACATCCATGACAAAACTTCAAGAAAAAAAAAAAGATCCAATGTACTCTCTAAAATAAAATAGAATTAAAAACTTAGCAACATGAGCTTACATAGCATTTTATGCCTACCATTTGGGCATCATTTGTACACTGTGTCAATAAGGTATTTACATGTGTCTTTTCTGCTGGACTGAGAGCTTCCGGCAATTAGCAACTACATCTTATAAATTATTGTGTCTTCAGGATCTGAAGCTTAGTAGGTCCTCAATAAATATTTGTTGAATTGAAATAAATTAAACAAAATGTCTAAACATGCAAATACATAGTATTCCAAAACCAATTTCATATATTAATTCCCTGGTATGTCCAAAAGTACTAAGAAATGCAAAGTTACAGGTGCATCTGGCTAAGGATAAAATAGCCTTTTTGGAGCTGTCATGAATATGTGCTGATCAGAATTACTCTGAGAATCTTCTGTCATGTTTCCAGCAATGTGGAGAAAAACAAAAGACAACACAGAGATAAAATTACAGGTTACAAAGGATTATTTTTGGAATTTGTTCAAAGCCAAGACAAACACAGCCAGAGGATGAGAACAGCCAACTTGGGATAAAATTTCTCAATGGACCAAGAAGGAGTCAGAAAAGGTAATGACAGACCAAGAGCAGAGAACGAATCAAGGCAAACTTCTGAAATAGGGAATGGTGTGTGAAGCGATGACTAAATTTTACACTGATCCCTCAAACTAAGCATTAGCAGAAAGCAAAATGAGATAGATGTAGCAACAGGAAGAAGTTACTGGCAAGGTAACTGTTACAGGTTGAACTGTGTCCCCCTAAAATTCACATTTTGAATCCTGACCTCCATATGTAACCTTATTTGGAGATGCAGTCTTAACAGAGTTAGTCAATTTAAAGTGAGGTCATCTGCATGGTCCCTAACCCACTATGATTGGGGTCCCTTACTAAAAGGGGAAATTTAGATGCAGGGAGACCCATAGAGGGAAGATGCCATGTGAAGAGACAGAGAGAGATGGTCATCTACACACCGAGGAAAAGAGACAGGAGCAGATCTTCCCTCAGAGCCCTCAGAAGGAATCAACCCAGCCAACACCTTGATCTTGGACTTCCAGCATCGGAAACTGTGAGAAAATGCTTTTCTGTTATTTATGCCCCCAAGTCTGTAGTAATTTGTTAAGACAGCCCTAGTAAAGTAATACAGTAATCAACCTGAAAAATCCTCATTTATTGGAGGATTCAAAAAGTAAAGGGGGGAAAATGTAGTTGAATGAGTAGATCAAGGAGATAAATGAGGTCTCCTCGGGCTCATGTTTACATGAAGTAGGTTTTTCTGGTAGAAACTCATTTACCAGAAACTACACAAGGTTGGAGCCTCGAATGAATATAAACTAGTAACAAGGAATGATAATAATAGGTCTTAACATGTGCTGGGCACAGCATCATGCGTTTTACATGAGTTATATGCCTCGATCTTACAACTACTCTGTGAGTAGGTTGAATTCTTTCACAGATGAAAATACTGATTCTCAGAGAAGTTTAGTTTCCTTGCCCAAGGTCAGACAGCAGTAAGAGATAGCAAAGATCCCCTCCTGGCTCTGGCAGGGTAAGAAGGAGAGTAACCATTGTGTGAACACACCAAAACCCTTCTCCATCACGAGGACCTGTTACCCAGAGGGAACGACACTAACCAGAGCCTCATCACACTCAAGGGAAAGACATATCTCCAACTCCAGCCCCCTGTAGTTTTCCTCTCTCACCTAAGAGGTGAAAATAAAAGCTAAGAAAAACTTGCAAAGGTCACAACCCAGGACACAGACCCACTGAAAACTGAGATTTAATCCTAAGATTCTAGAATGCTTCCCTCTCTCATTGCTTATCATCACATCAGCAAGCCTCCAATATAATAGCATTTTACAACTAAAAGAGCTGCAAGGTACAGACTCTAATTAAGGAGGAGTTCTTAGGGAAGCCCAAGGATAAAAGAGATGACAAAAACAAGGGCACCAGAGGAATATAAAGCTTCTGGTACCTGCAACTACAAACCAACTCCTAGCCAAGTTAACATAAAACCTCACACTAAAGGCTCATTTACTCAGTCCCTATTACCTGATTTATCATTTCTGCCTCGCAACAAAAAGGATAAGAAGCCATCCTGGAAGATAAGAAAAAATACAGTTGACAATATGAAACAAGCATGAGAACCAGACACAGATATGACACAGATTTTGGAATTGTCACCTAGGGAATTTTTTTAAAAAGATTTTATTTATTTATTTGAGAGACAGAGAGAGCATGATGGGGGGGTGGAGGCGCAGAGGGAGAGGAAGAAGCTGACTCCCCACTGAGCAGGGAGCTCAATGCAGGACTGGATCCCAGGACCCAGAGATCATAACCTGAGCTGAACACAAACACTAAACTGACTGAGCCACCCAGGCACCCCTCACATAGGGCATTCAAAATAACTGTGATTAAGGGCACCTGGATGGCTCAGTCGGTTAAGTGTCTGACTTTTGATATCAACCCAGGTCTTGATCTCAGGGTCGTGAGTTCAAGCCCTGCAAAAAATAATAATAATGGGCGCCTGGGTGGCTCAGTTGGTTAAGAGACTGCCTTCGGCTCAGGTCATGATCCTGGAGTCCTGGGACCGAGTCCCACATCGGGCTCCCTGCTCAGCAGGGAGTCTGCTTCTCCCTCTGACCCTCCCCCCTCTCATGCTCTCTCTATCTCATTCTCTCTCTCAAATAAATAAATAAAATCTTTAAAAAATAAAAATAAAAAATAATAAAATTAAAAAATAAAATAACTGTAATTAATATGTTAAGAGCTATAATTGAAAAAATTAACTATATGCAAGAACAGATTGGTAATATAACCAAGAGAGGGCCAACTTTAAGAAAGAATCAAAAGTAAACACTAGACAGCAAAAATTCTGTAGCAGAAATGAAAAATGTCTTTGATAGGCTCATCAATAAAATTCTCTCCTCTGACATGGTTGAGGAAAGAATCATCAACCAGAAGAGAGATCAAGAGAAATTTCCCAAACTAAGATGCAAAGATTAAAAAGGATGAAAAAAAAAAACCCAGAATGTCCAAAAATCGTGGGACAATTTCAAAAAGTGTAACATACATGCAATTGGAATTCTAGAAGAAAAAGAAAGAATAAAGCAGAGGAAATATTTGAAATAATAATAACCGAGAACTTTTGAAAATTAATGACAGACACCAAACCATACATCCATGAAGCTCTGAGAACACTAAGCAAGATGAGTACCAAGAAATCTACACTTAGGCAAATTGTCTTCAAATTTCAGAAAACCAAAAGCAAAGAGAAAAATTTTAAAGCATACAGATCTACATTAAGAAAGGAAGAGGATTGGAAAAGGAATAATTGAAGGTAAAATAAAATATTTTATTTTTCTTATGCTTCATTTATCAAAAAGATAACTGTTTAAAGTAACAATAATAAATAAATTAGGGCATATGGATAAGTGGACTGAATGACAGTAATACCATAAGGGATGGGAGGGAGAAATTGGGAATACTCTGTTATAAGGCAGCTACATTATAAGTGGTATAATATCATTTGAAGGTGGGTTTAGATTACTTAAAAATATATATTGCAAACTTTAGGGCAACTGCTATTTTTTCAGTAAGTATAATTGGTATACTATGACAAAATGGAATCATATAAAATGCTCAGTTATAACCAGAGAAGGCAAAAAAATATTTTTTTATGAAGGAAAGAGCATAAAAAATAATTATGTACCACAACCCCGTGGGATTTATTGTAGGTATGCAGTGCTGGTATAACATTTAAAAATCAATCAGTATAATGCAGCACATCAACAAACTAAAGGAAAAAAATCACAAAATAGCAACTATTTCAGAAAATATTTTGACAAAATCCAAAACTCATTCATGATTAAAAAAAAAAACAACTCTCAGAAAACTAGGAATACAGGGAAACTAACTTGACCAAAATAATCTACAAAAACCGCACAGGAAACATCATAATGGTGAGAAACTGGAACCTTCTCCCTTAAGATAAATACAAAGCAAGGATGTCCCCTCTGACTACTCCTATTCAACATCATACTGGAAGTGCTAGCCAGTGGGGGGGGAGGGAGATAAGAAAAGGAAATAAAGAGTGTACAAATTGGGAAAGAAAAACAAAAAGTGCCTTTGTTCACAGGTGATATGATTGCTTATGTGAAAAATCCCAAAGAACCAGCAATATAGATATATATTAATTTTATAGATTGGCCTGAGAAATTGGAAGGATGTAGTTATCATATATAGAGACAGGTAATCAGCTTGTGGATCAAGCAGGTTTTGAAGGGAAGATCAACAATCCAGTGTAGGACATGTAAAATTTGAGATATCTATTAGATCTTCAAGTGGAGAGGTTGAGGATGCAGTTGAATATATGGTTTGGGGTTTGGAGTTTAGAAGAGGAGTCTTGTCTAGAGATATAATATAATTAATATATATTAAGATATAATATAATTAATATATAATAATTAATAAGCAAGTTCATCAAGGTCACAGGATAAAATACTAATATACAAAAGTCAATTGTTTTCCTATATAACTTCAACAAACAATTGGAATTTGAAACTAGAATTGCAATACTATTTACAATAACACTGGGGAAAAAAAAGAAATATTTAGGTATGAATCTAAGAAAATGTGTACAAGATGTGTATGTGGAAGGGCGCCTGGGTGGCTCAGTCAGTTAAGCATCTGCCTTCGGCTCATGTCCTGGGATCGGGAACCCAGGGTCCTGGGATCGAGCCCTGCATTGGAGCTCAGTGGAGAGCCTGGTTCTCCCCCTCCCGCTCCCCCCTGCTTGTGCTCTCTCTCTCTGCCAAATAAATAAATAAAATCTTAATTAAAAAAAGAAGCATGTGTTGAAACAACAAAACTCTAATGAAAGAAATCAAAGATCCAAATAAATGGAGAGATATTTCATGTTCATGGATTGGAAGACTCAATTTTATTAAGATGTCAGATTCTTCCCAACTTGATCTACGGATTCAGTGCAATCCCAATCAAGATCCCTGAGTTTATGTCCAGTATTGTAGTACGGGGCAATACTCTCAGTTGGGAATGAGGACACAGGAAAGGGTTTCAAGATCAAAAAAAGAGGATTAAGATTTAGTGCTAAAAACTGCCCATGATAGTAATTAATTTACATATCACTAAAGTGATCATATAATGCTCATAACAGTCACGTGATGGAAACTCATACTCTCTCCAACAAAACTTTTGACTTCACCAATCTTCCAGAGCTTCTATGGTCAAGGCCAACAATCTTCTCCACTCCAATGGTCAATTCTTCCCCCTCATCTTACTTGTATGGTACTGGTGGCAGTATTTGACAGAGTTTATCATTCCCTCCCCCTTAAAATACTCCTTCTCTTGGTTTCTAGAACACCTCACTGGTTAGTCTTCTCAATCTCCTTTGCTACTTCTCCCTCCCCTCTCTGATCTTTCCATATTGGAGAGTTCCACGGTTCAGTTCTTCATCCTCCACTCTTCTGCAGTGGTACCCACTCCCTAAGAGCCCACTCTTAGAGTTCCAAGGCTTTCAAAATGCATCTATATTGGATTCCAAATTTATATCTCCAGCCAAGACTCCTCTTCTAAACTCCAAACACCAAACCATATATTCAACTGCATCCTCAACCTCTCCACTTGAAGATCTAATAGATATCTCAAATTTTACATGTCCTACACTGGGATTGTTGATCTTCCCTTCAAAACCTGCTTAATCCACAAGCTGATTACCTGTCTCTATATATGATAACTACATCCTTCCAATTTCTCAGGCCAAGAATTTGGAGTTGTCCCTGATGTGACTCTCTGAAGTTCAGTAACCCATCCCTCTGCCTGTAATGTTCTAACCCAAGAGCACTCTTCCTTCAAGTCCTTTCTCAATCACCTTCTCCATGAGCCTACCCTGACTAGCCCTGTGTAATATTACATACAGTCCGGTTCAACCCACCTCCCCTAATACTTTCAATCCCTCTTATGCTTTTGTTCTCTTTTTCTCATGGCACTTATTAATTTCCATCACATACAACTAACTCATCAAACTATTTTCACAGTCTGTCTCTGCTGGGCAGAGATCTTCATCTGTTTTATTCACTAATACATCCCAAGCGTATAATATAGCAATCGGTACCTAGGAAACATCCCACAAATCATTAGGAATGTTAAGTGAATACAATTCTTTCTGTTTCACAGATGAGGTCATAAACTGCAGTGTGGCTGATAAATGATGAATTTGGAGTCCCAGATACGCTTGATTTCCAAATCTTGGTGTTTTCCATCATTGTGGTTTTTTTTTTTTTTTTTCCTCCTCTCTTTAGATTCAGTGCACCAAAACTGGCTACACATTAAATCACCCGAGGAACTTTTATAAAACCCTAGACCCCACTCTGAGTTTCATTCAGTCAGAGGTGAGGTCCATGTGTCCCCTGGCGCCATAGGAAAGTGATTCTGATGAGCATCCAGGTCTGTGGACCATTGTTATAGATTCTATTCTCTCATGTGGGCCGGTTTCACTTCCAGAATTCTTAAAGAATTTGAAGGGTATGTCTTGGAATAGTTAGCTTGTCAATATAGCAGCAGTTATATGGCATTATAAACAAGCTGCCCCACATTCTTCAATTTATAAAATAGAAGCTCCCCCTTTTGAGCACCAAAGTTTTTTTAAGTGAATCATTTCAGATCCAAATCTTTCTTTAAAAAAAAAAAAAAAGTGTGCTCAATGAATGTTAGCTTGTTTTTATGTGTGTTTTTCCCTGTCCCTGGAATGCCCCCATGTGGCCAGGCAATTCCCACTCATCCATCATGATGAAGTCCAAGCAGTCCCTTTTCTTGGATTCTTTTTCCAAATCCCTCCCCAGATTTCTTTTTGGAGTGAGACTCCCCTTCACAATACTCCTGTGGCATTTCCATGCCTTTTTATTGAAACAGCATGTTGTAGTAAGTGATCAACTCATCCTGATCTCCTGCTATGGTAATAGTAATAAGAACTTCTTTTATTTAAAAGAGGGAAACCCAACTCTAATTGACTTAAGAAAAAAAAAAAGAGAGAGAGAGAATTGATTGGCTTGTATAATTGCAAAATTCATGGGTAGACCTGTCACCCTAGGATGTGGGTGCTCAAATGATGCCTTCAGAAACCTGACTTCAATCTCAGGCAGAGGGCAGCAAGGATGGCCCTCAGAATCCCCAGGTTTCCATGCTGCCTTTTAGCCCCAATGGCAGAAAGAGAACACCTCCGTCCCGAGGGCCCTAACAAAAAGTTGTAGGACTGACTCTCCCTGGGACGGACTTGTGTCATGTTCCTTCCATGAACCAATCGTTGTGGCTTGGAAAAAGTGAAGATGTACTTTGATGGGTCAGGCCTTGCTCTCCAGCCCTTGGAACCAGGGCTGGAATCAGTCCTTTCCCCCAAATCCCTCTGGGCAGAGAATGGGAAAGGGTGTCCTTCAAGAAGAAATCAAAGTGTAAAAAAAACACCAGATGCCCACAATCTGCTGGATGTGGGCTATGTAACTGTATTGAATATAGGCCCCTGGGACAGATACAAAGATTTTTTTTTTTTTTTTTGTCATCAGAGATAGAATGCTTAGCTCCAAACATGACTATTGGTAAAAGTACTATCAGCGCTTTAATTAGGTATCCCTCGATACCTAATGTTGCAGGATGACAAAGCCAACAGCGGGGGAAGTTGGAAATGTCACCCTCGTTAGTGGGGTTATTCACAGGAGGAAAGACGCACCCAGGGCCCTGGGGAGTGTCAGAGGGCAGGTTCCTGCCAAGAAACTGAAGTGAGTGTCAGAGACAGGAGCTGCAGGGCCTTGGGGGAGTGGGGAGGGGTCAAACCGAGAAATACAGCAGAGGGAGGAAGAACTTCTCCCCGGGGGGATCCTCAGGACTTTTTTCCAAGGTGATCTTGAAATGTGCATGTTGTGGTTATTGCTTATTTATTTCCCATTTATATTAATGTCCTCTTATTATGGGCAACTTCTAACTACCACAGACTTGAGCTCTCTGACCAAGCAGAGGGCAGATGAAGGTGCTTTCTGAAATGCAGGTGCCTTCCCTCCCCCAAAGCCCTGCCAACCAGCCCATGCTGCAGAGGGTGAGACGGCTGTCCTCATGCCTCCCCTCCATGCTGCCCGTCGCAACAAACCAAAGGACTGACTGGCCACAAAGCCACCAGATGTCCTAGTGAGGAAGATGTGGGCTGCAGCAGGAAGAAGGGAGACTCAGCCCAAGTCCCGATGTGGGGTCCCTACTCTGTCACTAACCAGCCACGGGACCTCAGGCAAGTCAGCCAAGCCTCACTTCTCAGTTTCCCCCTGTGTTAAAACATCAAAACAAAAGCAAAACGTGGAGGATTCTGCACTCTCTAAAATCCCATTGCAATCAATGAATAAAAGCTTTTGTAGCTAGGACAGGATCCGGATCTATTGGGTGGAAGAGCCTCCTAGTTGTAAGGAACAGTATCCAATTCTGGCTAAGTGAAGCTCAAGGGATATTGAGTTATAAAGGACTGAAGGGAGTTTGGAGAGTCGGGCTTGAGAATGGCAGAAGCCAAGCAGATCCAGAGGCAAGGGTCCAGGACCACATTTGTCCCATAACAAGAGCGACTGGAATACGAGCCGTTTTAAGAGTCCTGTCTCTCTGCAAGGGAGGGATCACCTCCTTGTCCGAGACTGGGTCATGGGATGGCTAAACACCAATGACTTCTCAATCAGACTGTATTTAACAAGAAGAAGACCCTTGGAAATGGAAACGGATGCCCAACATCCAGAAAACATTAAAAAAAAGCTGTCACCCTATGAGGAACCCCTTTTCCTCCACAAGTCTGGAATCCCAACAGCCCCGGACCACATGTGCATCCATAGAGAACTTCCAAGGTCACAGCACGGCTACTCAGCCCCCGGATGATGGCTCTGTGTCCCCACTGCTCTCTGCAGCTTTCCGTAAAGACCAAGAATCCCTTGGTCATTAACCCCCCAAGCCAAGTAACTTAAAGAGAAATCTTCCACACTGTTAATGGCTTAGCCAAGCGGCCATCACAGATAATGCTGCATTGGCACGTGGTTTACCAAATTGCATTTACAAATGATACATTAAAATGGTGGTCTCTGTCCACCGGGGTCAGGCCCTCTGGAATCTGCAGAAGGAGTGCTGGGTATAAGATCAGGGACTCAAATCGGAGTCCTTGCTTGGTGTGTGTGTGTGCAGGGGCGCTGTCTTTTGCTTCTTAGCATCCAAGCCTGCTAGCAGCTCTGTTTTGCCATCCCCGTGGCTGCCCCACATTCCCATCCCCCCAAACCTTCTCACTCCCAAACCACACCCCCAACACACACACACCCTCACCCTCCACAATGTTTTTCAGCCTCTCTGTCTGAACACAGCATCAGTCCCTGAGGCCAGGCCAAGGACCTGCCTCTCTGGGTTGATGAGAACAGGCTCTCTCCACCTCCCTCTCTCCACCTCCCTGGTCTCCGAGGCTGCCCGTAGCCCCTGCAGGTTAAGCAGAGAGGAGATTAGAAATTATCCAAATCACAACAATTCCCTGGCAGCTTTTGTATGATTACAGGCTCTGGTGAACTAAACTGTCCAGCTGGGTAATTGAAGGAAACATATTTATTGAAATTCACATGCTTACAGTTATACTTAGCCCCTGGGTATCAGCAAAGCTGACCTGAAGAGAATGAAAAGCCCCTTGCAGCTTTCCAAGGAGGCATTCCCAACAGGCCCGTTGGGGTTTAACTCTCAGGTGGCGCGAGAGAGCTTTGATTTTTCTCTGCTCCTGGTGCCTCTCGGCTTCTACCAGCTGTCAGCTGGGCTGCCAGGGCTCAGGCAGGATAGGAAAATGGGACCCACCAAGGCTGACATTCCCCCTTCACAAAAGGCTTTGCCCAAAAGGTGTCGGCAACACGGCCTCACTTCTCCGATTTCATTTTATGCTCAGAAAGAGGAGGCTTTGATCAGCTGGTGAGTTCCCTCCGAGTGACAGCTACAGTTAGGAGCAGATGGGTCTCTCGGATAAGCACTTCGTGCAGAAGAACCGGCCCGTGCAAGGTCACCCTGGGCTCTACGCAGCTTCACTGAGACCAGCTGGAAACATGGGAAGCCCAGGCCAAGCGCGGTGTGCATTACATACAAACAGATATGCTTTCTTTCCACGGAAAGCGGGGCTCCTGGTGACATGGCTGGCACCAACTTCCAGAATCACAAAGAGATATCCAAGCTCCTCAGAACCTCTCCTACTGCCAGGTGTTGGAATCCTTTTCCTAAACCCCCATGATCGAACCCACGGGTTTTAATTCCGTTTCAGTGCCCATCCATAATCAGTGAGCGCTTCCCTTGGTCCAGGTCTGCAAAGCCCCACTCGAGTTCCTCAGGAAAGAATATCGTGTGATGTCCGGCGAGGGCCCTGGTGGGGGCAGTCTCACCATTCCTGCGAGGTGTTTGCAGCTATCTCGTTGGTGAGAAGACCTATTCTTGCTAAATCTGCCTGGCTGGCCCCTGTAGCCTTAGGATGACACATGAAGGCAGAAACCAGCTTAAATGGAGAACTGTTAAACCCATTGGCCCCCTGGCCAGGAGCTCGGAAGCAAGGAAGGGGACAAATCCAACTACCAGAAGTGTATTTTGGCAAACGTTGATGTAGGTCCTATCACCCAGATTCGGAGATATTTTTCCTTGGAGATCCCATCCAATACTCTTATCTTCTTGTTGTAGGGTTTTTAAAGATTTTATTTATTTATTTCAGAGAGAGAACGGGGTAGGGACAGAGGAGGAAGGATAGGAAGAAGGAGAGAATCTCAAGCAGACCCCACGCTGAGCATGGAGCCTGACGCAGGGGTTGATCTCATGACCCTGAGATCATGACCTGAGCTGAAACCAAGAGTCCGATGCTTAACTGACTGAGCCACCCAGGTGCCCCTTGTTGTAGGTTTCTAAAGTACCTCAAGGTCTATGACAGAACCTGACTATGAGCCCTGGCAAAACCTAGATGGATCCAGAATCTTGGCACTGAGACTATTTGATGGATCCACGCATAATCTCCAACAGCAAACAACAAAAGACAGGACAAATGCAAAGGACACAAATCCTACTTATTAGGGGAATGGTGAAAGCAAATACTGTGACATCAGAAGAAATGCGGGCTAAAATCACCAGATAGCCCATCTGTTACATACAGAAATGCAGAGTTTTCTTGAGCAGCAACGGGATCTAACCCAAAGGAAAAAGAGAAACAAAATACTAGCCAAGGGAGACTTGATTTCAGGCCCCTGCCCCTTAATGGGAACCCAGGGTTGCTTACCCCAACTCAGACTGAATAGTCCCCAAAAGACAGCACAGGCCCTGTGACTGCAAAGTTAAGGGCATTCACAGATCGCTATTTGAAATTTTACCTAAACCTTGTTAATCGGGCCTCTGAATTGGGAATAAAGTTCACACTTGCGTTCCCGGCAACGAAAGGTTTGCAAAGTAAAATGGATTGCATAAATCCTATTTAAGGGAATTACTAGAACAAACTGATTTTAAGGACCTTAGCACATTAATCATCGGAATAAAGATGGATACAACCAATTATCAATGGGTTTCAGAGAGTTTCCAAAGTGGTCCTCCAGGGCGTCCACTCAGAAACACTTTGTCAGCAATTAATGTTGTGTGTCTGAAATCCGGTATAAGAAGCTAAGGGTTTTTTTGTTTGTTTGTTTGTTTGTTTGTTTTAAAGTAACTCAGGGGGTGCCTGGGTGGCTCAGTCGGTTAAGCGACCGACTCTTGATTTCAGCTCAGGTCATGATCTCTGGGCTGTGAGATTGAGCCCTGTGTCAGGCTCCACGATGGGTGTGGAGTCTTCTTGGGATTCTCTGTCTCCCTCCCTCTGCACCCCCCCACCATGCTTGTGCTCTCGCTCAAAAAAAAAAAAAAAAAAAATAGTAACTCAGATTAGCCCACCCCCAAAAGGAAGCTTATTCCACTTTAAACAAAACCAATCTATGAAGAAAATCTAGAATTATAAAACAAATAATATACTATTAAAAAATTGCTGTAACACTCCTGTAAACAGAAAGCTTCGCTATGGAATCTAAAATTTGACTCTTTCCATAAAATACGCTTAAGGACAACTTCTTAGTAAGATGTCAGTCATATAGAGTGACCCATATCTATGGGGCAGATTTATGTCAGCAAGTCTGGGACATTTTATGCACTCTCCTGTGAGTCCCGCCTGGTGTGGACAAGAGTCTGAGGCTTTGTATGGGTGGCAGTTACCCTTGGTTTGTATGGGGAAAAATGGCTCATCCTGCTTGCTGCTAATTGGAGTATGTGAACTTCTGTAGGAATATTCATCCATTTCTATATCCAGCAATATTGTATCGAGCACCTGTGATGCACATAATGTATTCTTGTACATCTATACGAATATATACCTGCAGCACATGGAGTGTTCAGCTAATGAGCTCCATCTTTAGGGACTCATAATGGACCTCAATTAATGTTTCTGGCTGGCTGGTATCCATTTCTATCTTCTGACAGTACCCTAATTTCCTTTTGAGGAGTCACCTCTTTCTTCTTAGATTCCTCATGGAAGGATACAATCAGAATGTCTACCCTCTCCCAGTCAGGTATTGGGCTGGGCCAGTAGGGCTCTCCCTCTTTAACTTAATGGACTCTGTTGGCAATTCTGTGCCACCCAGATACCACCATTTGGAACAGGCTCTTTCTGCCACAAAATGGTAGCCATGCTTCTGCTCCCGATCTGCCCATACTGATGAGGCCAGCTCCTCAGTCTTTCCTCCTTTTGTGAGTCTCTAATAGTCTTTCAATACATTCCCCCTTGCTGAAGTTTGCTAGAGCCAAGTTCTGTTGCTTACAACCAAATCACCACATGGTGCTAGATCTTGAACCACTATACTGTGCTTCAAAAACTTTCTCCAGCAAAGTAGCTAAGCCCCCCCTCCAAAATCGGTGCATTTTCGAGCTGCCTTAAATCACCTGATTTGGGCTTCCTTCCTACAGTTTTAGAGAAAATAGTGTCCCCCCCCCCCTTTCAAATTGATCCCTCCACTCAGTAGGGTGACCAGTTTACCCAGGTTTGCCTGGGACATCCAGTTTTAGCAGTGAAAGTCTAACATTCTGGAAGCTCCTGCAGTCTCAGCAAAGTGGATCGTTGGTTACCCTAACCTAGAGCTTTTCTCTCCTCTCTTTCTGCACAATGGTGGAAGCTTTTCCCTTCACCAACAAACTGATGTTTTGCTCTGATTACCTCTCACTCTTCCCACGTTCCCAGAGATCTGAGTCCCTCTAAAACTCCACATACCTAACCTTAAACCTTCACCCCATCTTCTCTCCAAACACCCCAAAGTATCCAAGTAGAGATGCTCTGTGCTGACTCTTCAGACTCAACATATTCTGAACTAGATCCATCCTCTGCTCGCAAACACTGCATCCCCGTGTGGGTTGGCACTGCACTTTGGAGGCAACGTGTCCAAATGGCACTGTGACAGTAAATACTGGAATTTAAAATATGCATGCCACATTCAAATAGAGAAACACATGCATATGTGTACAGGAAGGAGGTACGAGGACGTTCTTTACAGCATTGTTCATAATGGCAAAATGGAAACTGCCCAATAGTGTATCAATAGAGGGTAATATATACATAAACTAGAGTCGATCCCTACTGTGAAATCCCATGCAGCAATTGGAAAGAATAATGACTGTTATCTTGTACAGATCTTACAATGTTGGGGTTCTATGCTCTTAAGTGGAAAGAGAAAGGTCTAGGGATGCGTGGGTGGCACAATCGGTTATGCATATGACTCTTGATTTCAGCTCAGGTCCTGAGATCGAGCCCCACATTAGGCTCCATGCTCCACACGGAGTCTGCTTGAGATTCTCTCTCCTTCTCCCTCTGCCCCTGCCACTTGTGCTCTCTCTAAAATAAATAAATAAATCTTTAAAAAAAAGAGAGAGAAAAGTCTAGAAAAATACATATGAAAATAATAAAACTTTATCTCTAAGCAAGGAATTGGGTTTGTTGGGAAGTTGTCAATAACGGTTGTGATGTTTTCATGTCTCAGTGAGGATAATATTTGCGTATATTATTTGAGTAATAATAATTCATTAATAAAAACATGATTATCCCACTCAATTTCCCATATTGGCTAGTACTGCCATTCTTCTTTAATCACCCAGACTCAGATCCATAATATTAGTTTCTGACACTTCCCTTTATTTCTTCTCTGTAATCAATGAATTTTCAAGACCCATCAAATCCTTCTTGAGATTGATGTTGGAATCAATGTGTTGGAAATTGCTGTTAATAGGTAAATGTTACCTGAAAAGAGTAACAGATAAATGTGTAAACATGCAAATAAACAACAAATACCTTGGTTGGAATTAGTTTGTTCCATCAGCATCCACAGCTTCAGCAATGGAATGGAGGGACAGAAGCAGGTGGGAGATTGAGGAGAGTGGCAGCCCCCGGCCCTGGGAACCTGATGGGGGTCGGGGCGGGGCTTCAGAAGGATGAAGATTGAGGAATGAGGGCTAAGAACAACTTTTGCTAAGCACCTGGAAGGAGAGATTTATGTAGAAGAGATCCTATAGGAAATTCTCAGGAGGGTTTTCAAATCTCAGAACAGAACACAGAGTATGGGACTAGAAAGGTCTTAAGGCTGTCTCGTCTGACCCACCATTGGGTGCACAACTTGAAGCCAAGATTAGTGCTTTTTTTTTTTCTTGGTATCCCGAACACTTGGCAAGGTCTGGCACAAAGAAGGGTCTCAATATACTTTAGTTAAATGGATGACATATACAGATAAGGAAACTGAGGCACAAGAGGTACAAGGTCATTTATCTCAGTTCAAAGAGCAGGAAAGGGCAGACCTAGGAATCAACCCTAGGTCTCCCCATTCCCTGATCTGAGCCCCCACATTATATGGATCCATTTCCCCAGTTGCTGCCATACAAACCCTTGGCAGGCATGAGGCACGCCCACGCGATTCTTTTCCACTCCACTGTCTTAAGACTCATTTGTGAAGCATGAGTGTTCTTCACCCCTTTCAGTAGCCAAACACCAGGGCATCCACTGCTCCACCCTGCTCCTAGCAGAGGGAGCGGGCAGCCTGCCTCCATGATGCTTTATCAGTATAGAATGCCATGCTTCCAGACTCCATATGACTCCCTCTGACTGCCTGCAAGGTTCCCCAAGGGCCCCCAGGGTGACAGGAAACTAGAAAGCATATTCATTCAGTGAAATAAAATCTTCCCTCCCACCTTCTCTTGGGCTCTGGTTTCCAGGCGGTGAGTAGAATAAAGGCTCTGTTTTAGGAGCAGAGGCTCTGGCCATGTGGCAGGAGTCACACAGGCTCCCAAACAGAACATATAGTATGTTTTGGATTGTTCTCCCTGTTTCCAAACCTCGCAAAGTCTCTCCTACTTGGGCCCACAGAGAGATCCCCATTCAGCCTTCAGGACTCCTCCCCTCCTAAGAAGCCCTCCCTGCTTCCCCTCAAAGCCAAATGCAACTGCTCTCTCCAGGCCATCCTGAAGAAAATCTGGCTTTCCTGGAGGTAGGACCTCTGTCCTTCAGCACTGAGGGTTCATCGTGCAACCCACCTGTGTTTTTCACGAGGAGCAGGTGGACAAAATTTTTTGAAAACATCCCCATGAGAGCTGAGCAGAAAATGCTGTATTATATTGACTCTCAAACAACATAAATCATTGTGTAAAAGGCTCACTTCCTGCATAAAAGTAGTGGCTTTGACCCAAACAGTCTACTGTAGTCCCCCAAAGGACAGCTCCCCCTCGCAGGGGTAGAGCAAGAGACTCCAGGCCCCTCCCCATGGACAGGAGCTTCAAACCCTGCTGATCTTCACCTTCGCTTCAGCGCAAAGCTTGAGGGGGGAGGGGTGATGGTGATGGGGAGAAGGCTATGGGCAGAACTCAGCATCTGGTGAGGCCATCAGAACAGTGTGGGCACCCCACTCCTGGTACCAGGTCACATCATTCAGTTCTCTGCTGCTGATCACCATGGTTGCACTCCTTAGGTGCCCTGAAACCAGCATCGGCCCTCAACCTCCAGGAAGAAACTCAGCTAAGGGCCAGGGAGAGAGCAGTCTGCAGGCACTCCTTAAGACGTATGTGTAGTATAATGGCAGCTTGGATGCTGACTTAACAGGTACAATCAATACTTCAAGAATCCCAGACTTCAAGGGGCGCCTGGGTGGCTCAGTCGTTAAGCATCTGCCTTCGGCTCAGGTCATGATCCCAGGGTCCTGGGATCGAGCCCCGCATCAGGCTCCCTGCTTTGCAGGAAGCCTGCTTCTCCCCCTCCCACTCCCCCTGCTTATGTTCCCTCTCTCGCTGCGTCTCTCTCTGTCAAATAAATAAATAAAATCTTTAAAAAAAAAAAAACCCCAGACTTCAATATAAAAAAAAAAAAAAAAAAGAAAGGAAAGAAAGAAAGTGGGGGAAAGTAGCTCTTTTAATTCCTAGGGCTGACTTTAATTTCTAGGGCTCTGAAACCCCAGTCTGCCTGCGAGCAGATACAAATAATACAGTCCATTCAGAATTTTCACATTCCAGTGTGATTTATTTAAAAAAAAAAAAATGAAATCTAGGGTCACTAACTCTTTCCCAGTCTGATTTAGGAATGATAACAATGTAATGGCCTTGATTTAGAAATGAGAACAATGTAACTGCCTTGTGTTTATCCCAACCCACTCTCAACTCCCTGGGGCTTGCATGGCCCACGGCCGTAAGCAACAGTGGGTGGACCTTTGTGGTCAGTCCAGCACCATGGGGATGAGGAGGAGGGGTGAGGCTTGGGCTCCTGCGAGCTGGCCCCTTCTTGGCATCCTGCCTGCCTACTCTTGTCTGCACTCTCAGCACTGGCCAGGGAGCTGGCTCTGGCCCCTGGAGGTCAGCAAGTTCTCCTGGGCAGATGGGTTTCCATGGACCTCACCAGGCGAGATCCCCCCACACGACCCTGAAATGGAAAAAAAGTGCCTTCCCATCTCTAGATCTCTGTTTCCTCATCTCTAAAATAAGAGGGTTAAAATAATTCAAGTCCAAGTTGACTCACAGTATTCAATGCTTCTGCTCTCACTTTAAGCCCTGCTGCGGGAAGGCAGAACCCCAGATCTGGGGGGCGGGGAGACAAATTCTCCAAGATACCCATTGGGTCTAACCATGTGTTAGGGTTCCCGCCACCACATCCTCACTCCAGTGGCTGGCTTTCTGCTTCTATGGTTTGGTCTTCCTGTCTATTCAAGAACCGCAGCATACTGCTTTAAAATAGATTTTAAAACCTGATCACGCTTTTCCTTTTCAGAATTGTCCTGGGTATTCTTACTTGTTTATTTTTCCATATGAACTTTTCAATCAAATAAGCTAATAAATGGATTAATTGATTTGATTTTAATTCTGATTAAGCATGAAATTTAACCTCTCTTAACACTGACTCATGTCATCTGTAAACAGAGATCGGAATGTTTCTCTTGCAAGGTTATCTCGAGAATCATGTGAACTAATGTAGTGAAGCATCCACAAAGAGCTTGGCATATATTAGATGCTCAATAAACAAAAATTAGTATGAATATTTCTTTGATGTCCAAATAAACAAAACCAAAATTATCAAACATGCACTTAATTTCACCTAAAAGCAAGTCACTTCTAAGACATAGTTTCCACATCTGTATTGTATGCAAAAGTGGGATTTCCTGCACCATTAAATGTGGATAAATATGATGGCCCAGTAGAAACACTGAACCATGGGGAAGAAATGCAGAAAAACCTTCTGGGGATATGGTTGAAATTCCAGGCACAGGAGGAAGGGACAGATAATTGTCCTTACATTTCCTTTTATTCAGAAAAATATGAGCTAAAGCAGGAAGCTTAGCTCCCATTGTTGAGAACAGCAGGGAATTATAGGGGCTGTGTGTGCTGAATATATTTTTTACGTATTATCTTGTAAAGAGCAGCAAATTTGGCTTCATAACAGTGAGATCAAGCATAGCAAATTTACTTAAATTCTTGGAGTGCATAACTGAATCACACAGCCTTTCTATGTATTTCACCCCTAGAAAAGGATTTAATAACGTCTCTGCTGCGTTCTTTGTCTGGGTAAAAAGCAAGGGAAAAGAGTTTGAGGGGATTTGATGAATTACAACTTGTCTTGGGCATAGGACAAAGCTCATTTGGTTGTTGCAAAAGCAGAAAATTGGCAACTCCTATGAGTGAAAAGGCTGGTGGAGCTTAGGAAAACAGGTAAGCTTGCCCTCTTGCTCTCTGAAGCCTTGAGAACCCTGCCTGTGGGCTCCAGTGCTCACCAGGACAGGTGCCTGCAGGACAAGAAAGTGGGGACTGTCCTGTTTGAGCAGAAGGAAGAAAGACAAATGTCTGATCCTTGACTTTGAGTGACTATAGGGCACAGGTGGGGGCCCAGCTCCTGGACAGAGGTCAACAGTTCTTTGATTCATTGGGGCTTAGGTTGTATAGGATAATGCTGAACCCTGATATCTTCTCCCAGGTAACCTTAACCCAGCAGGATTGAAGCCGATTCCCAATCCCCAGGACATCACCTTCAGCCTCTCTCCTGATGATGTCTAAGTGAGAACCAGGATGTAGGCAGACATTGGGAATATTGGCCCAGAACACTCTTCATAGAGGCTTGCACATGGCAGAACCCAATCCTCTGGGAACTCACTGCCAGACATTTACTGGAATCTCCACCCTAACTCTATAGGGAGCAATACTGCCCTTTTTAGGGGTGGGGGGATATGCTCCTAAGCAGCCAGAGGCCAAGGGGGCCCAGCAGACAAGCCCAGATATCATCGCCCCAGTCCTCCCTGAGTTTGTCCATTCTGGTAAAGGATGTGTCAGCTTATCCTACAGCTGGAAGATTCTGGAATTTAAAAAAAAAAATTACTTTCTACAATACTATTGAAAACATCTCTAGATTGGCAGCTATTTCCTGTTTATGGAGGATTGGTTATTTAACTTGGTGAAGTTTAATGGCTCACAAGGCTGGAGTGTGCCTAGATGAGTAGTTCACAGTCCTGACTATCCATTAGAAACTCCTGGGGAGCTTTTTAAAAATGTCAGTGCCTGCGGTGGTCTACCACTGGAGATTCTAATTTAGATGGACTGGGGCGGGGTCCAGGGCATCCATTGCTTTTGAAAGCTCTGCAGGTGTTTCTGATGTGCAGTGAGTTGCTAGAGAGCTTTTAGAAGGATGAGGGGAGAATTTCTAGACATGTATAAACACCAGCCCAGCAGTCCCTGAACTGCAGAGTCATGGAGATCAGTTTATTTTGCAGCTAATGAAGGCAAATAGACATTCCCTGAAATTTTTACTTGGAAGCCCTGAGTGTCCCCATCTACTCAGAACCAACTAGTGCTAAAGGTGTGGCCTAAGGTAAAGACTGACCACAGAGGAAGGAACGTCAGGAAGGAACGCCATAGACTCGTAGGTTGGAGAGATTCACTAAGTAGACCCATGCCCAGCCCAGTTGCATTAGTGGACTCAAAATACAAATGGTGCCTCCATACTTACCAAGAAAACTTCCAAGTTCCCTTAGGCAGCAAGCTCTCCTATAGTCCACATAGACTAGTTCAAACAGCTTCTCCTGGTCTTCCTTCTACTCCCTTGGCTATACTTTCTCCAACTCTGTTGTGTTTCTTTTCTCTTCCTGAACCTTTCGTGTTGTGTTCTCTGGAGTTCTGTCTTCCATCATCTCCTTCTCCCATACTACATGTTCTTCCTTGGACATCTCACCCTTTGGATGAAGTTGATGACTCCCAACATCCATTACCTCCAGCCCGGATCTGTCCTCAAGATGCACATCCTCTTAGCTTAACTACCAAGCAAGCATCGTCATTTGGAAATCCCACCAATGCTTGCATTCAATAGTGCCAATGGAACTCATCATCTTCCTGTCAAAGCTTGTTTCCTTCAGGTTTCCTACTTTGGTGAAAGGTGCCTCATCCACGCAGGACCCAAGCTAGAACCCTGGGGGTCATCAAAGACTCCTTTATTAGGCTTCCCCTGCCTAGTTACTCACTCACCAAGCCCTCTGGATTTTACCAGCTAAAAGTCACTCAAATGCAACAACTTTTATCTATGCCAATATCCTACTTCAGGCCACCATCATCACACCCACAACAATTTCAACAGTCTCCTAAAACATTCCCACCTTCCAAACATTCCCATCTCCCTCCAACCTCTTCACACTACAGGTCAGAGCAATCTCTCCAAATCTGATCAATTCACTCATTCACTCCCTTCCTTAAAACCCTCACCCGGCCCCCATCGTTCTCAAGATAAAATCCAAACTCCTCCACAAAGACCCATATGGTCTTCTATTCCCTGGTCTGCTTGTCTCCTCCTGTTCCCCACCTCCCACCACACATATTCCAACCATGCTGATGGTTAATGCTCGATGGTTAATTACCTTCTGATTCAACTTCAGATCTCCCTCTTTCCCACTCACCTCCACACACCCCAGGGAGGGAGGCAGAGCAAGGCATTTACTACATGGAGAAATGAGAATGCACACAAATCAGGATCCATGCAGGAAGCAGGAAGGGGACTGGGTTACACAGGCAAGATTCCTTTCTCCAGTTTTAGCATTTGGGTAAGTCACTCCTCCTCCCTGAAGAAGAAACCACAGTAGGGTTGGAAAGAAAGATGGAAGTTTTCCTCCTCAGAGAAGAGCGAGTAATGGTCCCTCTCTACAGCATGTGTTGTGTTCATTGTGGTATGCCCAGAGGACCGCTTGGGGGGCCTATGGAAGATACCCCCAAAAGGCTCACTGGGTGAACAGAAAGAGCAAATTACTGAGGGATTTACATGAGAAGAAAAGAACTTGACCACTCTCCTTCCTGGGGCAAAATGGTGGCCCCTTCTCCAGATGGAGAGGATGCATCGGACTTGCAACCATGCAATCAATGTTTCCGGAGATGCTGTACCCATCTTAGTGAGATGAAGTGGAGGGAACCTGGTCTTCATTGTGCTTTGAGGTCAGTAGCCAGGAAAACGCATGCCCTTTGTTCATTCAGCTCCAGAAACATCACCTTTGGGGAGCTGCAGCAACCCTGGGGAACCAATGTCCACCGCAATTCAGAGAAAGCGAACTTCACAGCACCCACTGGTTGGCGGTTCGGTACGACTGGTCACCAGCAGTTCTGCCTCCTTCTCTGCATTTCAAAGCTGGCATAATATTAACTACACCCTTAATATGATCATAATTTGGGCCTTAAATTATACGGTCATTCTTACCAAATTGTTTCATGTTTCTGTTCATAAATTACTTCTCTGGCTGCAAATGGAAACTGCCACATTGCTAAGGCCATTTCTCTCCAGATGGGAGGGAAAGCTTTATATTTTAGCGGAAAGAAAACTGCCTAATTGCCCAGCAATAAAAAAAAATAAGAAATAATTAAAAAATTAAAAAATAAATCTGTGCTGTGAAGGTTTCCCCCTCCTCCTTTCTCTGGGTCATCTACATAAGAGAAAGGCCTGACCAGGTCTTCCAAACACCCCACTCCACCCCCCAAAATGAAATTGTCTTTATCATACACAGCACAAGGCTTCACATACAGGGTCGACTCCCGCAGACACCCCTCTTTCTCCTCCCCTCCCTCTCTCCTTTCCCTCCTTTTTCCTTTCTTTCTTCTGTCCATTCAACAATACTTTTGCACCCCTACTATGTGCCAGCCACCCTGCTGGACCTCGTGACTTCACAGACACTATTCCTGACCTCGTGGAGGTTCAGTTTCAGGACCAGTGATGCAGTTTCTCAGCAAATTCATCAATGCCTTATGGTTCTCTTTCCTTAAAAGAGAAGAGCAGTTTGGAGACTAGGGGCACCCCCACCCCCTCACCGAAAACCAGTGTGCAATCAGTTTCCTCCCACAAGTTAAAGCAAACTCTCAAGGGCAGGTTGAGTCCTGAGTCCCAGCTGATGTGATGGTGGCAGGAAAGCAGCAGACGTGTGGAGAAGGGGAGGTAAGCCAGGTAAATGTCCAACGTCCCCCAACCCCATTCTCTGTTTCTGTGACTCTAGTTGAAGTGAGTTGGCCCTCGTTGGTCTTCGGACCCTGGCTGAAGCTGGCAGCGGGACTCCCTGCCTCCCTCAGCATCTTCCCATTCTCAGTCCCTTCTTCCCTCCTCCGACCTGAAGGCCAACTGGCTCCCCTGCAGTGTCAAGATCAAGGTCAAGCTAAGCAGGTGTCCCAGCACCTGGAGAGGCTGTTGGGCTGACCCAGCTGCCACTAGCAGCCTGCACCCCGATTACAAGAAATCCCAAAGCTCACAGAATTAGCGGAGCCAGCTCTTCATGAATTTGTTTCCCAGTGTTCTGGAAATGTCACCGAATCTTCTGCCATGTTCCCCATTAGGCGAGTGACCCATTAGGATGCTAATTGTGAAAAGCAGCAACTTTGCTCTCTTTCCTCTCTGGCCACCTCTTGGCAATGTAGGAACCTTTCCCTCCCAAGCACCTCTGATAGTGAGAGTGAAGCCTGCTTTTTAAAAATTTTTTAAAGATTTTATTAATTTTTAAGTAATCTCTATACCCAATGTGGGGCTCAAACTCACAACCCTGAGATCAAGAATCGCACGCTCCCCCCGCCGACTGAGCCAACCAGGTGCCCCGGGTAAGACCTATTTTTAAGGGCATGGTGCTGAAACACTCCCTGGAAGAGAAGCAGAGTGGGGTCACATAGACACACAGAGCTGGAAAGACAGGGAGGAAGCCATCTGGGGAATCACTCATCCAGAGGTGAGAGAGCCAGTCTGCACCATGTCTGCCCAGGGACAGAACTCAGCTTGCAGTTGTATTTTGTTTATCATGCAAAGTGTTTTTGAAGGTTTTGAATTACTTTTTAGTATTTAAAAATCAACAAGTTTCCCCTAAAATGTGAATTTCCAGCTTCTTTTGAAAACTCAGAAGATGGGCTGTGGCTGGGCAGGTGACAACCACAGTGGATGGGAGGAGGGTGGTTTTTTGTCCTCTTGCTGACAAACACTACAGTCCCCACCCAGCCCTCTTTCCCTCCCCTGATTGGTTCCAGCCCCTGCTCGCACTTAGCTTGGATGCGTTAATTGCAGTTTTCAACTGCAGGGAGTGTCCCGACCCCTTGTGAAGTGGGATGCTAGTAATAAGTTGCTAATGATGGTTAGAGCATCAATATTTGCAAGTCATTGACTTCAAAAACTAATCAGAGCAGCACCAAAGTTTTCCTTGGAATAACTTTGTGTTCTTATCAGTTATTTATATTCTGATATTCGTTCTGGACAGAGTGGGGCTGGGGAGAGGTAAAGCCAGGACGTAGGCTGAGCACGGGTGTGTGAACATCATCTGTCTGTGTTGCAGAAGGAGCAGGGTTGAGACCTGTGGGTGTAGACAGCTGGCCCCACTCCTTGGACGGAGAAAAATACCCCACGAATCCAAGAGACAACCTTGGAGGACAGGCAGAGTTGGTTGGTTGGTCTCCCATGGGAGGGCTCAGGAGGCAAGCTAGGAACACATGATTGGAGCCCTGGGGGCTGGATGAAGGGGGTTGCTCCATCTCACACAGGCGCAGGTCTACCCCCAGGTGAGTCCCGCCCATGGTCTGCCTGAGATGCTGTCCAGCTTGGGTGAGGTTAAAAAAGACACCATGGGGGACTCGAGAATGCAAAGAAACAAGAGATCCGGCTTGGTTGTGATTTGGGGCTTTTCTTCAACAGCCACGTTCAACGGTGTGGTTGCTGGCACAGAGCAGTGAAGAGTGAGACCAAGTGACATGACAAGGGGGTTGGGGGCACACACGAGGGCGTCAAAATAATGCCCAGCTGCAGAATTGAAGCTGGATGAGGAGGGAAACAGTAGCATCAGGGAAAGGCAACTGGATCAAGGCATGGGGTGTCCCGGTGAGACCAATGGATTGCTAGAGCTGCATCCTAGATGGAGTGAGCAGAGAGACAGGAGGTGGTGGTCAGAGAGACCTGCACAGAATAGGGATTTGGGAGAGTTGCAATTACTGGTTAATGAGCTGGTCTAGGATAAAAGCATGCAAATGAAGGGCCAAAGTAGAGTGGGACTATAAAGCAGGGACTGATGGCCTGATGACGTGAAGCGAAATGGGGGTTTCCGTGAAGGCAGGAGGAAGGCTGGTCTGGAAGCAGGAGCGGGGAGGGGGTGGGGGAAGACAAGTCATCATGCAAGAGGGCCGCAGAGGAAACCGTTCTCAGGGATAGCCACGTTCCCATTAGAGCAAGAAGGAAAAAGGAACGGCGGAGAAGTTGCTGAGGTCATAGAGGATTTTGCTGATGACGCAGACCAAGAATTCCGGAAGTCACAGTAGCCAGTTTCCATGAGTTGGGGAAGGAGCAGGAGACACAATAGGGATGTGGGGTGCCTTTCAGGATTTAACGAGCCAGAGCCAAGGTGATCTGGGAATCTGGGGCTTTGTAGGCAGGGGAAATGAACAGAGATAAAGGGAAAAACGAGATTTGTCATGAAGGACTCAAGGCACTTAGCAGTCCCGTGGGGCCAAAAGTGTTGAAAGAGAGAAAAGTGGGTGTTTGGGGCTTCCTCTGGATTCTGTCACTGGAGGTGAGGAGGTGTGGGGAAGCTAAGCACTCCTCCAGCAGGCTGGAGCATCCACAGGCTCCTTTCTGATTCCTGTCAATGCTGATGGGTTTCCTGGCAAGGTGAGTTCTTAGACATACTTGCATGGGGTTCACTCTTGACTCCTGTCCAGGAAGAGGATGGCCTTGCCTCAGTTTCCTTGCGTGAAAAACAAGGCATAATTAGAACCACCCCCCTAAAGCTGTTGTAAGGATAAACGCAAAAGAGAATGAATATAAAAAGCTTGGCATGTGTTGAAGATTCCAGTGGTTCTCTTTCTTCTCAACCACAACTCTACCACAAGAATGTGCTATTCATGGAGGGCAGAGTTATGTTTAGTGAGGAAAATGCAGAGCTGAGTAGAGACTGTGCTAATTGCCTACTTTTCCTAGGTATACATTTGGAAAGCCTAACAGCTGGGCCTCTATCAACAGGCTACTGTTCTCCAAATGGAAGCTAATCAAAGTGCCCAGGAGGAATTAATCAGTCTCCGTAGGACTGGTCTAAGAACCCACACTTTTTAAGTGACATAAATTCCAACTGGTAGCTTACTAAATCTTGTTGATTGATTGGGAAGGCAGTGAGGGGCTGGAGCCCGGCTGATGGTTCTGTATTGATCGCAGCTTTTAGCCAAGTTATTAAGTGGTTGGAGATAGGGGGTTATATGGCAGAGTCCCACATTCCCTCTGCACCCTCCCCTTCTCCGACATTTCAGCTTAAATCACAGCATTTCCCAAAAGGGTATTAGCTCTTGTGGACAAAGGGGCTGACTGCATTAAGCAAGAAAGGCTTTATAGCACACATCAAATTTTCATGTGCTGAGTAGGGTGCCAAGGTTCATCCTCAGAGCAGCTCACCCCTCACCAAGAAACCCGAGAGGAGTCCAGCAGCCCATGCGGCTTGAGCATCTTGGGAAAGAGCAAGGAAGTCACCTTCAGAAAGGCCTCGGTGGCGGTTTGGCCTCCTGGAGCCAGGAGACTAGGATGTGCAAAATTCAGCACCTTGCTCCAGAGATTCCCTCTTTCTGCGTCAGGTGGAAATAAATTAACCCATGGGATTTTCCCCTGAGCAGAGCCAGCTTCTGTCTGCCTAGCATTGATCAAATCAATCAGCCTATTGAGAAATAAATAGAGGAAGGGACCGGTGTTATTGAGTGTGAGCTAATGGCTGAGATTGGCCTGGACACTTTGCACATACAGTCTGTCAGCTTTGGTCTCTGCATTAGTCTGTAAAAAACTAGTCAACCTCACACTTCTCCTCCTGTTAAAACTCTGTAAGCCTGTTATTTTGCCGCTATCAGGTCATTCTGGTTTCACTGGACATTGGAGGACATATCCAGATCTTCTCCCATAGGAGCCATTGGACCAATAGGTCCAATATCTAGACTAGCAGACTTGTAAATGCATCTTGCCCAGTGGAGGTCCTCTTGGAGACGGAGACCGTGCTGCACAAAACTTCTTCTTTTGCTGAGTCTCCGTATGTTGGGACAATGTGAATGTGACCCCCATCCAGGACTGCCCATGGCGCCCTTCCCAAGCCCCTTCCTCTCTGTCCCAGTTGAAAGACTCTTTGACCTTCAAATGTAGAATGGTCACTTATAGGTAAATCCTAGCTCCCCACCTTCTCATGCTGAGTACAACCCTTGGGGACAATTCTGCAGATCCAGAGGACAGGGTGGGAGAGCAGTGATGGCAGGGAACTCCAGACTCCATGACGGGAGAATGAGCTGGGACTGAATGGAAGGTGGGATTTGGTGATTCAGTCTTAACTATTCCAGCTGTGTCATCTGTCCTTTTGCTTCCTTTCTGCGGGATTCCCATTTATTCATAGCTTCTCAAGGCTCTAGGAGTCGAGGATGTTGGGGACAAAACTTCAGAAGACAAAACTCCAGAACAATTAAGTAACTGGGTCCAAAAGATTGGAGAAGGGGATAGTGGGCAACAAAAGCTTTTAGGACAGATTGCATTGAGCCATGGATGCCCACTGTTGGCCAAATGCCCACCCAACCTCCAAACTTCTTTCATGTCAGGTGGTCTAATATCAGAGACAACTTTGCAATTCTTCCAAGAGAATAAGAACTAGAAGAACAAAGATCTCCAGGAAATCTATTGAAAAATCTGGGTCATCCGAATCGTAAGAATGGGTATTTTTCCATGGGTCTCAATAAAAGTTTTCATTTTTCATTGCTTTTTTTTTTAAAATGTGGCCCCTGAGTCAGGCCTGTGAAAACAGGTTGTTCATTAGTGAAGGAATTCATGAAGAAAAGGTGCGGTTTGAACTCAGATCTACCTGGACCCAAACTTCACACATCTTCTTGTCAGCAATTCCTGAAGGAGCTTATACACTGAATATATGCATGCAAGTAGAAAGAGTTTTTAAGCAATAAGAGAATTTTTCCATTTGTGTAATTCTTTTCCGATTACAAAGCACTTCCACGTAATTCTTATGAACACAAGCGTCTCTTCAAATCAGCATTATTTCCGGATTTCTTAATTCTTTCAAAGTAGCATTTGATAAATGCTTGCTTAATTCATTCAAAAAGTATTTATCAAGGGATCCCAATGTTCCAGGCGTTATGCCATGCTTTGTGGAGACAAAGGAAATACTCTCTACCTTCAAGTAGATCATAGTCTAAAGGAAAAAAACCAATGAGCATGTGGGAAAACATCGTGATGAATGTTCTGTCCAGTTTGCTATAGAAACACACCAGAGAGAGGCCCATTCAAGTTTGAGGCTAGTCTCAAAGAATGAGAAATTGATGTATGAATATATGAGTGAATGGATCAAAAATGTTTTACCTTTAAGGTAATGTCCCACCTCCTTAACCAGAAGGAACAAAAACAGGCTCCTTCATTACCTGAATTCCAGTAATTGCTTCGATTCCATGTAAATCACTGTATATTGAGCATCATTTATGGGCCAGGCATTACACTAGAATCTATATGTTTGGGGCCATGCAAATGAATTAGATTAAGAATCAGCGAGCTTTTCTGGGAATTTTGGATCATAAACATTTTTGGCTTTGCTCGCCATACAGTTTCCACTCTGCAGTCATAGTGCAAAAGCAGCTGTAGAGAATGGATAATCAAATGGGTGTGGTTGCATTCCAATAAAACTTTATTTACAAAAACATCTGGCTCCTGGGCTATAGTTTGCCGACCCCCTGAGTTAGATGAACAAAGTTCCCAACCTAAGCGAGCTGACAACCTCACCCCATCCTACTTCTAAATCAACTTGCTATTGTCTTTCTACTTGTGCTCCATTCTCTTCCACATTCGTGCCCCTGCTGCTTCATCTGCTTGGAATGATGTCTCTACCATCTACTTCTTTGGCATCCCCCAAAGGATCCCCCCCCAACCTCAACCCCTACTCACAGCACACTGATAACTTTGAATTCAGAAAGACTTTCTTGAGCAAAATGAAAAAAAAAATCTTGAGCATAACAAAATATTTAACTAATTTAACTATAAAAAATATATTTTTCAAAATTCTTCACATAGTAAAATACCAACAAATGAACTGGCAAAAATATTTGCAAGAGTGGACTTAAGATTACTATCCACAATACATAAAGAGTCCCCATAAATCAATAAGAAAAAGGCAAAAAAAAAAAAACAAAACAAAACAAAACCCAAAAACCCACCCAGAATAAAAATAAGCAGAAAATATGGAAGGGACATTCATGAAGATAAATGTAAATGACAACCAATAAATATCTGAAACATTGCTCATTCTTTAATGAGTAAATGTGTAAAATGAAAATTAAAACAATAATGCAGTATCATTGTTTGGCCAAAAGTTAAAGAGATAAATAATATTCTACAAAAATTAAAGATGATAAGTAATGTCCTGCATTATAAAATGGATGGAAATAGGTACTTTTCATAAATAGGTAATAGAAGTGTACTTCTGTAAAGATTGTTGGAAACATAAATGGTAGTACCTGAACAATCATAAATGTGTACTTTATTTTTATTTTTTAGTGTACATACCTTTAAGTTCAGAAATTCTTCTTCTAAGAATCCCCCTTCAACAAATACTTACATATGTATACAAATGTGCATGCTTAAGAATCTTTGAAATAATGAAAATTTGAAATCAATCTAAATGTCCAAGTTAAATTTTAATGCATAGAGTATACAAAAATAGGCAGCAATTAAGAAAAAGAAGCTAAATCTATGTCAAGTATTGAAATGCAAAGATATTTAAGGTATATTGATAACTGAAAAAAGAAAATCATAGGGCAATAAATATTGCATGATCCTACTTTTTTAAAAAGGATATTTTTTATAAAAAAGATATATCTGTATATGCGTATCATATATATTTAATGTAAGATCCACAAGACTTTTGTGCAAATTACAAAAGGTGCCCTTTCTTCAAGATAGTTTATACTTCCAGCTGTCAGAAAATTCTAATAATATTCTGATTTTGTTAGCACAAGACATTTCTAACCATCTGCTAACAAACTGCCATGATAACTACACAAATCTACGATATCTACATTGTGTCACACTGTGAGGTTGATTGCCTGCAAAACTACACATTTAAATGCTTGGAAAAAAGTCTGGAAGCAACCCACAGAACCATCAGCATCCCGTATCTCTGAAGGAAAAAGTCAGAGGTGGAGTGAAGTTAAGGGGCAGCATTCACAGGTTACCTTCTCTCTATATTTTTAATGTTTGAATCTTTTATGATATGTTGCTTGGATAAAACAAAAGGCAATTTAAAAGAATCAGTAAAAATTATTAACAAAGACTCTAGTTAAATATTTTTAAAAATTGTCTTCTTTCTTATAAATCAGAAATAAATATTTAGAAAGTGGAATGGAAATCCTCCCTATATATAATGGTAACAACAGTTATAAAATTGGAAATAAACGTAACAGGAACTTTGATCATACCCCTACCCTACTATGCAGTTACTTGGTTAGTAGGTGTTTACTCAAGGAAAGTGAAAACATGTGACCTCAAAAAAACTTGCATCAGTATGTTTATAGCAACTTTATTCATAAAATTAAAGAACCTAAATATCCATCCACAGGAGAATGTATAAAAAATATTGTGGAATAGTCATAACGTGACATCATAAGAAATATATATTTGGTCTTTACCCCACGTTCCTGACACAGAGTTCCTAAAACCCTGGTAGCCTCCTCAGTGGTAGGGGTGCTCAGACCATCTTTTGTTCTAATATTTGGGCTTTGACCCGGATTCCCTACAGAGAGCTCCTAAATCCCTCGGAATTTTCTGGGTGATAGGATCACCAGGAAATGAGGCGACGGTTGGTGAGCTTCTGAACAGTTTCAGGATGGGAGTTGGTCACCAGAAAGACCAAGCCATGATTAGAAGCCATGATAGAAACTTTCAGCCCACCCTCCCCATTCTCTGGGGGAGAGGTGTGGGGCTGGGGATTGAGTTAATAATTTATTGTGCCTACCTGATGGAAGCCTCCACAAAAATCTCTGAGAGCTTCTGGGTTTTGAACATCCACCTGACAAAAGGGTGGTGTACCCTAACTCCAAGGGGACAGAAGCTCAAGACTTCCAGAACTCTCCCTATGTACCTCTTCATCTCACTGTTCATCTGTATCTTTTATAACATTTTAAAATAATAAACCACAGAACTCAGGGAAACGCTTAATGCATTGGCCAAACAATGATACTGCATTAAGCGTTTCCCTGAGTTCTGTGAGCCACTCTAGCAAATTACCAGATCCAAGCAGGGGGTCGTGGGAACCCCTGATTTTATAGCTGGTTGATCAAAAGTACCGGTGACAACCAGGACTTGTGACTGGTGTCTGAACAGGGCGGGGGGGGGGGGGTGTCCCTGTGGGACTGAGCTCTGTAGTTTGTACTAACACTGGGTGCTTGGCGTCAGAATTGCTTAGTGTAGGGGGAAAGCCCACACTTTTGGTGAAAGAAGCAGTTCGTGGGTAGAGAAAGAGTTCTCTCTTTAAGTAGTATTCCACGATAAAAATATTGTAGAATAGCACTTAGCAATAAAGAGAACAAACCACTCACATACACAATTACATGACTGAGCAGAAGAAGCCAGGCACAAAGGAATGCACGGTGCAGGATTACAAAGGACAATTGCATTTATGCAGAGCTCTCGAACCAGCCACACAGATCTCTGCTGATAGAAATCAGAGCCGTGATTGCTTGCAAGGCATGGAGATTGAATGGAATGGGGCACAAAGAACTGGCTGGCAAGAAGGAAATGTTCTGTCTTGCTGGGGTGTTGGTTACATGAGTAGATACATTTGTTAAAATCCATCAAAGTGTAAGGTTAAGATCTGTGCATTCACTGTAAATTTCATCTCGGTCATTAAATTTCATCTCTGTCAAACATAAAATAAAAAAAGAATTGTGAAGATCTACGTGATGGGGAAATATTTGACATTTCCTTGAAGAAATGTCAAGATTTCTAGTTAGTTACAGTAGCTGGAGAGGCAGAGACCTTGGAAAATTTTCCTGCCTCTCTGCCTAGTTTGTTTCAATTCTGTGTAAGGGGAAGGCTCTTGGAGCTCTGTAATAATCGCTTTCCTGGTAACCATCCTGCACTGATGAGCAGGAACTGTTAGAGGCCTTTGCAAATCTGGTTCACGGGGCATCAACCAATTCCTGAGACACATCCACACCACTACTGCCTAATGATGGCAGATGGCATTCGGCTGATCAAAGTGGAAGACGTCAAGAAAGAAACTGCCACATTGTATATAATCTGTCCAGGAATTTGTAAAGTAAATAAATGAGTAACAACAACATCAATTGAACAAAATTTAAGTAGACATGCCTTGTTTTTTACAGTAATTCCCTGGCAGCAGGGAAGTGAGATGAGAAAGAAGATGATTTAAAAGCCAGTGCAAAGCACAGCCCACGCCTCGCCCCGAGGTGGCCGGGCGGGGAAGGGCAGGGGCTCCTTCCTATTCTCCCATGGCTCCGGAGCGGCTCAGGAAGAGACTGAACCAAACGCCCACTGCTCGGGCTCTGCTCCGCATCCTGGCCTCATCCCGGTGCTGTGCTCAAAGGCTGGAATCGGGATAATGATACCGTGACCCTGTCCGTAAGCCAAGCTCAGAGGGAAATTAATCTTACTTTAAAAAAAAACAAAACAAAAAGAACATTTCGATAAAAGTACAAACATGCACTTTGTCCCTAGGAAACCTACTGACCTGGTGAGCTTGCTCAGTGAATCGGCCGGAGCAGAGCATCTGAAGACGGAAGACAGCAGGGGTGGAGGACCTCTTCCCTCTGAGACCCCAGTCTCCTGTGTCACCTTCACATCTTACAGGAATCTCCACGACATTCCAAGATGAAGCCGTCATTCCTTATTTCTGAACTGTCTTACAACGTTATATAGGTAACTGCTGCTTATAAAACACGGTCTCTGCTCTGAAGGCTGACTAAAATACATATATTCGAGGAATTTCTAAGAACCAAGGCAGCTTGAGCATAAACATGTAACTGTACAGCTCCTCTCCTCCCCATCACATTTCTGACCTCCCAAATCACAACTACAATTATCAAGGAGATATCAAAGTACAGGGAAATCTCCTGTGGAAGTTGAGAAAGAATGTCACCCACATGCCCTTCACTCCCTAAGTTCCAGGCATTATACTAGGTGCTGTTCCGTGTATTATAAATGTTCGATATTTCTGCTAGATATAGAGGAGGATGCATGAGCTTGATGGATATGCCTTTGAAATGAATACAGTCTTCCTGAGACCCTCTAATGAACAGCTAGTCTGATACCCTTTCATCCACCGTGACCTCCCCAGCAAGCACCGTGAGCACACATACCTACGGGGTCTCTACTAATGTTTTTCCTGTCTTGCTTTAAAAAATAAATGAAAATAATTGAAAGGTGGGACTCAATCGGATATTTCTACACCCACATTCACAGCAGCAGTATTCACGTAGTCAAACATGGAAGCAACCCAGGCGCCCATCGATGGAGGAATAGATAAACAAAATGTGGTTGGAGACACACAATGGATTATTTTTCAGCCTTGACAAGGTAGAACATTCCAACCTGCTACAACATGGGTCGACCAGGAAGACATTGTGCTAAGGGAAATAAGCCAGACATGCAGGACAGACATTGTCTGATTCCACTTATAGGAAGCACTCAGAAGAGCCAGATTCATAGACCGAGAAAACAGAATAATGGTCACCATGGTCTGGGTGAAGAGGGAAATGGGGAGTTATGGTTTAAGAGGTACAGAATTTTAGTTTGGGATGATAGGAAAGTCCTGGAGACAGACGGTGGTGATGGTTGCCCAACCCTATGAACATATTAAGTATTACTGAATTGTATACTGAAAAAAAAAATAGTTAAAATGGTGTATTTTATATTCTGTATATTTTACCACGATAAAAAATGCCCAGCAGATGATAACCGGACACTTGAGAAAGGCCTCTAACAGAAAAAGAGCAAAACAAGTAAATATAAATAAGGGGCCTGGATTATACAGAGATGACTTAAGGAGCAGAAGAAAAATGTATAAATAGAATGTTCAGTGGAGTGAAAGAAGATATTGCCCCTACAGAACACAAATTACAAAAAGAACAGCATACTATATAAATGATCATTTCAAAAAGAAAAAAACATTTGGAAATTAAAACATCTGATAACAAAAATTCAGTAATAGAATATAAAGATGAGGAAACATTCCAGAAATGGACCAAAAGATCAAAAGGTAGAAAATAGCGGAAGAACAAAAGAATATTTTTTTCAGAAATTACAATATCAGCCGAACGAGATTCCATTCTTGTAATTGGACTTCCAAATGACAGAGAAAATAAAGAAAAGGAAATCATCAAAGGAAATAATAGGAAAACATTTTTTCAGAACTGAAAGACACAAGTGTCTAGATTGAAGGGGCCCATAAAGTACCCTGCAAGATGAATAATAAAAAGCCAAATAAGGCACATCGTTTTGAATTTTCAGACCCTAGGGATAAAGAAAGGGTTCTAAAAATATCCAGAGAGGAAAAAACAATAGGTCATACTCTAAGGATAAGAAATCAGAAACACAAGCCGTTTATAAACAACAGTGGACACTGGAATATAATAGAGCAAAACCTTCAGCATTCTAGGGGAAAACTCATTGCCAACCTGGAACTTTATACCTATCTAAACTATAAGTTGAGTGTGAGAAAGAATACAGATGTTTTAGGACATGTATAAGGACTCAGAACTTTTTCTTGCTGTTCAATTTCTCTTAGGAACCTACCCAGAATAGAAGGTAAACAGTAAATGTGAAGGGAAGAATTTCCAAGACAGCAGCTGTGCTTTATAGTCTAATGCAGACTTAAATTCTGCAAATGGGCAGAATATTGTTGGATATATGGATCTGAAGCTTAGGACAGAAAGCCTGGGCTGGAGATACAGATTTTAAGGGGAAAATGAAATTATGGGAAGGGATGAAATCACCTATGGAAGTCAACATATTTTAAAAAACAAAGAGTTGACATAAGAGAAATGATAATAAGAGAACAGACCAAAACAATTAGAATAGAAACACTAGGGGAGCCTGGGTGGCTTAGTCGGTTAAGTGTCTGACTCTTGATTTCAGCTCAGGTCATGATCTCAGGGTCCTGAGATCGAGCCCCGCCTCAGGCTCTGTGCTTGAGATTCTCTCTCCCTCTGCCCCTCTCCCTGCTCATGCTCATGCTCTCTCTCTAAATAAATAAATAAAATCTAAAAAAAAAAAAGAATAGAAATAGTAATCAAAGCTGTGTCGCAAGAAAGAATCCATGTCTTGTAGGAATACCAAAAGCTACCAATGAAAAGGTTTTTCCCATGTAGCTGGAAAAATCAATGAAAAGAGACCAAGGTCAAGAGCTGTCTTAGTTAAGTTTGTTATATTAGAGAGAGAGAAACAAATTTCCAGATAGAAAATGCTGGTTACTATTAAGGGAACCAAACTCCTTGCTGGTCTCATGCTTCCATGAAGAGAAACTTCCATGAGAACAACACTCCTACCTTTTCTCTCCACCTCTACTAATTTCTCCCCATAAAAGGAGCAGTGATTTATCTGGTATTTGTATTTGAGAGAAGGAACTGAACATGCCTGGCCCAGGCCCCTACTCCTGTCCCTCTTGCCAAATCCATCAGCCATAAAAAGCAAACATCCTATCTCTTAACCTGCTAGGTGTTGGGGATCCAGCCCTCAGGGTGGAGACACACAGTTGTAACCTTACTCTGTCCATGGTTCTGCCAAAATTGGAAGAAATTAACAAGCCCCTTTGGCAGCAGAGCTAAAACCCACCTTCTCCAATCAGCCTCAAGACAATACAACTGACATTTTGATCTTGCTTTTCCTATCTTTCCGTTCTTAAGTTAATCCCAAAGTTTTTAGCCCACGTGAGCCATAACTTGAGGGGAAGAGGCCATAAATTAAAATACCAGTGGTGACCCACAAAAGACCACCCATCACATTAAATTCGAGAAGACAATGGTAAAGCCCACAAACTGCTAGTTTTTAGGTAAAATATAGCCCAGGTATATGTATTGTTGGGTGACTTTATTTGGCATATACAGTGCTTTGAATGGCAGCATAATTAGGCAGGTATAATATCCACTTATAACACATCTCCCTCCAGACCTGCCTCATGCTCTGCATAACTTCTGTAGAATTTGAGTCTGTTACTCCTGCAAGAAAGCAGTGATTACTGAAAGTTAAATAGAATGCTGTAGATCTATCTGTAAGTACCAATATGGCTAGACCTCCAAGCCCACCGTGGACTGAAAAAGCAAGGTGCAGGGATGCCTGGGTGGTTCAGTCAGTTAAGCGTCTGCCTTCAGCTCAGGTCATGATCCCCACATCAGGCTCCCTGAGCCTACTTTTTCCTCTCCCACCTGCTCTTGCTATCTCTCTCTCTTAAATAAATAAAATCTAAAAAAAAAAAAAGCAGGGTGCAGAATAATGCATACCTAGGATATTATTTATGTATATTTAAGTACAACATATTTTCTGATTCCCTGTCCCTCAGATGAAAGTATCTTTTTTTCCTCTCCTGAGCACTTTGTAGGATTTTTTCCTGTACACTCATGTTCTGAATTTCCTGATAATATGTCTTATGAACATGAGAGACAAAGATCCTGACCTCACTGAGCTTACATTCCAATGGGAAGTAAACAACAAATAAATGAATACATATGTAACATGGACAGGAACTTATGACTTAGAATAAATCATAGCAAGGGAGCCCCCCTCTTCCCAAGGTTGTGACTAAGCTTCTGGTGGTTTGCACAGGGCGGAACCACCATATTTGGGGCGGGGGAGAGGTGTGTTGCTGGGTGGCATTTTGACAACCTCTTGCAAACTGCCTTTCCACGTGGCCATACTGATTTATAATCCCACCCACAGTAGGATGATCTCTGCCCCCACCAATCCCACTTCATTGGTAAAAAATATATCAATTTTCATTTCCTTGATTAATTTGTGATTTGCCTCTTGGTGTTGGTTTTCTATTAGCTTGTCCAGCTGATTCATAGTTCTCCTTGACACACCCAGTTTCTGGCTCCAAGTTTCTCAGTGTCCCTGCAGTGCTCTGACCGCAGAGTCCTTCCTGGAAGGAGTGCATGATTCAATCACCCAGTTTGTATTTAATTCCTGCTCTGGGCCTGATCGGGTGATTCACCACCAGTATCTTATATAGAGACCCCACCACATGCTGAAAGGTAAGTGGAAAGTATCCTCATTGTGCAGATAATCAAACAGACTCAAAAAAAAAAAATGATAAATTACTTATTTCAAGTTCCCATAGCACATAATCCCAGGGGCTGGGACTCAAACCCATGTCTGTGGGTTTCTGAAGCCTGTGCTCATCTCCCTTAAATATTCTTGTTGTCAGATTTTAGGAGCAAAAGCTACCCTGCTATAGGGTTGGCTATTTCAAAGTTCAACCAAAAATTCAGGTCGGCACTTGCCATAGTTCCCATAAATAAAGCTCCACAGTCACCTGCAGACCTGCTTAGCCCATCCTCCACATCAATCCAGTTCAAAAGCTGTTTCATCCCCAAAATGCAAGATCTTCCTTCCCACTCAGGTTCTAGGTCTTCCCTCTCAATTCTGGGTCTTACATTTTTTAAAGATTTAAAAATTTTATTTGAGAGAGAGATAGCAAGAGTGGGATTAGGTGCAGAGGGAGAGAGAGAAGCAGACTCCCTGGGACTCGATCCCAGGACCCTGAGATCATGACCTGAGCTGAAGGCAGATGCTTAACCTACTGAGCCACCCATGTCCCCCTCAGTTCTGGGTCTTAAATTGCTCTCAGTACTGTTCGACAGTGGCCCAGAATGCTCCCATAAAATATTCTTCAATTGTTGCTTCTTTTAAATGCCATAAAACCAGGGAAAATGTCTAAGAGGGATTTTTCTACATCATTTTCTTCTGCACATCATTGTCTTCTGAACAAACACTTAGATAAATGTCAACATGTCTCCGGCCAAATTACATGTCAGTTACTCAAGTCTTAGGCACATGGTGATTTTTGTTACATCAGGTAAAATTTAAGTTCGTGGAATCCTAAAACATTGAAGTTGGAAGGAATCGCAGCATTCACCCCACCCAAAGATGACCAGTAGCATCCATAGCTGGAAGCGGCTGCCGGGCACAAGGTGGCAGGGAAGCTGGAGTCCCGTGTGGGCTCTGCAGGAAGGAGCACGGTGATCAATTAGCAATGTCTGCCCTGGACCACTGCGGGAACTCCAGGCCTTTCTGGGGGATGCTGGGAAAGGCTGACCCAAAAGGAACATGGAAACATCACTGGGATGAACCAACAAATGTCATTTGTCCCACTTCCACCCAAAGTGGGCAGCACTCTGAAATGAAAAATTTAAAAACCCGTCTCTGCTGGGGGCTTTTTACAACGTTCTCATGCGGTCCCAGTGAGCGAAAATTCTCTGCCTAAATATCTCGTGATATGGTGCCTTCTTCTCAGAAGAGGAAATTTATTTTATTATAGACGTTGTTAAGTGGACTAAAGAAGCCTGAAGAGAAGACAAGAACACTCAAAAAAAGGGAATGTTTTAGAGAATGTTTCAGTGATTCTGCTTTGCCTTGTTGAAGTAAATTAGCAAACAATTTTTGTTAGTGATAATAATAATAAAAAAAAAAAACAGTTGCTTTTGACTTCTCCCTCCTCCCCAGCCAATAAATATTGGGAAAAAAAAATGTGTAAAGAATATTGGTTTGGATGAGGGCCAATTAGGCCTGGGATGTCCATACATCACCATCTGGCTTGGCTGCCTGACATGCAAAAAGAAATATGCATATCATACATTTGTGACCTCTAATCTTGCCTAAAGCAAGATTAGATTATGGGGGAGGAAACTGAGCCTGGAGAGATCGAGCCATTTCTCTGTAAACATACAACTAGTGCCGAGATGCCCACAGCCTAACGGGAAGCTATGCAAACCAACTGCAGAGGACTCGGCTTTCTTGAGGAATGCATGGGCAGCCTTTTCAAACCCCCAAACTCACACAGACCCTTGCTATTAATTAGACCTGTTCACTACCCCAATCAGCACTGACAGTCCCCTTCCTTTCTGAAGGTTTTTTTTAAAAAACAAAGAAACATATATTTTTTAAGATTTTATTTATTTGAGAGAGAGAGAACGAGTCAGGGTAGAGGTAGATAGAGAAGCAGACTCCCCGCTGAGCAGGGAGCTGGACATGGGGCTCAATCCCAGGACCCTGGGATCATGACCTGAGCCAAAGGCAGATGCCTAACCAACTGAGCCACCCAGGTGCCCCGAGAAGCATATTTTTAACACTTCATGGTAGTTATAGAGGGGACCAAACATAACCACAGCTCTTTCCTACCTTATAGCCTCTGCACTTACTATTCCCTCTGGCAGGAATGTCCCCCCGCCTTCTGGTGTGCTGACTCCTTTTTATTACACGCCTCCCTTCTTTTTTAAAATTGTGGTAAAATATATATAACTTGCAATTTGCCATTTTTACCTTTTTTTTAGCATACCATTCAGTGGCCTTCAGTGCATTCGCAATGTCGTGCAAACCCTCCACGAGATCTCTTTCCAAAACATTTTCGTCACCCCCCTCTTGCAGCACCCCTCCCCCGTAACCTCTGACCCACTTTCTTCCTCCACGAATGTGCCCATTCTAGAGATTTCATGGAAATGGTGTCATGCAATATTTACCCTCTTGTGTTGGCTTATTTCATGTGGCATAACATTTTCAAGATTCACTCACGTCGTAACATGTGTCCAAATTCCGTTCCGTTTTTATGGCAGAATAATATTCCACTTCATGAATACACTACACTTTGTTTTTCCAGTTGTCTGTGGGTGGACACATGGGTTGTTTCCATCTTGTGGCTACCGTAAGTAGCACTGTGGTGGTTCTAATGTTGACCTCTCTCTTCCTTTCACATCACCTGCTTTATTTATTTTTTTATCAAACATGTCACCACATAAAATTAATTTGTTCACTTATTTATATCCCGTCTCCCTACCCTCCCCCCAAATCACAGTCCACAGGAATGGAGAACCCTTTCCTTCACCACTTTTTCTACAACCTGGCATCCCAGCACAGGGGAAGGCATATAGTAGATACTCGAAATATCTATTTGTAGAATGTGTGGAGAAAGCCACAGTGCAATGCGAAGGCTGGGCGGGTGACCACGCTTGTTAGTTTGCTCACTAAGCCCTGCCCTCCCTCCCCTCATAGGATGAGTCATGCCCATTCATACCTTAATCAGATGACAAATTCCTACTTGCTATGGGTCTTTGGGATATGATACATAAAGTAGAAAGCATTCATGTTAAATCCTCAATGTCAAATATCCACAACATTATAGGATTGAAACTTGCTATCATGGCGATGGGGGCAAAAAAAAATCAAGGACAAAGAAATGCCAGTGGGTACAAAGAAGGGGGAAGAGAAGAGGAAAGAAGCGTTGAGTAGCTTTGTGCCTTGAAGAAAGGGCTGTGAATGTCTTTCTTACCCAACGTGGAGTCTAATTTAGCATAATTGGCCAGCGAGGTGTGTGGGGACGTAACCTAACCTGGGGGCTCTGGCACTGCCTTCTGCCCTGCAGCTTCCCAAACTGTCACCTGACTTGACAGGTCTCTTCTTATCCCCAAGTTTGGGGCCCACAGGACTCTCCTTGATCTCCTCCTGGGAGGCTGTGAAGAATTTCAGTCAGGGCACGTTGATCTCATTATGCTTACTACACGGCTATTTCCTGGGGCAGGGAGATAATCCAATTGAGCTCCCTCCCGGCACACGGGCATAAAAACATAATGTATAACATATTACGTCAGACGCAGGCCCTCTCCAGCTCAGCATTCTGTCCCTGACACCAAGAGCAGGGAATAGTTTGTGAGCACATCTAGTAAGTGTTGCATGGAACACAATGCCAAATCCTGCTCAACGTCTCTCCACAAAGTCTCATTGCATCCCGGCTTCCTGCTCTTCCATTCTCTCTGGACCACGTGAACATTGGCAGACGTTCCTTGTCTGCTTCCCGGGCTAGATTTACTCACCCATCCCTGCAAGTGTTCCCTATGTTTGGTACTAGAGATGAAAAGATGCATGAGCCATGCCCCTTGACCTCGAGTGGTTTACCATCATGTAAGGGAGGCAGAAAATACATCAACAACCATAAAACTCTTGGGCAAATGCTCAATTAGAGTTTATTATAAAGCTCTATGAGAATACGAATGAGTGCAGTGTGCCAGGGAGACCTGATATTTTATCTGGGCCTTGAAGGTGAGTGAGAAGGTCACCAGACATATAGAAGGATAGATTGGAGTCCAGGAACGAGCAAGTATCAAGGCACAGAGGGATAAAAATATGTTCAGTGAACAGTGTTCATCTCTGTGGTGAAATTGAAGTGCAGGGTGTGGCTGGAAATGGGGCTGAAAAGCAATTGCAACCAAGTTGTGATGGGTCTTCAAATGCAGGCCAAGGAGTTTAGACTTTATCTTGTTGTCAACCGAGACCTAGCAGAGTGAGACTGTTGACAAATGTTATTAGCCAGTTAGATGAAGGTATGACAAGGGGAGATATATCAATGATACCTCCAAGTTTTTGTAGGTTGGCCAATTTAATGGGTACAGGAGGATGTTGATGGAGAAGGACCAGAGAAGACAAAAAAAAAAGAGAGGGAGAGATGTGAGTGAATGATATTACCACTGAATAATGTATACAGTGGAATCAAATGGATAAGGGCAGAGGTACGGGTATGCCAACAGAGCTAGGAGAGTGGTGGTCAGCCTTGGTCTAGGATGAGAAATGAATGTGGGGATTTTTAAAAGCTCCCCCAAAAGATTTCACTGGTCAGCAAAAGGAAGGACCACTAGACAGGAGCAAACAGGTACTCCTTAGGCAGTGAAGACCCAGAGGGCAGGTCTTGAAAGGGAAGCAAAGTAGAAAGAAGAAGAAAAAGGATGGAGGAGAGAGGGAAAATAGATATACTGGGAAGAAAAGCCTGGAGGGAGAAAGAGATGAGGGAAGGAGTTAAATTTTTCCTAGAGAAAAAAACAGGAAACAAAAGAGCCAGGAGTCACTGACGAGAAGGTTAACTTGGGCAATGAGTAATAATTTCTTTGGATAGAATCAGGGAGGAAGTAAATATAGGTGAACATCTAGCTAGCTTTAGAAGAACAAGGGGTATACGTGAGATCAGTCACCTCTGATGGTCTCTGTTCTCTCTGTAGAGCTTCTGCTGGCCATGGGCTGGGAATTAGGAGGGTGATGGTGGGTTGGATGGGGCGGGTCGGGGTCAGAGACAGCTACTGAAGGGAAAGTGGGAGAAAGTCAACTAGAGCTCATTAAAAGGTGGCTGAGCAGCACTGGCAGCCCAGCAGAGGCCGGGAAGCTCATAAACGTGTAATGGAGTCAGTTCAGCATGGTTCTGTGATTTTTCTCTAGCGCTGTCCAGCAGCCTGGGAACAGGGAGAGAGGAAACAAGCAGTGGGACCCACACAGCACTGGGAATGGAAGGGAGGCATAACCATGGAAGGACAACAAGGAGATGAGGGAGATAAGGGCTTGGGTGAGTGTGCCCTTACAGAGACGGGTGATTAATCTAGCCTTGGGAGGGAAGAAGGGCAAGGTCAAAAGAGGTCTGACAGGCTGCAGAATCAGGTGTCAAATATAGAGAGCCCAGACTTAAGCATAAGGCTTTGTATTTGTCAAGGTGCTCCAGAAAAAAAGAACCAATTCTTTGTAAATCTCACTATAAGGAATCGACTCATGTGATAGCAAATGTGGAGGGTGGGGAGTCCCATGATCTGCCATCTTCAAGCTGGAGAGTTAGGAAAGCTGGTAGTTTGGGTCCAAGTCTGAAAGCCTGAGACCCAGGAGAGCTGATGTTGTAAACACCAGTCCAAGGGCAGGAGAAGACCAGGGTCTCAGCTTAAGTAGACAGGCAGAGAAAAAAAAAAAAACAAAAAACTGAGTCTTCCTCTGCCTTTTTGTTCTATCCAGACCCTCAGTGGATTGGATGATGCCCACCCACATTGGGAGAGCCATCTGCTTTTCTGAGTCCACCAATTCAAATGCTAATCTCTTCTGGAAACACCCTCACAGACAGAAATGATGTTTAACCAGATATCTGGGCATCCCATGGCCCAGTCAAGTTGGCACATAAAATTATCCATTACAAGCTTGGTAATAGTAGCCCTTACCACAATCCCTGGCATGTATGCCCTGGGCATTATGCTAAAAGCTTTACACATAAGGTTTCATTCAGTCCTCTCTCGTTTTACTGAAAAGTAACTGCAGTTCGGAGAAATTAAATCACTCTGGACTTCTCTGACTATAAGGCTCATGCTCCTAAACATCTGGTCCTGTGGGGTTGTAGGGCTCGATTTCTGAGCATATGGTTTTGTAGGTTGAGCTATCCCAAGTGAGGAACAAGGTATAGGAGGAAGCAGTGGGTGAGGATTGCTAAAGTAAATGGAAGTAGAGTAATTGGCACTGAGGAAGTCAGAGCATTCTGTGACTGGAGCATTGGATAGTCTCAGAACAACGATCTGAAGTTTGGGGGGAGAGAAGGAGTCAGGGACCTCAAAGCTCACAAGGAAAGTTTAACTTTCCAGAAGAGTTTATATGAAGAAGAACCAGCCCTAAGCCAACACTGGGGCAGAAATTGTAAGGGCCATGCAAACTCCAAAATTTGGCAAGAGGTGGCACTTTGTAGTGTTTCCAATTGGGTCAAGGGTCCCCAAGACCACCCTCAGGTTCAGTGATTCACCAGAAGGACTCATGAAACTCAGTGAAGCTGTCATACAAATGGTTATGGTTTATGACAGTGAAAGAATACAGATTCAAATTTGCAAAGGAATATGGTGTATAGGGAAGAGTCAAGGGAGACCAGGTGTGAGCGTCCAGCTGCCTTCTCTCCATAGAGGAGCACAGACAAGACAAAATTCTCCCAGCAAGGATGCATAACAACACATATGAAGTGTTGCTAAACAGGGAAGCTTACCTGAACCTTTGTGTCCAGGGTTTTTATTGGAGGTCAGACACATGGGCATGGAGCCTCCATATGACTGACCTTAGCTACTCACACTTAGGCCCCTGCAGAGTTGAAGCAGATATAGCATGGCCCAGGGCTCCAGGTGAACAAAAGCAGGCCTTCACCATAAATTACACTGTGGCCATAAACTATTTGAGGTGGCCCAAGGCCTGAGATATACAAAGACTCTCTTATCAGGCAGAAAACTCTGAGGGCTTAGAAGGTCTCCCTGATCAGAGGGTCAGTCCTTTCTTTCGAATGTGTACGGTTTGAGTGTCCCAAGACCTCTGGGCTAACCCTTTATAGAACACCATGCCAGAGACCTGAATAAACAGATTTGTAATGCCTAAGAGCCATTCTGATGCAAAACACCAGAGAGACCTCCAAGGACCAAGGATGTCCTAGTCACTTGAAGGTAAACTTTTCATTCAAAGCTAGAATGTCATCCTTTGAGTTTGGGGCTCATGATGAGCTCAGTCTCTGAGGCTAATCAAAGGATTTGCATACTGTGGAGAGTCTATGCTATCTCTGCTCAAGGCAGCTCAACTCTCCCAGTTAACATTAGAAGAGGCAAGCCAACAAATAAACAGACAACTTTAACGCCCAACCTTGGAAAGAGAGTTCAGAAGTCCCTGATACCCATTCGGCCTTTATAAACACAGCGCAATAAGGATCAGGAGATTTCCTCTTTACGCCATATGTTGGAATCATGTTCCTGGGAGCTCCATGGCTTGACTCTTCCAGAGCCAAACAACCAGGAAGCTGCTACTGTGCTTTGGTCTAACTTTGCAGTGAGTTCACTGGACAGAACTGAGGTTACCATCCTTTTGCACTTACAGGACACAGTAAGCAACAGCCATCACTTTCTCCTGGGTGCACAGGCTTGTAAAGAGTATATATATGGAGAGAGAGAGAGAGGGAGGGAGAGAGAGGGAGGGAGAGGAGAGGAGAGGGGAGGGAAGGGGAGGGGAGGGAGATTAGAGTGGATGTTTTTGTTAGCATAGCATTTCCATCACTCTTGCATTCTGATATACCTTCTGAGTAGGGAGGAAAGTAAACAGGCCCTAGTTTCTAGAGTAGTACCACCTAGTACTCTAAACTATGGGCAGCATGGACTATATTTATGGACATATGTCATGGTCACATGGACTATGGACTCTACTCCCCCTCTTTCTACTACAGCCCACTTTAAGACCCAACAGTGCTGCCTGTTTATTACTCACAATGAGTAACATTTTGGGGGGAAGAATATTCTATCCTTGAGAATTTTGCCTGGATACTCCTTTATTCCCACCTTCCATTAACCAACAGGGAGACTGTTTTGTTCCAACTGCCCTTGGGGAAGGTTGTTTCTTGCTACAGCAATAAAAATAAATAAATAAATCAAGTCAGCTCAGCTTTTGTATTTCAAAATGAATGTTTGAACCTGTGGCTGAGGCAGTTTGAGAGAAAGCAATACTGGAGTTCCAAAGCAGAACCCATAAAGACCCCAAGCAGAAAGTTTATTTGCAAAAAAAGTAGGCAAAAAGAACCCATGATCAGTTAGAGCTGGTGTTTATGAACACTTATATTAGATTAAAATCTCCTAAAATGGAAAAAGGGTGAAGTGATGAGTGGTCCTATGAGTGGTCTGCTCTGTGTCCTGTCCCTTTGGGGTCAGGTCTGTAGGACTGGGGGAGAATCATAAGGCCAAGAACCTTCCTTCCCTCATTCCAAGAAGGAATCATAGCTCACCTGCTAGGCGGGGCCTAGGAAAGTGAACAAGGTCTTAGGGTTCTCCACCCCACCATGGAGCCAGAATGATAAAGAAATTGAGTCAAGGGTCTTACCACGTGATGAGGTAAGAGGACAAATGCTTCCCATTCAGCCTTTGGTGTCTACAGGTCCTCTTGTGGAGATAAGAGTGGCCTTTATGAACCAACCATCAGGGAAAAGATGAGGGATCAGACATCCCATAGGAGGCCAGCAAAGGAGGGCAGAGACAACTGAGCAGTAGTGGTAGAAGCAAAGAGAAGATGTGATGACAAAGAGCCAGATGCCACTCCCAAAGCCTCGACGGACAGCCCTCGAGCCTTCTGGAAGTTAGGCGCAATCATGGAGGAAATAGGAGAGGGGGAACTGATTGAGAAACCCTTGAATTGGTTCAGTTTGTCTTGATGTAACCAAGATTAAGTTTCCCCTGCCAGTGGCATGAGCTGAAGATAGAAATCAAATCCAGTTTTGGCAAAACAAAGAGCATTACCCATGATTTTGCAAACCTGAGTTGGAAGTCTATGAAATGGGCACTTGCCATATTTGAAGTCCCTAAAAGCTCAGAGATGTGAGGATGGGTACATCGGTGGTGGCAGCATTAGGAGCAGAAGCAGTGGGCCATTTTTATGTTAAATACGTGAATTCTAATTTGTCCAAACAAAAATTTGGGTTGCATTGTTCTGACCATGGAACACGCGTAAAAGGGACTGTCTCTGAAAATGTAAAGTGTGTGTGCTCAGGAACATGGACTATGTCATCCAGGTAACAACTACATTGACCGTGCATTTCAAAAGGGGAGCTATGTGGGTCACTTCTGGGTATGCAAAGTTGTCTCAGAGATGCAGGCTGGGCCCCAAAATGTTGGGGTATCTGAAATAATTTAAGGATCAAGTTCAAACTCCTTAGTACAGCAAACAAAGCCCTACGTGATGGTGGGACTTCTCAACAGCACTCTGGTCTTGATGAGCACTGGCAGACTCCTAAACCTGCCATATTGCCTTGCCCCTGGCTCTTTGCACAAGCTGCTCCTTCTTTCTGAATTGTCTTCTCCCTCCTTATTGGCCTGAAAACCCGTATTTATCCTTCATGTCTCAGTTTGAACTTACCTCTTCCAGAAAGACTTCCCAAATCTCTCCAAAGTGATTTTGTTGCCCTTCCCATGAACTCCCATGGCATCCTGAGTATACTCCAGTTGTAGTGCTTGTCACAGTATATTTAGCATCTGTTTATTTATCCACATCCTCCCCTAGACTGTCAGCGACTTGAGGGCAGAGGCACGTCTTTGATCATTGTATCAAAAACCTAATGCAGTACCTGGCAATTAAAAGGTGCACTGTAAATGCTTGCTACCTCAACAAGGTTAATGACCAATGGAGAAGGAATAGCTTAGATTTGGGCTGTTTTAGAAAATCCAGGCTGACTGGCCTGCCTGCCTCCCTGGGGAAATGGCCCCAAGAAATAGACATCAGAGCCAGAGAGTTGTGGCCAAAGAATTTTTCCTTGCATGTTCCCCAGGGGCAAGTATTGTTTTGAGCAGAAATGTTATAAACCTGGTTCTTGAAGGAAGAGAAGTCTCCCAGAGCTGGTAACTCAGACCAGCAGATGAACAGCCACCCTCTCTCCAGACTGGGCTGGTTCCATGAGGCAGAACCTCAGTCCCCTTCTCCCCATCTTTCTCGGAGAGTCCTTGTGTGGGTCTCCCAGGGGTTCTCCCTTGGCTAGGGGTCTTTCCTTACGAATGCTGTGAACAGAAAGATTCAGTGGAACGCTTCTCAGTGGCAAGCTCTGTGACAGGCACTTCTATGTAGACCGTTGATTTAATCCTCACGAAAACACCATAAGGTAAAACTGTTACTTTCAGATTTATAGAGGTGAAAACCAAGGTTTGTGGAGGTTAAACAACTCACCCAAGATCACAGCTAGTCAGGGGCTCAGTTGTTCTTGGGGGAAAAAAATAAATAACCTCGGTCACGAGATTGTTCAGTTTTTTTTTGCACTGCTCACACACACACACAAAAAATGCAGTACTCCACGACTTGTTTCCAAAGTGACAAAATCCACGAAGAGTCCAGCAGGTGATAATTGGTGTTGTTTCAATACGAAGGAGTAAAGAGAACTGTGAAATTCTCCACTATGCTGGGGAGGAATCAGGCATTTTTCTACTTTGATAACCACGGTGTTCTCAAACATATTACGCAATAGTTTCCCATGCTCCTGATTTAAGTTTAAAATTTCCAGGAAGACCAGAATGTGTCAATTAGTTAGGTCTTTGCTTTTTTTTTTTTTTTTCCTTTTTAGAGATTATGTAAGTTGTTTACTCTCACAAACAGCCAGAAAGGGTCCAAGTGCCGTTCTGTGGCCGGCACATCAATATTCCATATAGTCATTAATCCTTCACGGATTACTTTACACTCTGCACATGCCCTCAAATGCCCCTCTATTTAGGTTGGGCAGCTCAAGTTTTAAATGCCAGTGCCCAATGAGAAGCAGACCCATAATATAAATGTTAGAGTCACAAGGAGCATGCATGGAGGGGTCTCTACCGACTCAGAGAGCCAGTGCTCTGCCTGCAGGGGGCGTCATGACTCACCTCCAGCTAAGAGTTGCCATGTAGGATCCCAGAGTCAGTGTGGCTGGGCCTTTTGATTTCCCCAAAAAGCCATAAATCTGGAATTTTACATAAAATGTTCTGATTTCTAAGACAGTACGCGAGCCAAACAGCATATGCCTGTGGGTAATTTTCCATCCAGTCTACGACCCCCCGGATTACTGTCTGCAACGTGTTGTCTCCTAGGATCCAGGTCCTCGATGAGCTCATCAGAGCTCATCAGCACAGCCCATAACCCAAGAGCAGACGGCCACAGCAGGTAAGGATGGGCAGCCATGGGGGACAGCAGCGGGATGGCTTCATGTCACAAAATCTTGAGCACTGAGCCAAGGAAAAAAGAAACTATCTGTCCCATCAGAAAAAGGCAAGGCTCAACAAGTCCTTCTGGTTTCAATTTCAACATTTTTGGTCATTCTGCAGCAGTAGCATCTGCTCAGGCAATCTGAAACCCAGCTTTGGGAACATTGTATGACACCTTTTATCTCAACTCTGGGTGAGGTGAGCTACAAGGACAACTATTTTACAGGCAAGACCATCGCAGGTACAGAGGTGCACCAGGATGCCTGGTGCAGTTCAGAAAGAATCTGACCAAGGGATTAGTCAGATTTCCAAAAAAGGTAGTGTGAGGTGTTAGCAGAGGCCGAGCTGATGGGGAGCTCATGACAGTGTGTTCATCTCCAGAAGTGTCTTTCATTACTTTAGCAAGGATGTTGTGGGGCTCTCCTTGTGCCAAGCACCATGCTAGATACCAGGGATACAGCTGCAAACCACACTAACCATGTCCATTGGCAGACGTGAAGAGGGAGTCCCCAAGTTCCAGGCAAGATGGCCCTTCACCCAGCCTTGCCCTTCCAGCAGCAGACCTGAAGGGAACTGCAGGGCTCCTTGCCCCTCACAACACTGTCCCTCCTTCCCTTCTTACCTGAGATACCAACAGGACTGATTCCATCTTGCTCTTCATCTCTGCTCATTTCTGCATAAGAAGCCTTAAGACTCCCTCAGCTCAGCTCATATCATCCCTTAGACCTCTACCCACACCTAACCTGCTACCCTTAACTACTCAGATCCTCCCATTGGATCCTCTGGAACCCATAGTCCATTATCAGCAAAATCCCTATACCTTCAGTTGCATCCCTAAATGGTTCTTTCCCCTTTCTGTCCCAACAGAATAAGGAACACACCAGGAGCAGAATATTAATTTTAAAAATAATAATATTAATAGCGGGAACTAATATGTGCACTCACCATGTTCTAGGCACCATTCCAAGCACTGTGCCTATATTGATTCCATTAATCTTCACAACAACCCCATAATTAAGCCCATTATTACCCCTGTGTTTCTGATGACAAAACTGAATCACAGAAAGTTTAATCAATTAACCTAAGTTCACAGAGTTAATAAGGAGTGGAGCAAGAATGCAGGTTGGATTTGAATCAAGGCAGTCAGACTTCAAAGCCTGTGTGATGCTAACCACTGTAATATATTGCATCACAGAAGGGTCTGGGGCCAAAGAGAAGACAACTCCAGGAAGGGGCCACATGACTGCAGCAGGGAGGCAGCTCTTGGAGGAGGCCAGATCCCTATGGGTCTAGAACCCACCTTAAAAAAAAAATCTCAAAGCTCTACCTAAGGACACACCTTCCTCTGCTGTCCTCTCAAGAACTCGCTGTTCTTTTCATTCTCCTACCCCTTGTTCCACTGGGCCTAGAGGTGGGGTAGGAATCTTCCCTGCTCTTTATCAATCTCCCATACCTCTACCCCTAACCCCACAACACTCTTGGTTTCGAAGGTCATGCTGCCAGACCGAATTCTCTGGTTAGGGAGCCATCTATGGACCCCTCGGACATTCCCCTCATTCCTCATAAGAGCTGAGCACCTGGCTCATTGTCTCCCTCTCCAGTAGTATTTCAGGTTGGGTTCTCAGTGAATTCTCTTTCCACAGAGAAAACCCCTATAATGTCCTGGACACTCAGTTCCATGACTGCCTTCAGTCCCTTTCTAATTCATCCTAACTCAGCCACTCCCTCCCACAGCCATACTCTAGATCTCTTCATACAGGTAATTCACTACGCCATTATCTTAATTTGGAGGATCCTGCTCTCCAACCACTGTCTTTTATCTTTAGTTAGTCAGTTCCAAAAATTACTGACCCCTCTGTAATCTAAATACAATGGTGGTTACCCCTTGCTCACTGTCCCTTAATCCCTTTATTTCCTTGTTTTTCTTCTTACCTTGCTTACATTCGATATGTATTGTTATCACTACTCTCTAGCATATGCTCCAAATCCTTTCTTCCTCTTTCCCTAACACACATCTGGAGAAAAACACAACCCTTACCAAATCTCACTTTCTTAACCATTCTGAGCCTTCATCCAAGCAACTGAACTTGGTGGGAGAAAAATACGCAAGCGTTCTGACTGGCTCACTTGGAATGCGTGACAACCAAGCTCAATGGGCCCAAATGCTATCTGCGATCCTACCACATTTCCCAAGTCATTCATTCATCAACTTTCCTGCCCGGTGTAATTCTGAGGAAATCCGATCAGAGAACTAAACAATCGTGTTATAACTTCTCTTGCCTGCTCCTCACTCTCAGCTAAGAAAATAAAAGCAATCAGAAGAGAATTCTGCAGACTCCCAACAACACATCTACTAGCCTCGGGGCATCTGGCCTGCATACTCTGCCTTCCCTCCCACTACCATAGATGAACCAAAAAGCTCCTGTCTAAAGCCAACCCCTCCGCTTGAACCTGTATCTTCATTCTCTTTTTCAATACCCAAGTCATTGATCAGTCAATCACTCCCTCCCATTGCATCATCACATTTTCCCATCTCTTCTTGATCATTCCTATCAGATAAGGGGGGGGGGGATGGGGAAAAGAGCCTTCCTGACTCTTCACTCCCTTCCAGCTCCTACCATTTCTCTGCCCCCCTTTTCTCTTGAACCCAATCTTCCCAGACTGGCTTGCCCATAGCGCCACCAAAACAGTTCTTATCCAGGTCCTCAATAACTTCTGGGTTTCCAAATCCCATGGTCTGTTCTCAGTCTTCATCTTACTTAACCCCGGAAACATTCAACAAAGTTTGTCCCTCCCTTCTTTCTAAAACCCTCTTACGATTTGCCTCCAGAATGTTTTTTTTCTCTCTAACTTCTCCTTCTACATGACTGGCTACTGCTTTTTGGTCTTCTCTCCTGGTCCTGGCTCGTATCCCAGACTTCTAAACTTTGGAGGGACCCAGACTCAGCCCTCAGCTTCCTTGTACCTATCTGCCTTCCCGTCGAGGAATCTCATCTAGTCTAGGGGCATTAAAACTCATGTACAGTGATGGCTTCCAAATTTCTATCTCCAGCTAGACCTCTCCTCTGAATTCCAGACAACTCAACTTTGCAAAACTCAACTTTGCATCTCAGTGAGATTTCTAATAGGCACCTCAAACTTCACAGGAACAAAACCCAACTCCTGATCACCCCCATGCACACACACACATGCACACACATGCGCCCCCCCACAGTCTTCAGTAACTGGTACCTCAAGTTCTCTACCTAAAAGCCTTGGAGTCCTTCTTGCCTCCTCCCCCCCAGTCCCAACACTCAAACAACAAATCCTACAGACTGTTGGGAAAGGCAATTTCATGCAGTCTTTCTACCTCCACTTGGTTTCAAAGAATGGGCTTTGGGTCTGGAATGCTTCCTTACCAAGAGATTACAGAGTCGGCACAGCCTGTGCGGGCTTACCATTTCTCATGTGGGCATATCTTTCCCTGTTTCAGGCACAGTGAGTGTTCCCTTATTCTGCTTAAGCGTGTATATCAGTGGTCCTCTGGCATGCCCCCAGCTTCCATTATTTCCAGCTCCACGGGAGAGAGGTTGAGGTCCTTCCAATGCAGCACCAGAGGGGTGTGCATAGGCAATTGTCCTGTGCTGGCTGTTGGGGGGCCCTGCTTGCCATGAGGGACTGATCCACACTATTGGAGCTGATCTTGCTCTGCCTCTTGTCATAAGTAAAGCATCATCCCACGCAGTGTTAGACTGCGTTGTGTCTTCCTTGGTGATTTCAAAACCAAGATGCAGTGGGCAGAAGTGTTTGGAGTTCTTCCCCAGGATTGATAACTGGTACATGGTACTCTGCTCAACATTCTTCCTGCAGGATACGTAGACCATCTGCTTCTTACCATCCTAGTCTAAGCCACACTTACCTGGATTGTGTAATAGGAAATAAGTCCCTGCCTCCGCTCATGGCAGTCTGTTCACATGGCAGCCAAGGGAATCCTTGAAATGTTCATCAGATCATGCTACCAATTCTGCTCAAAAACAGCTTCCCCTCTGGCTCAGAATAATAGCCAGGGCCACCTGCTACTTTTATGATTTCATCTTCCACCACTCTAGAACTGGGTCATTCTCCATCAACCACATTCGTCTCCCTGCTATTTCTTGGACATACCAAGCATGTTCCAGCCTCAAGGCCTTTGCACTTTCCATTCCCTCTCCCCAAATGCTCTTCCTCCAGATATCCTCATGACACGGTGCCTCACATCTTTCAGAAATCTTCTTGAATGCCACCCAACCACCATATTAAGTAGTAGTAATACCGTTTATTCCCATCCCTGGAATGAGACTGAAAGTTCTATGAGGCAAAGTGCATCTGCAGGGCTCAAACAGTGCCTGGAATGTATATAGGCGAATTGTAGCTATTTGTAGTATGAATGATCCCTGCCCTCCTGGAGCTTACACTCCATTAAACAAACATTGAGCAATTGATGATATATCATCTGTCACATTGTTGATTAAGTGTTGCAAAGGGTAAGGATGAATTAAGCACGTATTACTAGCATGTTCAAGGTCCCAAGATAAGAAGGAACATGGCTTCTAGATCCTAAGTTATGTTAACTTCTTAAGGATCAGATTTATGTCTTACTTAGCTTTGGGGGAAAAAATATGTTGTAGTCATGCCCAAATTAATTTGTCTTCGGAATTTCATATTCTCAAGCATTCACTTTCTCAAATAGCTTTGCCTCTGCTTTTATCTACATGTAAGGCAACCTTAGGGTAGATGGTGAAGGGCAGGGGAGATCCACTTTCAGTTTGCCCTGATACAATCATGTCTCCCCCAGACCCAGGGAGGCTGGGACAGGAAAGCTTCCAGCATCCTGTGCCTGGAATAAATCTTTCCTGTGTCAGCTTGGAGATGCAAGTAGACACATGGGAGAGGAGAAATGGTCCCATGCCATTTGTCTAAATTAAAACCTCAAAACTAGAAAGTACATAGTGAGAGCTTGATCAAGGATGGATGGATGGATAGATGATAGATAGATAGATAGATAGATAGATAGATAGATAGATAGATAGCAAACTGGGAAGGCGTCAGATGGTCTTCCTCTTTCCCCCCTACTTCCTTAGGTTCCTTGTTATGCCCTGTGGAACAAGAAGGAAAATCCAGAAAGGACCTATGTCAGTTTGGTGATTAGACTCTCAATTCCCATACCTCGGAGTCAGAACACTAGGGAAAAGAATTTTCCATAAACACCCTCATCGGCAGCTTCCTTCAGCTTCTTCTTAAACCACAGTGGTTGGGGCATCATCTTGGATAGACTTCCCAAAGGTTCTGGAGCTCAGAACCGGCTCATTATGCCATCGCTCATCACCATCACTTTGATGATATAGCGCTTATGGAGGGTTTACTCTACGCAGACAGGTAGATGTGTATGTAATATAGATCACCTCATTTAATTTAATGTCATCTTCCTCTTGCCTTATGAGTATTTATTATTTCTGTTCACAGATTAGGAAACGGAGACCCACAGAAAATAAGCAACTTGCCTAAAGTCACAGCTAAAAATTGACAGAACCTAGATTCAAACCCAAATCTGACCCTTACTCATTCCAAACCAGCACACTATCACCCCAACAAGCACAATCTCTGTGCCTGATACTGTGTGCCATGCATTAAACACATTATCTCAAGTGGTTTAATTCTCATGTCAACTCTCAGCCACTTTTTCCAGATGAAAAAACTGTCTCAGGGAGGTATTTATAAATTACCTGCTCAAGGTCATTGTGCAAGTGACTCTCACCTAGGGCTATCTGCAATGCCAAACTTCCTCATTTTATTAAAAAAAAGAAGAAGAAGAAAAGGGGCACCTGGGTGGCTCAATCAGTTGAGTGTCTGACTCCTGGTTTCAGCTCGGGTCATGATCTCATGGGTCGTGGGATAGAGCCCCACATCGGGCTCTGCACTCAGCGGGGTGTTGGCTTGAAGAGTCTTTCCCTCTGCCCCTCCCCGACTTGATCTCTCTCTCTCTCTCTGTCTCTCTAAAATAAATAAATAAATCTTTTAAAAAAAGAAAGAAAAAGAAGGAAGAAATGTAAAGTGAAATGCTGAAGGTCAATATCACTAATTACTGAGAAAGGTGGGGGCTTGGCTCAAAGTTGGCAACTTCTCAAGGGCATCATCTGCCCTCTAAGCAGGGGGTCCCGCATCCAGCCCCTTGACCCCTGCACAGTGAGTGCAAAGCAGTTACGGAAGAGCCTGGGGCTGAGCCAGGTTTCCAGTGGGCGATCAAACCTTGGTCATTCGCTCTCCAAGACTGGGTCCAAGTCAAGCAGATATGGAGGCAGGAAAGGTCGGGCAGAGGGGATTCTGCTCTGCTTCTGGATCATGCTTCTTCCCAACAAGATAGCAAGAAGCAAGCAACCGAAAGGCGGCATTCATCCGCACAGCACTTGACCCAGCTGTCGTCTGTTTGCCTGGGGGATGGAGCATAAAATATCTGCTGGGTGCGCACCACATTTATCTTGTTCTCTGTGCCCCAGAGTGTGCTGTTTATTTTCTCACTGGAGGTGCAATTATTTAACGACGTGCCAAAGCCTGGGGAAGATTGCACATTTTAATCAAAGCACCAAATGAGCGCTTCTATATGACTTTACAAAATGTATCTGAGGCGAATTTTGCACAGCAATGTCTGAGTATCAGGTAATTAAGTGAACAGGAAATAAGTTCCCAAGGGGTGTAAACAAACACACCAAGTCAGTCCCATTTCGGTGTTGTGCTGAGTGGGGAAAATGGATTTCAGAGTGGACTGCAACCTAGGGTTCCTCCTTCAATGTCAAGTTGGGCTTTGTGGGGTGGGGAGTCCAGGGGCTGAGCTGTGGGGCCATGGCGCCTCCTGAAGGTTGAAAGGAAAAAAAAAATCAACCCTTGGAGAGAGCCTTGTCAAATGTTCCCCCCAGTTAATACAGAAAAGGAGGGAAGCCTGGTGACTTTCTCAAGGGCACATGGCCCCCGGGGCACAGCCAAGACCAGACACCGGCTTTCTGATTCCCAGTCCTGTGTGACTTCCAGCCCACCGAGCCAGTGCTCCTCAGATGTGGGCTATTAATAACAAGAAAAGCAATGATAATAATAATAGTAAGTATTATTATTATACTTAATAAATCAGTGATAGCTGGCATGCATGAGTATATGTGCCCGGTGCTATGCTTCGCCCTCTTGCTAAACTCTTCCTAGGACCTCGGGGAGACACTACTCTTATCCCCAGCTTAGGGGAGAGGAAACAGAGGCAGAGAATTGAAGAAGCCAGCCCACAGTTACGCAAGCAGAGAATGTCATAGAGTGGCCATCGGACACAAACAGACTGACACACCATCTAGCTGAGCTTGGGCCAGTCCTGGGCTCCACAGTGTCTGGGTGTCCGAAGCCTTCCCCAGGTTCCAAAGATGAGCGTAGGCACGTCCACCTCAAAGCTCCTGCTTCCAAGTCTGCTGTATCTGTTTGGGACCACACTGATCCTACCGAGTAACTCAATCTTTTCCCCAATTCCTACAGCAGCATAACAAAGACAACCAACAAAGCTAGGACAAACAAAATGCAGGGTGCATTTGAGAGTGCCATAAACTCGGGGTCACAAAACACAGAACACGTCCCAGCCATACCCTGAAAAACACTTATTAGACATTTTCTGCAAAGGCCCAGGCATTGTTTACCAGTTTTCTTACAGGGATTTCTTACTCTTTTCTCCTATGTGGGTCTCAGCTGTGATTTACTACCCCAGATTTTATCTCCTCCCTTACCCCACGCTCTTCTATCCCTTTTTCTCTCTCCTTCTGTGTGAGGAGAAAACAAACAATTCATTGTATTGGACAGCCATGCCTTTGGGGGGGAGGGGGGTCTCACCTTCTGCCTTGAGCAGCATATCAAGATATTTTCCTGGACCGAGCCAATTGCCTCCTCTGAGAGTCAGGATTCTAGAAGGAGCTGCTAAGAAAATTCATTATTCACTTTGTGACACCAATAAACATAAGGTCTCCACTTGCATTTTTTTAAGCCCACGTATATGTTTATTTGCCTAGCGTATGGTTTCTGTATGATAACCCACGCTGGCGCCCGAAGAAGTCAAGTGTATTCATTTATTCTGTCTCCTCCAGGAATAATAATCCTTCCTTGACTTCCACCCCTAAGGTCTCCTAATGATGCACACTTTATTCTGGCTGAGGCTGAGCGCTGTCCACCCACCTCCTGACTTCAAATCCCGTCCAAAGGCTCTCTCAGAAGCTCCTTGAGGGTAGAAGCCTCCTATGGTTCAATTCTCTATCCCCTGAATTTCGCATAGGGTGTGCACTTACATTCATTCATTCTTTCTTTCTTTCACTACTCATTCATTCAACAAATAGCTGTTCCGTATCTACTGTGCTCCAGGTTTTACTCTAGGCTTTAAAGACATAAAAATTAAGTCAGTGTAGATCCTGAATTCGAGGATGAGTAGATATAGGAGGTTCTTGAAATCCGGGGGATGTGGGTCATGGCGAAAAACTGGCGAAAACCTTAGATCATCTTTCCAGAAATTATACGGTATTTTGGCATACAATCCTGGGTAGACAGCAGCACCGGCCCTAATCCTTCCCTTCTTTTTTTTTTTTTTTCCTGCATCATGCCCTTGGCCATGTAGCTTGGCAAGACCTGCCCCCACCACTTTGCTTTGAGCTAGTTTATTTGCGGAACTTGCTTTGTGAGTGGGGTATTAGTAGGAATGACTGAGGCTGAAGCTTGAAACGAGCCTGCACTTTGGGGCTTTATATCTTGTGCTTCCACTGTCACCACGAGAAGGACAAGCCTGGGCTAGCTGTCTCGCCCAGAAGGGAGATGAGAAACATGCGGAACGGAGCCCAGCTGCTCCAGCAAAGGCCAACCTAGATCAGCCAACAGCCAGGCATCCCAAGATTTAAACAAGCCCAATCAAGCTAAGCAGAACCCTTGAAAGAACCCCCAGTAATAGTCACTTAGCATAGGAGGCCACTGAGGTATTGTGGTCGTTTGGATCTACTATTATTGTGGCAGTTGGCAAATAATTCAAAATGTTGGGGCTTTATGGATGGCCTAAAGGTCTGTAGATCTCAAATTGAGGACCCTTCATCTCTTGGGAGACACAGGGAAGGACACAAGAATAACAGCATAGTGCATTAAACACTACAATGGGGGTAAATTTGGGTGCTTTAGGAGCACCCAAGGGCTTGCTTTACAGAAGAGCTAATGTCCAGTCCGAGATCAGAAGAACAGACAGGAGTTAGCCAGACCAGGGGAGAGGGAAGAGTTCCAGAAGAGGGAATTCGTGAGAACAAAAACCACAGGATGAGTGAAAACATGACCAGTGAGTCACTTTGCTGGGACTGCAAGCATTTTAGTTGAAGTTCTTCAAAGATTGAGAGAGGAGCACTGGACACTTCCAAGTTTTAAAGATGCTTATATAATAAAAAAAAAGAAGAAGAAGAAAGAAGAAGAAGATACGCTAAAAGAGAGTACAAAATAGTGGTATAACTGAAGTATTTCTCATGGAACAGATGAGCAATTTTGACACCAGGAGAAATGTAACGATCCTAGGTACAGCCTAATTTGGATGTAACATTAAATGCCTAAGCAGGTCTTCCTTGGACATGAGTGGAGCCCAACGGCCTTCCTGTCCTCCTGCCCAACCTTGTCTGAAACAGAGGGAGGGAAACAGAAGGCTGTTGGCCAGAGTTGAGCCTCCATAGTTCCTTGATAAACTGAATTAAAATGAAGGGACTCAATTTCAGATGTCAGCAAGAAGATGCTCTCCGGCTCAGCGAGGGTCCTTTCAAAAGACCCCCTCGTGGGCATTCACTGGAAACCCCAACTACAGGGCTCAGTGCCTGGGCCCCATCTTGGCCATGGTGGTCACCAAGAGGCTCCCAACCATCTGGCCAGCCCCTCCGAGCTGGCCCACCTTGCTCGCTACCCCAAGGCGAGGTACAGAGGTGAGGATGGTGTCACACCGCCACCTGGTGGCCACTCCTGAGAAACCATCTTCTTCACCTCTGGGATTTGTGAGCCCAGACCGGGTTGGGTCTTCGCGTGGGGAAAAACTGCTGGGGACTGACGGGACATAGAGTTTCTCTATCATAGATACATCAGAGTCAACATAAAGTCCCTGGCCCAGAGCCTGGCGCATTATGCTCCACGCATAGCGACTGCAATTATTAATAATATCATTATTATTGCCATGATGCTGTAGAAATACTTGAGTCCCTTTAAAATTAATTGGGCTGTGGGAAAATGAAATTTTTGAAGATAATTAAGAATCCACTCCCCCTTTACTTTCATTCAATAAACACGTACTAAAAGTTTAATAGATGCCAGCACCGTGCTGTGTAACTAGGACAGTGTGAAGAAGACATAAAAAAGGCTGAGATTTGCACGCCTGTGGTTTCCCTTAACTCAGAATACAATCGTGGTCTGTAGCGTGATCCTATGCTGTCTGGCCCCGGCTGCCTCTGTCCAAGGCTTCTGAGGCTCCCTCCAGAACCTTGGAGAGCTCCTGGCCTCGAATGGGTGATGGGATGATTCATGGAGTTGCAGGAGAGGCAGATGGTCAGACAGGGTTGGGAGCACTGTTTCTGGAGTCAAGGTGCAAGCTGGATACCTTGGGCAAGGTACTTCACCTCTCTGTGTCTTATTTCCCTCATGGGAGAGAAGGAGACTGTTAATAACCACACCTGCCCTGTGGGGCTGTTGCAATGGTTGAGTGAGTTTATTATATAAGGCACTTCAAACCCTCCATGTTTTTGCTGTTTTACTCTTCATGAGATCCGGGTCCAATTTGTGGGCTTTGGGGCATTTTTCATTATTAAAGTTTGGTCCAACCCCATTTAAAACTTCAGTCTAATATATAATTCAGCTCCCCCCAACCATTTAGGGCACTAGGAACTGGGGAGGGGTTGGGGAGAAGGGGGCATCTGGTCAGCTTGTTTCTTTCTTCTCTCCTGGAATTTGCTCCTCCATCACCCTGTGTGACTCGAAATCCTAAAGGGGGCTCTCGCTGGTCAGTGGTCTGGCAGCAAGGACAGGAGGAAAAAAGATTCCGCTCATGTTACTCACTTTTAACCCAGGATGTGGTTTGGCGGAAGGAAAGGGATTATGTCTGAATCGTCCTGATGCTGGTGGTCTCTGTGAAGGCAGGATCTTGGCACAAGTAGTGTTCCCGGCTGCCATGGAAAGCCTCACACTGTCCACTCCCAACTCCTTCCCGTAGGATGTCCCTGAGAGCGAGCCACAAAGCCTGTTGGCCCCAGTTCACATCCCACCTCCTTCTCCAGGTTGCTTCTTATCACCTGGTCTGCTAGACCACGGGATCCACTCCGGCAGAGGTTACTATGGTCACCACTGTGGTATCAGTTCTGGACACAGTCCCTGGCATATGTGGGTCGACATGGTGTGTGTCATATTTTTCCCTTCTCCGGAACAGGAAACAGATGGGATCCATATCTGTGACCACTGACTGGTGTTCTTAAAGTAATGAAAGGGACGAGTGCATCTTCCAAAAGGCACACTGTGCATCCTCCAGGGAGAGGAGCATATATATCACCTGCAAGTCCCTGCTGAGGGCCTCGGTGCTCAGAGAGGCTGCTTGTTGGCTCTTCCGATAAATATGCCTCTAAACATACGTTGGGGAGAAATCAATTTCTTTGTACCTTAATGAAGCAAAACGAAGTATAGGAGGTGATTAAAATGAGACTTTTCCTGTCTCAGAGTTCTAGCTGAGGCCCCAGAGCTGAGAACAATGGGTGCCAAGTAGACCCACATGGAGGTGCTGGGCCATCTATGCGGGCCTGGAAAAGGCACAGCCCAGAGCTACTTCCATTAGGCCACCATTTGTCTCCAAGCTATGTGGGAGGAAGTCAAGAGCCACGGGAGGGTGAGGGGACGAGAAGTGATGGGGTCTCTGAGGAGAGGTATGGACGTTCTGCGTGGGATGCTTTCCACCTGTGGGTGGGACAAAGGAGAAAGGTGCTTCGCGGCCACCTCTTCAAGACGGACAAAGGGTGCGGGCTTTGGAAGAACTACTCACGGCACTTCAAGCTTCCCGAAGGCTGGACGGGAGCCAGGCTCACAATAAAAGAGTCTACAGTCAGGAGGCTACAGCCAAAACAAAGGGCAAACTGCACTTTCACTGAGGGTGAAACAAAAAGCCTGTGACCGTTGAGTGGTCCACACGGAAGCCTGGAGGAAGGAGCCAGCCATGGACCTTCTCGAAGGAGACCCTGGCTCATTACGTCAGATGGTAAGAATTTTTCAGTTTTACTGAGCTGTAACTGACCTCAATAAGCTGCACATATTTAAAGGATACTAGCTACACACAGGAAACCGCCTCCACAGTCAAGACAATTAACATATCCTTCACCCCCAAATGTCTCCTTCTGCTTTGGAGTCCAACCCTCCCGCCCTCCCTACCTCCCTCCTGAAAGACAATCGCTGATCGGCTTTCTGTCACCATGAAATAGTTTGTACTTTCAAGTATTTTATATAAACGGAATCATACAGTATGCACCCTTTTTATTTTGTCTGCTTTCTCTCACTCAGCATAATTATCTTTAGATTCATTCGTGTTGCTGTGTGCTTCCTTCTTATGGTGGCGCGTACTCCAGTCCCACAGTCCGTGTCTCCATTCATCCATTTGGGTTGTAGGTTGCAGGAGTTTGACTAATTATCCTCGGCTCCATGATTTTTAGAAATAGTCTGTTGTCGTGTGTATTGCTTTTGTAATCGGGGGCACAAGTAAATTTTTTTTTTAATGAAGAGGAAGAAATGCAGCTCAGTCCCGAGGGCTACCTGGCAGGGGTGGTGATCTCAGCTGAGGAGCTGAGGTACCATGAGGGCACAGAGATGTTGAGGGAAGTGATTCCTAAGCAGCCAGCTGTGGTGGCTTCACCAGCTTTCGAGGGGGCTGCAGTCAGAGGGCTCGCTGAGAAACTCACAAAAGTGTCCCTTGGAGACCGTCATCTGTGCACACCTCCAGCCCCCAGTTGCAACTGTCACGATAGACCTATTCTTTCTTCTTCTCCTCCCGGCCTCTAGCCCCCACACAGGATGCCCCTGCATTGCCTCCTCGGAGGTCGGGGGAGGTGAGGTGGGAATGAGAGAAGAAGCAATCACAATGCTTGCCCCCAATGCTGATTTCTGGACCCAAAATAGGCCAAAGGGATGGAAGGAAAGTAGGGGGTTTATTTATTAGCCTGGATTAGGTTTTCTATGACCTGAAACTAACCTAATAACTTTTTTCCTTATTGTTGTCTAAGAGTGACCAGAAAGCTATTGTATTGACCTAAAATGTTATCCCAGGGCAGAGAGCAGGGAAAACATAGAAAGATGTGGGGCACCTGGATGACTTGGTTGAGTGTCCGACTTGGTTTCGGCTCAGGTCATGATCTCAGGGCCATGAGATTGAGCCCAGCTTAGGGATCCATGCTCAGCAAGACATCTGCTTGGGATTCTCTTCCTCTCCTTCTGCCCTTTCCCCTGCTTTCTCACTCTTTCTCAAATAAAATAAATGAATAAAAGAGGGATTCACCTCTCAGTGGAGACACTTGAACCAAGCACAGAACACTGACCTATAAAAACCCAAATGCCAATTCCTTCATTCACAGTATGAAATGATTGACATCAAGACCTAAACTCTCGAATTCCATGGAATTAGTCCATCCTCACCTCCCAGACAGACTCCCAGAGGAGCCAAACCACAATCTGGAAGTTTCTGGAGAGCCTGGAATCAGAACAAGGGGAGTTTGATAATCCAGTGCTTAAGGCATCCAGTTGACATAGCTTGATGTTTCCGTCTCACAAGAGGCCTTGTCCATGAGACCAGAGACATTTAAAGTGTGTGAGCTCCACAGTCTGCCCCCATGGAACCAGAACTCTTCCGGACACTGGTTAAGGCTCCCTGTTTCCTAGGATGGACCCTGCCATCATTTGCCTCTGCTGCTCTTTGCTTTCAATGTTAACCAGTCCTTCCTCTGATGGTCACATCCTTTCTTTATGGTAATGCATTCATCTGGTGACCATGGGGGCTTGCCCACCTGGGAACTGTACCCTCTCCAGCTGACTTTGCATATCTTTTCTGTTATCCCACAGCTTCACTCCCACGGGGCAGTCTTACTTCCTTCATTTCCAGATCTGGAAAGGCAAATGCCTACCCCACTCGGGGAAGAATGACGGAGGGAGAGGTGGGTACGGTCTGTCTCTGAAGCTTCTTCCATTCCTGAATATTAGACTTTTGAGAAACAGAGCTAGTTTTGGGGGGACCACGCAAAAGTGGGGGGAGGAAGAGTGGGGGAGGGACAAGCAGACTCCATGCTGAGCACAAAGCCCGACGTGGGGTTTGATCTCAAAACCCTGAGATCATGACCTGAGCCAAAATCAAGAGTCGGACATTTAACTGACTGAACCACCCAGGTGCCCCCAGACAGAGCTAGTTTCAATTAAAGCACATACAACCATTGGGTGCAAAGGACCCACAAAGGAACGATGAATATGAACTCCAAAATGCTTAATAAGGGTCTGGTTCTGTGCGAGGGGCCTTTAATCGGCAGGACAATCCTATGAAATAGTATCAATGTTCCCATGTTACAGTTGAGAGAAAGGAGACTCAGACCAAGTGACTGATAGTTTCAGGAAAGCTGGGATTTCTACACTGGCCTGTCTGAATCTGAGATTCCACCCGGAACTCAAGAGTCAGAAAAAGTGCCAACCTGCGTGACGATGTTTTGTGATCTGTCATAGAGGTCTACATGGGTACTGTGTCTGAAACTAAAAGGAAAGGAAGGTTTGAAAGGAACCACACTTCCCAATTAGCACACTGCTTTTTCAGCTAAAACAGGAGTAACTTTCCAGAATGTTTTGCAAAGAGTCTCTGATATCTGAGCGGGTTGCATTTCCATAAGGGCATCATTTAAATCCAGCCAGATTGAGTCTCCCTACTACAAACCAGCTTAGCAGGTCCTTTACTTAATTCCATCCTGAATGACTAAGGCGATGAGGCCAAAGGCTTCCAAGCTCCTTCAAACATAAAAGAAGAAAATGTCCCCGTGAGAAGCCCATGACTGTCATTATAGCCAAGCACAGAATTTACCCACATAGACAGCGAATACTTTAAAGAAATAATAAGCTGCTCAAAGGGACAAGGACGAAGCTTGTTATAGGCCACGGCCAGGAAGCAATCCATTGGGAATTCTCCAATACCCCATCACTCAGGCCCTGAGGATCACTGTCCTGGCAGCTCCCTTATTAAGCATTTGGGAGTTCATATTCATCGTTCCTTTGTGGGCCCTTTGCACCTAATGGCTGCCTACTTGGCAGCCCCCAATACATCCCATACTTGGCTCTCTGACCCTTGTCATTGTATGTTGCAAGAAAAGAAAGACAGAAAGAAACACTGCAGGGGTTCCCACTCCCAGAGATAAAAAGATCCCATATATGGGGGAGGGAAAGAAGCAAGAGATGATTATGGGTTGCCAACATGGCACAAGGCTTGTTTCAGAGTCCTGGCCCTGGGGCACTTCCGCAGCCAAGACTCAGTGAGCACTCCCTCGCTTAGAAGAATCCCTAGTATATCTAGTTCATGCTTCCAGGCCACCATGACAGGAACGAAAAGGAGAAGAGAAAGGGAAAGAGAAAAAAATAGGTGTTGATCAAGTTTTGAAAAAAAAAATTTTTTTATTTCATTTAATCCCCGAAACAATACTATTATCTGCATTTTATGGAAGAGGAAGCTAGATGCACCCAAGTCCTAGATGTGGTAGGAGGGAGTCCAGCCCCGGAGGACTGGAAAACCCATTTTCCTTCCACCAAAGTGTGGATTCACGTTTTAATGTACCAATCAGAGAAGGAAAGTCTCCAAGTTTACTTATTTAACCCTGAAGCTTCTGAAGCCAAATGAGTATTTTTAAAGAATGCTATATATCAATATTTTGTGTTCTCTCTCTCTCTTTAGTCAAGGTACATGGGGTAGGCAGAGTGATGGGTCCCCCACCGATGTCCCTAACCTAATCCCTAGAACATGTGAACAGTTAGGGTTACATGGAAAAGGGGGAGTTAAGGTGACAGATGGAATTAAGGTTGCTGGTCAGCTGGCCTTGAGATGGGGAGAGTCGCCTGACTTATCCAGGTGGGCCTAACATAATCACCAGAGGCCTACAAGTGGCAGGTGGACAGTCAGAGAAAGAGACGGGACAACAGAGTAGGAGCAGGAAGCAGCTATGCTGCTGGTTTGAAGATGAAGGAGGGGACCACGAGACAAGGAATGTGGACGGCCCCTAGAAGCTGGAAAAGGACAAGGAAGTGATTTCCCTCTGGACCCACAAGAAGGAGTGCAGCCCAGCCGACCCCTTGATTTCAGCTCAGTGAGACCCATGTCCAACTTCCTGCCTACAGAACTGCAGGTGAAAAAGGTGTATTGTTTTAAGTCACTACATCTGTGTTAATTTTTGTCCATCAGCAATAGAAAAACAATATAGCACATGAAAACCAGATCATTATGCGGTGAGGTGCTAGCTTTTGTGGTGCAGGAGAGCAATGGCGGGCTGTCCATCTTAGAAGCAGAGCAGGGCTTGCTTGGGGCACCTGGGTGGCTCAGTCAGTTAAGCATCCAACTCTTGGTTTTGGCTCAGGTCATGATCTCACAGTCATGGGATCAAGTTCCGCATCAGGCTCTGTGCTCAGCGCGGAGTCTGTTTCAGATTCTCCCTCCCTCTCCCTCCTGCTCATGCTCTCTCTCTCTCAAATAAATAAAATCTCAAAAAAAAAGAAGAGGAGGAGGAGGAGGGGGAGGAGGACTTAAATCCCTGCCTGGCCATGTCAGCCTGAAATAGCCTGATCCACCCATCCCACCCACGGCAGGATGACCTTGCCAGAGAGAACTGAAATGGGCAATTCTGTTAGCTAAAGTTCCATCTTAGTTAGGATGGTTTAGTTGCATGGACCTATCCCTGCCCACTGAGGCTCAAGTTAGAAAGGAAGGCTACTTAGAAGCATAGGTAGGCTCATAGAACCAGAAAAATCAGTGGCTCTCTCTCTGTCTCTGTCTCTTTCTCTGCCCCACCTCTCTCCACCCCACCTCTCTCCACTCTTCCAGGCATCATATTTATTCTCTTCTTGCAGACACATCTTTGCTAAATCCCCTGTTTGCACAAGGCTTCAGCATGGCCATCCCAAGAGGGCAGCCTCTGTCCCGGTGACCTTCCAAACTTCCAGCTCGGGGCCCCCCACAGCCAACTGATTCAGTCTCCGCACCCCTGCTCCATATGGTCAGAACAATCAAGTGATAAGCTGGACTCTAATCTGGGCTTCACTTCGGACTCTATCAGTCATGGTCAGCGTGGAGGGGCTGGGAGCAAGCGCGTTCGTACAAAGGCCTGCCACATCTGGGGCAGCCGATTTGGGCTGCGTCTTTAAGAAGGCATCGGGGAGCAGGGAGGAAATGATTGGCATCTTCAGGACATCGACGCACTCTAGGGATGGTCTTATCTTTGGAAACAGAGATGCGGCACTTCTGTTGGCTAAGCCCCCATTTGCCCGTGTGACAACTTTTTCAGTTCCTCCATTCTGTGATTGACGTACTCTTTTTAAATATGTTAATATATTCAGCCAAGTTACATTCAGATGCTGCTGGTCTGGGAACCATTCTGTATATTTCTAGTGACTTTGCATACAGCACCATTTAACTCTCAAAGGCAAAGAATGATTGCCTGATTCTTGAAGGAAGGAGCCACCTCGCTGTGGACCCCAAGATCTGATGATTACAATAATTAGCAATGATGATGATGATGATGATAAATTTCAGAGGTCCGGAAATGCACTCCTGACAATAATTAAATGTGGGAGAGAAGGTAAGTGATAACCCAGATCATGAAAATGAGGTTCTAAGAGTTGAAATGATTTATGCAAGTCCCCATAGCATTGTGGAATTGATCTAAAAAAAAAAGATTGTTTTCATTTATTGGAAAGTAATGCCGGCCACTTGATATTTGCTATTTCTAATCTTCACTCTAGTCCTTCCAGGTAGAGTCCCACGGTTATAGGAGCATCTGACTTAAAAGCCCAGGCCCATCCCCAAGGGTCCCACCCATGTCCCTAAATTTCTAAGGAGTGAGTGTCTCAGATGAGATCCTCCTATTCCATCCTTCAAAGCTCACCTCAGACACCAGCTCCTTTGTAAAACCTTCCCCAGCTATCCATGCAGTCTTCGCAGCTCCTTCTCCAAAGTCCCGCCAGCGATCAATTCACTCACAGACATATTTTGATGGCCATCCACGTGCCAGGCCCCACACTGGTAGTGGAGCATAAAACTGGATGACGGGATGAAGCAGACATGGCTCCTGCCCTCAGAGCTAAAGCGTGGTAGGTGGGGGGAGGTGTAGGGAGCAGTACAAAGAAATACAGAGAGGCAGAAGCCCAGCTTAGAAGGCGAGACAGCTGGCTTCCTGAGGAGTCCGCTTTTATGGTGAGGCCTGAAGGAGGAGCATAGCACTAGTAGGTGGGGAGAGGACCGGGGGCATTCCAGGCAGGAGTGTGGTGGGACGGGGACAGAAGAGAGGATGGCATGATCAGGAACTGGGAGTTTTCTGGGGAGCCTGGAGCATGGGGAACAAAGGGGTTTGAGGCCAAAAGAATGTTGGAATGATAGTCCAAGCCTTTGGGTTGGCTTAGGAATTGGGGTTGTATCTTAAAGTCAAGGGGAGCCTAAGGGGTGGGGGGCATTGACATGATGGTATGAGCCAAAACCGTTTGGCTGGAGGAATAGAAATGGGCTCAAGGCAGCTTACGTGCATGATAAACAAGACAAAAGTCCCCAAAATGGCATCGCTGATGCTAAGCCCACATCACCAAACCAAGGCTTAACTTAATTACTGTCTCGGCTTTCCCAGAAATGGAATCTTAAACCAGTCGATTGGGAGTCACCTGGTCCAAACTAGTGCAGTGATGTCCCTGATAGACCCCAGCCGTCCCCCAAAGGGAGTGAGGCTGCAGTAACAACCCATGCTTTGCTTTCTCTGCTTCTCCAAAAATAGGGTAGACAGCAGCCCTCTTACAGCCCTCAGATTATAAATTATTGTCCTAGCCCTACAGAGAGACGCAAAATGGTGCTTGTTCATCCCAATTCACAATTCCCAGAGAAGGAATTCAACTGAGCCAGCTTGGGTCAGAGCGTTTACCCCTGATACAATGAGCGGGGGATCTCATTATACAAACGTGGTTTCCAGGAGATGGGACAGGGGTCTTTGAGAAGGAGGCATGCTGACTCATAGGCACAGCAGACCTCACATGATGGCTATTATAGACCTACTCAGATCCCAAACGGACACAGATCACCACATCCGCCCTGCAGAGGTGAGCTGGTGGTGCTAGAGACACCAACAAGTTACCCCATCCAGGTAAGAGAAGGTGAGGACCGACTTCAGGTGGTGGCTATGGAACTGGGGAAATGCTCAAGAAATGCTGAGGGGGTATGGGTAACTTGTGGGACCTGAGGAGCAAGGGAGAGGATTGCCAGGTGATTGTCAGGTTCCCGGCTTGACCAACTGGATGGACAGTCATGCCATTTATAAAACATGGGGGACATTGGAATAGAAGCAGGTTGGGGCGGGCACAGTTGGAGAACACTGAATTCTGTTTGGGACATGTTGAGTTTGAGACATCCAAGTGGGGATGGCCATGAGCTGTTGGATATATAGGTCCAGAAGAAAGGGCTGCCCTTAAGAGACTGGCAGAGAGGTGGTAATTAGAATGACAGAAGTGAAAGAAATGATCTGGGAAGAGCACAGAGCATGAGGAGAGAAAGGGGCTGAGGACAGGTGCCAGGGGTCTCCAGCTTCTAATTGTCTGGGTGGAGGAAAAGGAGCCCACAGAAGAGACTAAGAAGGAGCAGCCGAGAGACACAAGGGAAAGCAGTGGGGTCATGCTAAGTGGGTTTCAGGAAGAATGGAAATGCAAGAGGCCAGGGGAAATGACCGAAAAGTGTCCCTTAATACAGCTTGCTTACTGCACCCTATTTTTTGTTAGTGTGTCTCTTTCTCTCCTAGACTGGAAGGTCCTTTAGTGAAGAGGCTTTTATGCCTTTATTCCAGCCCTTAGCTCATACTCCTGGCACAAGAGTAAAGTCTCAATAACTGTTGAATGAATGAACGAGTATGTGCTAGGCATTCAAAGATATTAAAAAATTGCTTCTGGGTGAGAGAGAAAACCCATCGCAGAGTCTTCAGTAATTCACCATTAATAAACAGGGCTGCTGACAGGATTTTCGAAACGAATTGTAGTGTTACCCCGCCCTTTACATGAATAAAGTATGGCTTGCGGGGACTGTCTTGCTATCATCATCATCACTTCAATGGCCACCTCTAAAGAGCGACTTGGATGCTTGAAAACAATTTTATTTATCAGCTTTTAGGATTCAAATTGTATTTGCATAATTAAATCTAATTATCTCCAAAGTCAAGGTCATCTTCATTCTAATCCTTGCTTGAATGATCCAAACTCTGCCATTAATAGGATGTTCTTCTCTTTATGAGGTGCAACTACAACTGTGTGTATCAATAGACACAGCCGGAAATCAATGCTCGACCCCAGCTGGCTCAAACCAAAGGGACAGTTGGGAAACTCCGAAAATCACTCTTCCTTCTGTTTGTTGGAAATGCAAACAGCCACTGATTCATAACGTGGGTAATGCTCTTCTCTGAGTACGTTGCTACCGTCAGAGATAATATGTAAGTTATTTAGCCATGGGCATGGCGGAGGTACGAGGACTCAAGTAAAGACCCTGACAACGATGTGTCATGTCAGGAGGTCCCTGCTGGGCCAGATATTAAACCTTACTGGATGCATGATGGGGAGATCCAGGTGAGGGAACCGCAGCCAGAGCAATGAAGAGGCCATAGGCGAGGGGTGTGGGCAGGAGGGCTTTGGGTGGTGGGTAACCCCACTCGTACAGAAGCGTTCCTGCATTTTATTTATTTTTTTTAGATTTTATTTTTTTTATTTATTTTAGAAAGAGGGAGAGGGAACGGGGGGAGGAAGCAGAGGGAGAGAGACAAGCAGACTCCACACTGAGCCTGGAACCAGACTCCAGGCTCGATCCCATGATCCCAGAGCTGAAACCAAGAGTTGGACGCTCCACCGACTGAGCCACCCAGATGCCCCACATTCCTGCATTTTATCAAAAGACCATGATGTCTATACCTTCTTGTACTCGCTGACCACTGCCCAAAGCCTACCAACTCATTCTTTCAAAGTCCCACCTGTTTCACAGATAAAGAAACTAAGGCTTAATGAGGAAAAGTTGGAATCAAGGTTCATAAGCCAGTGGCAGGAGACCTGGCATTAGACTCAAGTCTCCTTATTCTCAAACCCAACACTGGATTCTTTGTCATCACCCCTAAATTTTCCCTATGACTGTTATGGGACACAAACACTTGTCACTGATGGGTATACTAAACTGGGCTTTGTTCAGCAATTGCACCATTATAACCATTATAATTGCACCATTATAACAATTGTACCAATTGTACCATATGGCTAGCAAGAGGTGTTTTCCTTCATGGAAAACCCACTTGGAATTCTTTTTATTATAGAATTATGCGTCCTCACGAAGACCATTTCAAGGATCTCCCAACAGACAAATTCTGAACTATCCTCCCAGGGTGAACCCCACTGAGGGTGATCTGTCTGTGTCATGACACAGTCACCTCAGTGACTTTTTCACGCACCTGATAGTCCAGCTACGAGAGACGATAATTAACTGCATGTTTTTATAAACTGGGTGACAATTAAATCTGAGGTTGCTAAGCAGTTCTGAGAACACTCACCTTACAAGATGTAGTTTTCATATTTTGTGACAATGGTCTGAAAAAGAAGCACATAATGTTTCCTTATGTGGATGAGGCTGCTGCTAGTTATGTTTTAATTAATAACCCAATTATAAGAGCAGAGCAATAGGTGGTAATTTAGCTCCTTTGCTGCCAGTTAATTCTTATTTCCTCACCACCAGGCTGGGGAGCTCTTCAGAAGCAATGTAAGGAATTTGTTCTAGAATATATCCAGCTACAACACGGTCCCCCCACCTCCCTGGGTCCCTAACCTCGTGTTCCTGAAATTTTGCGGCAGGAATGGGTTGGAGGGTGGTCAGGAATGAGGCAGTGAGTCTTGGTAAACTGTCATGATTTGGGTGCAATAGGATGAGGCAGAATTGGTCCAGGTGGGGACTGGCGTGAACGTAAGGCTGGGTGTGCCAAGCACAGTGTTCGTACAATGAGGTGAACTCAATCTCAGTTCCAGATATTTGGGGAGACGATGGAAAGGGTGAAAAATTTGCTTGGATTGGGGGGATTTTTCTCGACTGCCCATTTAAGAGATGGGAATGTGGATGGTTTCAATGGTTCATTTTCCTCTCCTATTGCCCTTCTAGAGTTTTCCATGGTCTTACTTCTCAGGCAAGGCCACTCCATTTTGCTCAGGATGATGGTGGAGTCTACTTACTGTGATACTTCTCTGACTTATGAGTGCTACACCTAGCACATGAAGATGGAAGGAAAGAAGGGGCATCACGGAGGAGTTGTGACCCGGGAAAATAGACCGTGGGGCTCTTCCCTGGAGCCACATGGTTGGGAATGTGGTCTGCTTCACAGAGGGTTCCCAGAGCCACGTGGGAGCCCAGTCTGTAAGACTGGACACTGAAGCCAAGATTGGGAGGTAAGGTGGAGGCATGCAGCCATTGCTGATATATTTAGTACCTCAGTTAAAGTTGGTTTTAAAAAAATGGGATGGGGGGCGTGCCTGGGTGTCTCAGTCGGTTGAGCATCTGACTCTTGATTTCAGCTCAGGTCCTGATCTCAGGGTCGTGAGATCGAGCCCCGTGTTGGGCTCCACACTCAACAGGGGGCCAGCTTGGGATTCTCTCTCTCTCTCCCTCTGCCCCTCCCCCTGCTCGCACCCTCTCTGTCTCTCTCTCTCTCTCTCTCTCTCTAAAATAAATAAATAAATAAAATCTTTTTAAAAAGTGGGACAGGATTGGACATTTGCATTTGTGACTTTGTAAATACAAATACACACCTATATGTGCATGTTTAGAAAATGCTAATCATTCCTATACCTTTCACCGTTCTGTAGTTGTGTTTTCTTTCATTTAACAGTATACATGAGCTTCTCTGTACCGACGTTTTTTTGTTTGGCCATCCAGTGCATGCACAGTCTTGAAAGGTATTCCATTAATCTTCTGTGGTGGGGCATTTGTTTCAAATTTTCGCTATGGGCTGAACATCTGTCTTCTGCCACTGGTCTGATATGCATTTGCTATCACGTACTACATCCCCGTACATAACGTGGGTTTGTTCTAGACTCCGTTCTGTTCTGTTCATCTCTCCAGCTATTTATACATCGATCCCATATTGCTTTACTTACCATAACTTTGTTACGTATCTCTACCCCTCCAAACCCCTGATTCTTATTTTAAAATTTCCAGGCTGTTCTTGTGCATTTTCTATTCCAGATGCATTATTTCCCCTCAGTTTGAAAAATTCCGTGAAAAATCCCGTGAGCTCTTATTGAAATGGCTTTGTGTTTATGGGTTAGTTTGCACAGAATCAACGTATTAAGGATGGGATTTCCCACCAGGAATATAACATGCCCCTGTTCATTCATGTCTTCCTTTTTGTCCTTCTAGACAATTATATAGCTTTTCTTCGTATTAAAAGTCTGACTTTTTCTAATTGATCACTCCTAGTATCTATATACTATATAGTATATATAAGGAGCACTTTTGAATTTTTGAATGTTGCTTTTTTGTCCTTTTTTTCCTCTAATGGAGTATTTGTCTTTTTCTTATTGGTTCATGTATTAATTAGGCTTTCTTAGGTTTCAAAGAAGTAATCACCTTTGGTGATGGGGTAAGTTGGTAGGAAACACAAGAACAGCCAAAGAGTTAGGTCTTATGGAGGAAAGGAAATTGGCAGAGAATTCAAGCTTCAAGGTAACTCAAATGACCTGAGTCATCGAACACTCAAAGTGTCCTTCCATCAGCCATAGGTTCTGGTCCTTGCAGCCCCACACACCGCTCTTGGGGTCCAGGCACTCCGATACCACCCATGTTTCTCTGCCTCAGGCATTTGCTAACAGAGCTAGCACTTCTTCCTGATTTTTCCTTCTGCCTTCACTATCAACCACTAAGTTTCTCTACGTGTTTTGGGTCCATACTCTCAAAGAGAGAGGGCCAAGTGCTTTGTTTAATCAGGTGTGTCTCTGTCGAGGACATTACATCCAACAGCCTACAGATCAGCTGCCCTAAAGCAATCAGCTATGACCAGTGTATAGGGTTCGCAGCGTAGATGAGAACTCAAACAATACAGCATGGACTTATCATCAGGGTATCTTCCTAAAACGCAGATTCAGCTTCAGTAGGTTGGGGATGGGGCCTGGGGTCCTATAATTCTTGCAAGTTCCCAGGCAACGCCGCAATGCTGGTCCACAGCCCACACTTCGAGCAGCAAGGGCTTAGAGCAGGGTTTCCCAATCTCAGCAATGTTGACTTTGGGGGCCAGGTAATTCTTTGTTATAGGGAACTGTCCTGTGCATTGTAGGATGGTTAGCAGCGTCCCTGGTCTCTACCCACTAGCTTCCAGTCACCTCTCTACCCCAAGTTGTGACAACTAAACTATCTGCTAGGGTTGCCAAATGTCCTCTGGGGAGCAACCTCCCCCCACCCCACCCCATTGGCTGAGAGCATAATGAAGTAGAAGTTAAGACACACCATTGAGAGGGGCTTCGAGTGTGACGGACATTCTGAGATGAGGATCGAGTGTCCAGCATGCAACTTGCTTGGCCTGTCTGGAGTAATGTAAGAGAACTCTTTCCACATGGAATATTTCAGCTCTTGCTTATCATATGCATTTCAGATATGTCCCCCTTTTTGATGATCTACCTTCTGCTTCAATAGTGCATTAGTCCAAAGGTTATTCCTTTCCAAAGGCAAGAAGAATACAATCTCTACTTAATATGATTACTTTTTACCTATGGAACAATCAGCTGTTTGGAAAGGTCAAGCAGACCAGTGACCTCTAACAGGAAAAAAAACAAATTCTTGCCATTGTCTTTACTCAAATCATTGAAAACTGTATCCCCCGCAGTAGCCTGATTACAGAATAATTTTGAGGTAATGTGGGGAGGGCCCTCTATGATTTGTATTTTATTTATTTTTTAAAGATTTATTTATTTATTTGAGAGAGAGAGAGAGTGGGGGGGGCGGCAGAGGGAGAGAGAGAAACCCAAGCAGACTCCTCGCTCAGTGTGGAGCCTGACGTGGGGCTCGATCCCACGACCCTGAGATCATGACCCGAGTTGAAACCAAGAGTCGGACGCTTAACCAACAGCACCACCCAGGCGCCCCATATGACTCATATTTAAATCACACGACATGATGACTACCTGCTTTATCTACACAGGTGAGTATGTGGTGTGCGGTTTCATTGTCCCTAAGATGATACCTTTCTTTATTCCTCTCTCAGAGGGGTTGTGAAGATCAAATAAACACGTGCTGCCTTAACCCGCATTTTCCATTAAATTCGTTAAAATGAAAGAAAATTAAGACTTTAGTTCTTCGGCCACATTAGCCACCTTTCAAGGACTCCTAACCACATGTGGCTGGTGGCTATGGGTCAGACAACAGCCGTAGAGGACATTTCCATTCTCATCGACAAAAACTCTACCAACAGCCCTGTTTTCAAGGACAAAGCCTGGTACACAAAAAAACAAGGTATGTTATGATTGCTGTTACTGGAATTTGGAACTCCTACACACACAAGGAGGGGCCCCTAGCCACGCGCCAACAAGCATCCAAGTATGGGGCTGCGTCCTAGGCCATCGTGAAAGCAATGAACACATAATTAAACCCTTGAAAAAAAATAGGAGCAAGGGTCAAATAATCATGCGTGCATTGCTTTCGGCAAACATCATTGTCTGGACCACAATAGACAGCCTCGTGAACCTTGTAATTACAGTGGCAAAAAAAAAGAGAGAGAGAGAGCCTTATTTTTCTATAGGATGACTAGTTCAGACTAGCCATTTATAAAAAGGCGTGTTATCTTCTGGATTCTAATATCCTTTACTTGTGTTCTGTAAGACGAGGACTCAAAACTGTGAGCAGGAGAGAGTATAGGATGGCTGCAGCAGCCGGCCCCCTGCTCGGAGGTGCCTGGCAGGCTCTGGTGTGATACAAGAAAAGGACAGTCATGAATAACACATAGCCCCCAAGGACTTAAAACAGCAACCGACAATAACAACAACAGGAACAGCATGTGTTATGCGTCAAGGCTCACGCTAAATGCTTTATGTACCTTCCTGCATTTACTATTGCCAAAATACCAACGAAGCAAGCATTCGGCATCATTCCAATTTTTACGGATGCAGAGACTAGGCTCCGAGAGCTTAGATCATTTGCCTGAGGTCATTAGTCACTAAGTATCAGACTCAAAGATTGAACTTAAGTATGCCTGACTCCAGAGCCCATGCTCCTAATTGCTCAAACCCCTTATCCCCAATCAGGATGGCCCCAAATGGAGGAAGAAATTCCACTTGTTCCTTTGGGGAAAGAATGTTTGGGCCCTGGTCTGACCCTCCCCCCAATTCTTCCCAAACTTGGCTCTATCCTAAACTGCAAGGGCCTCACACAGTGTGTGGACACCCCAAGCTGTTCCTCCAACTGTCACTTCTACTACCCATAAAAGACCCCATTCGGGTCTGGAAGCCGGGTCAAGGCTGCTTGATACGGAATTCTAGGATCCAGAGTACCTAGAGTATGGTCTAGGGGCAGGGAGCACAGGCCCTTGACCCCATAGACTTCTTCCTCGCTGGTGAGGGGCACGGCTGGAAAAGGGTCAAGGGAGGGTCCTCCAAAGACTCATTACTCAAAGTGGGGTCCCAGGACCAGCATCACTGACATCCCCAGGGAAGCTGTTAGACATGCAGATTCTCGGGCCCCAGCCTAGACCTAGACCCAGACAAATGCTGGGCATGGTCCCTAGCAACCTGTGTCTTAGCAAGCTCTCCAGTGATCCCGACACTCGCTATGGCTCAAGAACCACTGATCTGGGACACAGATCTTGCTACACAAGTGTGCTCCACCTGGGAGCTTGTTAGAAATGCAAATTCTGGGCCCCACTACAGACCCGCATCAGAATTGATGAGGGCAGAACCCAGCCATATGTTTGGATGTCCTCTCCACGTGTTTCTTATATGCACGAAAGTTTGAATAGAACTGCTCTCATGTAGGGGCTCCTTCACCTTTCTTCCTTGCTTCCCTGTTGTATTATTAGTAGTAAGGGCTGTTTCTATCCCAAATGACAGAAACCCAAACATATTGGTTTAAAGGGGAAAAGGGGATTTATTAGCTTATGCTATTGAATAATTTGTGGGTAGATCTGGCGCCACTGGTTAGGGTAGCAAGTTGGAGTCCAGGGACCAAACCCACCCCCCACCCAGGCCTGTTTTCAGAGTTTAATTGGAAACAGCCACACCCATCCATTTAAGTGTTGTCTATGGCTGGCTTCATGACACAATGGCAGACGTGCGTGGTTGTGACGCTGACACGGAGGCCCCCAAAGCCTAAGATATTTACAGGAAAAGTTTGCAGAGCCTTGCTTTCAAGCATGGAGCCCAGGACCAGGACACTTCCTGCCCAGATATTGGGAGGATACTGGGGTGCAGGACACCCAGTCTGTGGGCTCAGCAGGCTCTTAGACCTTATTTACTTGAGGGCAATCAAGCCAGGAGTTTTAATAGTCAACCACATTCTTGGGTTCCATGCATTTCACACAGACACACACAAGTGTGTGCATGTATAAATACATATATGTGTGTATAGATTTACATGTAAATATAAAATATCCCTTTATGCTCAATCAATCAACCTTTTGGTGTAGATTTATGCAGCAATATTTGAAGCATTTTACCTACTACCTCTGGGGTGTAGATGCCTACTTAGGGTGTGTGGCATAATAAGAAATACATATTTGGTCTTTGATCATAGTTTCTGGCACACAGCTCCCCAAAATCCTGAAAACTCTGGAGTGGTAAGAGTGTCTTTTGTATGTCATTGAGTTGGCTGATGGTTGAGAACCCTCAGATAGGGGCGCCTGGGTGGCTCAGTCAGTTGGGCGTCTGCCTTCAGCTCCGGTCATGATCTCGGAGTCCTAGGATCAAGCCCCGCATCGGGTTCCCTGCTCAGCAGGGAGTCTGCTTCTCCCTCTCCTTCTGCACCTCTCCCTGCTCGTGCTCTCTCTCTCTCACTCACTCCTCTCTCAAATAAATAAATAAAATCTTAAAAAAAAAAAAAAAAGAATCCCCAGATAGCTTCAGGACAGAAGAGGGGCTAGAGGTTGAGTTCAATTACCAATGCCGGATGATTGAATCTATCATATCTGTGTGATGGACCCTCCTAGAAACCCTGAAACAAAGAGGTTCAGTGGGCTTCTGGGTTGGTGAACACACTGAGGTTTGGGGAGGGTAGTGCACCCAGGGAGGGTATGGAAGCTCTGCTTGCCCCCAACCCACATGCCCGCACCTTGCCCTGTGCATCTCTTCCAGCCTGCTATTCCTAAATTGCAACCTTTAACCAGTAAACGAAAGTACAGTGTTTCCGTGAGCTCTGTGACCCATTCTAACAAATTTTGAACCCGGGGAGGGTGTCATGGGAACCCACCATTTATAACTGGTTGGTCAGAGGTATGAGAGGCACCAGACCTGTCACTGGTATCTGAGGTGGGGTCAGTCTAGTGGGACTGAGCTCTTAAAGCTATGGAATCTGACACTAACTCTAGGTACTCAGCGTCAGAATTGAATCGAATTGTCGGACACCCAGTTGGATGTCCAAAGAATTGGAGAATTGGCTATTGGTGTTGCAAAACACCTCAGAGGGTGTGCCTCGAAGGTTAACTTTAATCTGTATGATCCCAGGGGTAATTTATATACTTATTTATATCCCACAGTTGATTCAGAAGCGTTTTGAGCTAAGTTACGGGTAGCTAAGGGATTTATGAGCACGGTCTGAAGTTGTCAGCATTGCTGTTCTGTAATATCTTGCCTTTGCTTCTCTAAGGTTATTCTTTAGGTGGGAGATTTGTGGACACTGACGGGCAAGCTGAGTTTGGCAGCTGAGTTGGTATAGGGAGAATAAGAGAGACCACTAAGCTGCGTTAATTCTGCTAAAGGAACTCCAAGAGCTGGGCGGGGGGGGGGACGCAAGATCATAAATCACACCCACAACAGAACCACAGCTGATAGCAGCAATCATAGGGAGGGCTCTGAATTTCCACAGCGTTCTAGAATAATCTCACCTGGATTTCAAGAAGCGAGGAGACCCAAAGACATTTTAGGACTTCCAAAGGCACTGCTATCTTCATGTTTGGATATTTCTGATTTTATATCATATTAAACTATGCCCACACTGAACATAATTCACATATAATGATGTAAGTGTCAAGTTGTATTTTAGTAGACTCAGTGATTTAACATTACCTTGGCAAAGATTTCATTAATCTTTTCTTTCTGTGTTTTGGAGACATTTTTTTTTTTTTTTTTAACTCCAATTATTTCTGTAAGCCCTGGTGAACCTTGTAGGGCCCTGACCCAGGGGAAGGCCCTGGGCATGTATCTACAATGCTGAGTCCACCCATCTGGATTGGATGGAAAGAGACAGTGTGCAAAAGTCGCTAGCTTGGCAAATGCAGGGGTCAGACTCCAAGGTTGTGTCCTCTGTGACACTGGGGGGGAGGGGAAGCAGCACAGCATAGCTGTTTAATTTCATACTTATTCTTAGGACAGGGGTCCAGGATGTTACAAACACTGACTGAAATTGTGTAATCCATTTTGAGAACCTCACCGGGGAGGACAGCTTGAGTCCAACAGGCCCACAGAGAAATTAGTATAAAAGGACAAGTTATGTCAATTAAAATCAGCAATTGGCTTTGCAGGACAGGATGATGACTCTATGGGATACACAGAAAATGTCCATCCTTTGGGGGTGTAATCCATTGCAAGAGTCCTCCTCAAAGACCTTGGTGAGATTCTCAGCAAAACAAATGACCTCATTAATTAAATGCGTTAATATTCTCCCCCACGCTTTCCTTAATTGCTATTCTGACTTTCAGGAGAAGGATTTTCAAGGCAAATTGAGCACCCAGAACCTACCGTAATCAATGTCACAGTAAGCCCCATATGCTTGGAAAGCGATTTACAAAGGTAACTGTGTAGGATGCAGGTGCCCAGCTCGCCTCCACCTCCTGAGGGTCCTTGTGTGAACCCAATTCCTAAGTGCCCCGCCCAACTGGCTTTGTCTTCCAGCCCAGCCAGAAATCCAAGAAGTTCCTTCATCATCATTTCTCCCTACAGAAGACATTTTCTTCTAATTTGAAGACACGCTCTGTTTCCATTTTATTCATTGAGTCCATATTATCGGAATACCTTTGCTTCTGTTCTAAGCACAAGAGATAAAGCAGGAAACATAACAGACCAAGATCACAGCTCCATGGGGCTTACCTTCCATTTGGTGAGTTTCCTCTACAACCTCATCTGAATGCTGTTGGTTTGTAGGAGAAAGGGTTCTTTTTCAGTCATAGGCTGCCCACCATTTACCCCTGTTGAACCAGAGGATGGGGACCTTTTTCTCCCTCAAATTTATTTTTCCGATGCCCAGGTCAATAGCTGGTACATAGAAGTCACATCAATTAGGAACTGTATCTGGCTGTAAGTAACAGGGACCCCTCCCCACATTCCCCAGTATACTGGTTTAAATCAGATAATGAGTCCTCTCCCCCCCTCCCCCAGGGATATTGTAGTGAATCCACAATGTCATCAGTATCTGAGTTCCTTTCATACCCGTTCCCATCCCTTCAAGACTTCCTTGTTGCCCCCAGATGGCCACTGGAGCAATGACAGTTACACTCATGGTCCAGACCGTCAGAAAGACGAAGGGGAAGGGTAAACGAGCCAAGAGTGCCCATCCTTGAAGAAGATGGGAAGCAAGCCGCCATGGTGTGAGGACATGCAGGCGGCCCAAGGGAGGGGTTCACATGTAGAGGAAGCGAGACCTCCTACCAACAACCCACATTAACTTCCCTGGTCCTTTGGAGCTAGAAGTGGAGCCACTTTGGAAGCATATCCTCCAGCCTCAGGCAAGCCTTCAGGTTACTTGCTGACACCTTGCCACAACTTGGGTGTAGCCCCGGCCAATGTGTTGACCATGACTTCATGAGTAGCCCTGAGCCAGAAACGTCTAGCTAGGCTGTTCCCAAATTCTTGACTCACGGAAACTTTGGGAGATAATAACTTTTTATGGCGCTACTCTGCTAGGCTTGGGGATACTTTGTTACACAGCAATAGATAACTAATACAGAGGGAGACTATGAAATACAGATTTTGGTCAGCACTGTGGCAGAGACTGCTGGTTTTCCACCAAGGTCTACTTGAACACGTGGCCAGACTGCATGTCCCTTTCTCTCTTGCAGTTAGAGGTGGCCATGTGACTAATTGCTGTCCAGTGGAATATGAAAGGAGGTTATATATATATATATATTGCTTCTAGGTCTGGCCAACAAACCTGCATATGCTCTTCCAAACATTTTCCCTTTCCAAAATGACTTCTCCTTCTGCCGCCTCATTGCAGACAATAATGACACGGCCCTGAGAGGCAGCATGACCTCAAGATGGAAGGAGCCTGGGTCCCTGAGTAACCACATAGAAAAATGGGGCCTTGACAAGCTAAGTCCCTGCCAAATATTATTTTGAGAGCATGAAATAAGCTTCGATTACATTGAGCCACTGAACTTTGGAAACTTGTTCTTATCCCAGTCCAGACTATTCTACCAAATACAGAAATATTTCTGCCCAAATGCAACTGCAGTTGTTACAAAGGAAGAGGGGCTAGTGGGTAGACCCTAGAAGTCTTTGTCACAGGAATATCCTGGAGACAGTTCCCCTAATGGATGAACATATGCAATGTCTACTGGCTTGTGTGCAGATGTCTGCTTCTGAGGCCATTTAAGTTACACAGAATTAGGGAGAGACAGAACCATTGCATGATCCCAGAGTCCCTAAACATTCACCCCCACTATTGGGAACTCCTTGCTGGAAATAGAGGGCACCCTGTGTCCTTCAACAAGCCATCTGGAACCAGACATGTCAAAAATATTGTGGGGCAACTCTTGACCTCATTGGACTTGAAGTCCTCTCTTACAAGCTTTGTTTGAGGGTTTCCACTGGGTTGGAACCCTGACTTTGAGATCAGTATCTTGGGAAAGGAAAGAGGGAACTGGAGCTTTAGGGGCCCACACTTAGCTTGTTATCACTCCCAGAGGCACCAAATACTGAAGTACACTCACTCTATCTCCACCCTGGGGTATCCCCAACCTGTCAAAAATCCTACAATCTACCCTTGCCCAAACCTGCCTCTTCCCCAGGCTTACCTAGGAATATCTCCTACCTTCCCCTTACTAGAACATCGCTACCATTGTACCGTTATGCTGAAACCCACACAGGGCTACCCAAGGAAGGCCATCTTTCTGACATGTCTTTCATTCATACATGGAAGTTAGCATTTGTTAAGGCTCTGTTACAGCTTTATCACAGCCTACAAGGTCCAGCAAGGTCTGAGCCAGCTTGCGATTCCAGTCTCATCATGAGTCACTCTCCCCAGTTCTCTGCTCTCCTGCTAACTGCCCTTCAAATGAGTCATGCTCCTCCAGGTTGGGTCTTGGCTTATGAGGTTCCCTCAGCCTGCAGGTCTCTAATGAAATGTTCCAGCTTCAGGGGAGCCTCCTTGATCCCCTAAACTAGGTCAGGATCCTCCATGACATAGGCTCATGGCTCCTGTACTTCTCCTTTCTAGTCTTTATCACAATGAAGTAATTACTGGCATAACAACCCATTTAATGCCTACTGCGCTTCTGAATGCTCACGGGGAGCAGAGGCTATGGGTCTTTCTGGTCTACCATATAGAAGAAACATCCTGGAGCCTGAAGTAGATAGAGCGGGTAGTGAGGAAGCATTCTTTGAATGAATCCATGTGCTGCAGGTGGGGGACGTGCGGGCAGAATCTCTCACCACCTGTGTCCTTGAGGAGCTATACTGACTAGGGGAGAAGGAACAATTGGGCTTAAAGGGAAAATTGCATTATAACTAAGATGATTTAACAAACACATCTTCAGGAAGCCTTTCTGGGCGCCTGGGTGGCTCAGTTGGTTAAGCGACTGCCTTCGGCTCAGGTCATGATCCTGGAGTCCCGGGATCGAGTCCCACATCGGGCTCCCTGCTCAGCGGGGAGTCTGCTTCTCCCTCTGCCCTCTTCCCTCTCGTGCTCTCTGTCTCTCATTCTCTCTCTCTCAAATAAATAAATAAAATCTTTAAAAAAAAAAAAATAAAAAAAAAATAAAAAAATAAAAAAAAAAAAAGGAAGCCTTTCTAATATGCCACTCAGAATGGAAGGGAAGTGCTCTTGTTCATTATAATTATGCATTCCCCTCCCCCCATCCCAGTATATACTTAGAGATACAGCAGGGGTCTAATGAAGGTGCTTTATTAATTTTTAGTGATAGAAACTGCTTGTACAATTTACCAGCCCTGTTTGTTTCTGCTAGTGGAATCTGTAAGAAATCATGGTGCAGATCCTTGTTTGGGGAAGAATCAGCAAAGAGAGACCTCGACACCGTATTTAGAAAGAAGATCATCGTCCTGAGGGAATGAGTTAATAGAGTATTTTGGTGGTGGTGTTGTTTGGTGGCTCAGTGAACCCTGCCCCTGCCACTAGCCTGCATGGCTCTGGGACAGGCTGAGCACATTTCTTTCCACTGAAAATTACAGAAATGCCCTTTTGAGTGGATTATACAATAAGGACATGGATAATCCCATACAAGAAGTCCACAGGTAAATTGGCTTGAGGCCAGTATGATCTGCAACCCACTCCACTTCTCTGCAAGGCTGGGCTCTGCCTGACACCGAGTGTCACTTCTTCCTTGGCCAAGCTCCTTCTGTGCTCCTCGACTGGCCCTCACACCCATGGTGCTTTGGAGACTCACCAAAGTCTAAGACCTTTCCATGGCTAAGGTCCTGGTCCGCAACTTTTTTCAAAGAGCTTAACACTGTCCCCTTTGCAAATACAATGCTGTGGTAATCTCAGAGTAACAAGGATCAAGAGTCACTGGAATAGTCCCCTCTGCTGATGTGACCCATTCCATGTGGTGTATTCACTGTTGTTCTCGGCTAGAGTCTACCTTGGCTGATGTTCTTGGGCCCTGCCTACCGAAAAGCCAGGATGGACTGGTGCACAGACAAGAATAAAAGGGCATGCCACACGAGCGGTACAGTCAAGAAAAAAGCCTTGAGATGAGAAAGGCTTCTCCACCACCCCTGACCATATGCATTACCCCATCATCCCACACCCAACCATGGAAAAGGATTCCCTGAATTAAGAAGCAGAAGTACATTAGTCTGCTCAGGCTACCATGACAAAGTACCACGACTGGGGGGCTCAAACAACAGAAATTTACTTTCCCACAGCTCTGAAGGATGGAAGTCCAAGATCAATTGGATGGTAGGAATGGTTGCTTCTGGAAGCCTCTCTCCTTGACTTGCAGATGGCGGCCTTCTCTCTGCATCCTCGCATGGTCTTTCCCCTGTGTGCATGTGCTTCTGGTGTCTCTTCCTCTTCTTATAAGGACACCAGGACTGGTGAGTTGAGTTGGGGCCCCACCCTTATGACCACATTTAATCCTAATTACCTCCTTAAAGGCCCTATCTCCAATACAATCACATTGGAGGTTAGGGGTTCAATTATGAACTTGGGGTCGGGGGGGCAGGGAGATGTAATTCAGTCTATAACAGGGGATAAGGGAAGAAAACATAGACATGATATCCAGAGACCGGGACCCTGGATCCCACTGTCCGGCCTGAGGCCCATATTGATGAAGACCTCAGCTATATTTGGGAGGAAATACAGCAGGGGAGACTGAAGTCCTTCCTCCACATGGAGCTCCAGGAAAGGGGCAGGGAGGAGACCAGATGCTAATGAGAGATGGCCATTCATTAATCCAGAGAAATATCACCTTGGAGGGCTGCTGGGCAATTTTTTGCCCCCACCCCCAAGCAGTGTGGAACCAAGAGGATTTCTGAGGACCCAAGAGTAAAGGAGAAGTAGAGGTGAGGTCTTCAAATCCAACAAGGCCATGAAGGTAAAACCGGCAGAGGCTTAGCAGTGACCTGCTTAGAAGCAGCATCTATGGATGACTTGAAGATCAGATGCCCCTTCTCCAGGCCCTGGCATCCCCCAAACTCAGAACAGCCCCCAAAAAAGTGGAAAGGAAAACTGGATTAACTGATAGTAAGTTTCTGTCACTCAAGCACAATGGTGGCTCAAGAGAGAAGTCACATTGTTATTTAAAAACAAATAAGAGGATGGTGATAGTTTTGGCTTATGTGAGTGGACTGAGATCCAAACCCACACCAGTGGATTCGGTGCAGGACACAGACGGCCCTTCATGCTCTGCCAAGGAAGGTGCACATTAGCTGGTGGGCGTTGGAAAATTACGGAGGGCCACTGTCCATGACTTAAGCACAAACACTTCCTTGAGAGAAGGAGAAGAAAGTATTCCTGTATTTCCTCCCAAATATAGCTGAGGTCTTCATCAATATGGGCCTTAGGCCGGGCATTGGGGTGCAGGGTCCTGGTCTCTGGAAGAAAATATTTGCAAATCACATATCCCCTAACAAAAGACTTGAATCCAGAATGTGTCAAGAAATCTCAAAACTCAACAATGGGAAGCCAGACGATCCAATTTAAAAATGGGCAAAGGACATCAGCAGACACTTCACTGGTGAGGGCACAGGATGACAAATAAGCATATGAAAAGACATTCAACATCATTCGTCAGGAGGGGAAGTGGAATAGAGATGAGATAATGCTAGACATCCGTTTGATTGGCTAAAAGAAAAGAAAAAAAAAAAAAAACCCTGATAATACCAAGGCTGATGAGCATGCAGAGCAATGGGAACTCCCATACATTGCTGGTGAGAATCCCAATGGTGTGACTACCCTGGAAAAGAGCCTAGCATTTATAAAGTTAATTATGCATTTACCCTACGACTCAGAAGGCCCACTCCTGGAGAAAGGAAAACTTACGTTAACCAAAAAAACCTAGAAACGAGTGTTTCTAGCAGCTCTAGCAGAAACTGTCAAACACGGGAAACAACTCAGATGCCCTTCAGCAGGTGGATGGGTAAACAAACCAATATATCGATCCAAAGCGATACTACTCGGCACTAACAGGGACAAAGTGGTACAAGCAACAGCTCGGATGAATCCTGAAGTCACGATGCTGAATGAAAGAAGCCAGTCTCAGAAGTTTACACTGTGCACGATTCCATTTACATGCCATTGTTGGAAAGACACAACTACAGAGACGAGAATCGCATTAGGGATTGCCAGACGAAAGAGAGGGGCTAGAAAGGGATAGCTTGAGGGAACACCTTGGGTCCTTTATCCTGATTACGGTGGTGCTTACACAAATCTATACACGTGTTCAAAGTCATAAACCTGTACGTCAGAAGAAAAGAGTCAATCTTTTCGTATAATCCTGTAATGCAGGTATCCCTGGGAAGGGTTTAACCTTCTATGTCAGCCCAGCTGTGCTCGAGGAAAGTGTTCTGAGTCAGAAAAAATAATTAAGTGGTTCCCTGTCTGGAAATCCTGTGCTCTTTCTCGAATTTGGAGTAGGGGTCTGCAACACGCACGCACCCTGTGGGCGGTGGAGTTTTGGGGGTGGCCGGCAGCACAGAGAGGCCTGAGATGGACCGGGACAAAGGTAGACACAACAGACAAATAATGCAATATATGTTAAGAGAAAAAAAAAAGAGAGAGAGAGAGAAAAGAAGAAGAAGAAGATAGCAGGAAGGGAAGAATGAAGGGGGGGAAATCAGAGGGGAGACGAACCATGAGAGACGATGGACTCTGAAAAACAAACTGAGGGTTCTAGAGGGGAGGGGGGTGGGAGGATGGGTTAGCCTGGTGATGGGTATTAAGGAGGGCACATTCTGCATGGAGCACTGGGTGTTATGCACAAACACTGAATCATGGAACACTACATCAAAAACTAATGATGTAATGTATGGTGATTAACATAACAAGAAAAAATTTTTTAAAAAAAGACACAACTAGACAGCAGTCAAGGGCGAAGGTACACAGAGGACCGGCTGACTAAGGAGCCCCTCTCTCCAAATATCCAAGAGAGAGGGGACTCCTGAAAGAGGAGGGCAAGGACCAGATCCTCCTGTTGCCTGGGTACGGGTTATCTGTTGACAGTTGTCTACACCTATTTACCTGTCTTTCTCCCCCAATGGACTGTCAGGGTCCCTGAGGGCAGGGCCAGAATCTTATGCACCTTTGAGTCACCAATATGCCCAGCCTGGCACATACCAGCTAGTCACAGCTGTTTGTTGAATTTAAAAGGAAAGAAGGAAGGAAGAGAGGTAGGGAGAAGGGAAAGAAGGAGGGAGAGAGGGAAGATGGGAAGGAAGGAAGGAAAGAAGGAAAGAAGGGAGGAAGGGAGAGAGGGAGGGAGGGAGGAAATAAAGGAACAAACATCTGAGTCTTCCTGTGCTGATGAGGTCAGAAAAGGGAGCCAGCTAAGACAGGGAGGCCCTTGGGCAGGCTGTTATACACGCCCCTGACAGACTCGATCAGGTTCCCATCACAATCACCCAAGGCACAGGAAGGTCCCGCTATTTTAGCAAGAGAAACCGGGACACAGTATAAATATTAACAGAAGAATTGCTTAAACGTATTAGATATAATTTCTTTGGGATCCTTCCCAGTTCCAAAATTCCACAATACTAGTATTACAAATGGAATACTTGGTTAGATAACCTACTACAAAATTTTGATTGGATTCCTTGTGTTCATACCTGAGCGCTGGGGAATTCATAAAAGAAGGAGCCGAAATGTTGACGTTTTTCCCATGGTCTGTTCCCTCTGGCTCCTGATCAATGCCACCATCACCAACTTCGCCTCCTGGATCAGGATCCTCTCCACCTCCACCTTCTCCACCTACATCTGCACCGCCCGCCCCTCCCCCCCCGCCCCACCTCCTCCGCCGAAACCTACATCCCCTCCGTTGTTCTTTTTTCTGACTCCAGTATGTCCTTCAAGACTCATCTTGGGCATCACCTCCTTTGAGAAGCCTCTCCCCGCATCTCAGTTACCACTCCGGGCCAATCTGTTTTGAACTCAAAATTTTTTTTTAATTTTTTAATATACATATTATTATTTTTTTTATTACGTTATGTTAATCACCATACATTACCGGGCCAATCTGTTTTAAGACGATCTCCCTTGGTATTCTCAAAGCATAGCACAGACTTTTCTGCAGCCAGGAGTTTCTCCTTCTGGATTGGAATCGTTGGCTGAGTCGCCTGTCTTTCGCCACATAAATTGCACCGTTCGCCAAGGTCATCTCTTTATTTACAGCGCCCGGCCTGAAATGTGCATGGCATATAAGGGACACTTGACGAAGTGACGAACACGTGAATCTTCTACATTATTCAGAAACTAGCAAGCCTTAACCCTCTGGCAGGTTTCACGTGTGGTGACTATTTTTGTGAGATCGACTTCATCAGCGAACGTGGTGAGGTCGACTTCTCCAGCCTCAGGTCCGCTGTTAATCGAAGGCCACAGACAGATCGCGGCTGGCCAAGGAGTGCCAAGGGGCGAATGGAAGTGAACTTCAGACGGCAACACTACCTCACACTTGCCACTAGATGGCAGCCGCACCCAAGGAGCAGGTGGCTTCTGGCCTCTGACCAGGCCCCTGCCCCAGGTCTGGTCCCCCAGCCCCAGTGTGGCTCCTCCCGGGGACTCGGCCTCCGGAGGAGGATGGCAGGTCCTGGCGGGTTCTGATGCCGCTGATCCACCCCCCTTGAAGATGTTCATCTTCCTCCCTGGGAAGGCTCCACTCCCACAGGCTTCAGGTCCCCATCCCCCAGCTCCCACCCCACATCGTAAAATTCCCATTGCGGAGGGAGCTCCCAATTCCCCACGCGGGACCTGGCCCGGCTGGTGCATTAATATGTCCGACAAAGAAAGGAGCAGCAGTATGTCCTTGGGGGCCTCCCCCGACCAACCCAGGAAATGAGGACATCTCGAGAACTGTCAGACGGGAGGAAATGGACAGGCAGACACAAGGAAAAAGAGTGTGAGAAGAGACAAGAAGAAAGAGAAAAGCCAAGTTGGGAGTGGATGGAGGAGAAGGCCTTAGTCTCAGCCCTAGGCTCTGTGCAGACGCCTGACCCAGCCGGAGGGACCGGCGGGGAGACGCCTTTACGTAACTGAGTTGCTCAAGAGGACCAAGGGGCCAGACCAGGAGAGACTTGGGGCCATCGAGTCCCGTCTCCTTGGCCATGGTGCCCTTGATGGGAAAGGAAAGAGGCAAAGATCGGCCAGGGAGATGGGGCAGGTGGAAGGGGGTGGCTCTTCCCGGGGTTGCCTGATTTGAGTAGTTGCTTTGCATGATTTTCCCCAGGGCCTCGGAAAACAAAAAGGCCTCTCGACCTAGAAGGAGACAAGGGTCCTGTGGAGCATGGGGGGCCTCACCCGGTGTCTATATCATCCCCCAGGCAAAGTCTGGGTCAGAAGCATCACTGGGGTGCAAGCAGGCATTCCCTCTGAGCATATTCTCCAAAAGTGGTGGTGTTTGGGGGTTTTTTTTTCCTTTTTCTTTTTCTTTTTGGTTGTTGGGTTTTCTTAAGGTAGGAAGCTGCCATGATGGGTTCTTAAAATCCGGTAAAAAGACACTGGAGCAAACAGCGTGAAAGAGAAGTGTCAACATAAACACCCCTTCACTAGACTTGTAGCCCCACAGCCCATCGTGGGACCCCTACCCACTTGCTTCCCTGGCTGGCACGAGCCCCAGGTTCCCTCCCCGAATTCAGATCTAGCTCCCCTTCTGGAGGGGCATCGGCAGGGGAAGCCCAGTAGTCCCTGGCAACTCCTGTTCAGGGAGGCCTCCTCCGATGAGGACTCGGAGACCCGCAGTCCACCTGAGCGTCCCTATTCATGACTCCCCACAACTTGATGTGGGAGACAGGGCGGGGAGGATGGTGAAGGGTCTTTGCGTCTGGAGTCTCCCGTCTCAGTGACCCATCCCAGCAGTAGGACTGAGAAGCTCTACAAAATGTGGACCTGGGGGCACCTGAGTGGCTCAGTTGGTTAAGCATCCAGCTCTTGGATTCCGCTCAGGTCCTGATTTCATGGCTCACGAGATCGAACCCTGTGTCAGGCTCCCCGCTCAGCCGGAGTCTGCTTGGACGTTCTCTCCCTCTGCCCCTTCCCCAGCTCTCTCTCTCTCTCTCTCTCAAGTAAATAAATAAATCTTTAAAAAAAAAAGTGTGGACCTGCCTGCGTCACGGGGCTAGCATGAGGACCATGTGGGCAAAAGTCCTCCGACAGTTGTAAGGTACCTTCTGAATGTTCCCTGTGCCATTTATTCTGCACCAACCAGGCACCTTCCAGGCCCAGGCAGGGTCCTAGGATCCCAGGCTACAGAGACATCTTTGCAGAACAGAGGAAAGTGGTAAATGGCACCACGGGGAGGCAGCCAGCCAAGCAGAACATGGGAGTTGGCTAAGTCAGACAGCCTGGCGGCTTCAGGAACCAAATGGTGTGAGTAGAGCAGGGAATGGCTGTCGGAGGCGCAGGGAAGCGTAGCTCCTACGAGTAAGGGCTGGTGCCGGTCGCCTGACCATAAAAAGATGGTTTAGAGCCATCCAGGGACAGGTGACTGTGGGATGAGTATTAACATTAAGTAATGTGTAAGTTTCATGCATGATTACAATCATGGTTGCTATTTTTTAAAAAAGAAAAAAAAGGAAGGAAGGAAGTCTTTCTCTGTTAGAGATACACATCTCTGCTTGCAGGAATCAACTGAAGAAGAAGGGCCTGGATCTGCTTCATCATGCAAAAAAAAAAAAATGTAAGAGGGAGTCAAAGGAAACAGAACGAGCATTGATAATTATCAAGGCTGGATTGTGGATACCTGACGGTTTGTTAGATCAGTGTTTTTTTCCATTTTTGTGTATGTTAAACTTTCCAAATATATACTCTTTTATTTAAAAAAGTGTTCCAAGGAGGGGTGCCTGGGTGGCTCAGTAGGTTAAGCGTCTGCCTTCGGCTCAGGTCATGATCTTGGGGTCCTGGGATCGAGTCCTGCATTGGGCTCCCTGCTCGGCAGGGAGTCTGCTTCTCCCTCTCCCGCCCACCAGCTCATGCTCTCTCTCTCTCTCTCAAATAAATAAATACAATCTTAAAAAAAAAAAAAAAAAGGTGTTCCAAGGAGCTTTGGGGGACTGCGGCAGGGCAGACAATCATCGAGAACAGAACTGTGGAAGCCCAGAGGGGGAGCTCTGAACCCAGCGGGGGCTCGGGGAGGTCGCAGAGGGGGTGAGGCCAGATTGGGTGGAGTGGCTCTGTGGAGATGGGCGGAAGGAACATTCCAGACAAGGAGAGCCCATGCGCAGAAGCACAGAGGCTCCAAATGCCTTTATTGGGGTAACCAGTTCATCCTGCTTGGCTTGGCACTGGGAGTCCCGCGCTGTGTCCCAGAGATCCCTCAGTTTCGGGCAGACCTGGATGGTCGGTCACCCCATCAATCATACCCTGGAACCTGGGGCTAGCCGGGTTAGGGGGTGCAGAGCTGAGCTGCAGCGGCTGGGAGTTCCAGGATGGAGGATCGGAGGGCTAAGAGCCATCCCCCAGGCAACGCCGGGCCTGCTTTCTGCCCCTTCCGCAGCACAACTCCCTCAGTAGCCCTTCCTCCTGGGGTTGCCTGGGGTCAACTGCCCAGGGACCACGCTGGCTTCTCACACCTCCTCTTCTGTCCCAGCTGCAGACAACACAGCTTCAACCCAGGACACCTTCTCCTGGACCCAAATGCCGCCTCATCTGCATATATGCTAATATACATACATTGCTTTGATGCATACCTACACACACACACGTGTACACATATACACGTAAATCGTATACATGCACATGCCCTGTACATCACATGGCTGCATTCGTGACCCCCTTGCTATGTGCATTTGCTTATTCAGGCCTCACACAAGCTCTCTGAGGTCGTGATGATCACATCCACTCACTAAGTGGAGAAGTCAAGGCTCAGAAGTAATTTGTGCAAAGCCAAGTACCAGGATAGCAGCGCACCTCACAGAGCTACATCAGAGGGCTCCGTGGGGCAATCAGTGAATTACGACACAGGCCAAGGACGTGGACCAAGTTCTCAGCGAGGGCTGGTCTCGCCCACGGCCGAGCCGACGCCACCCGCCACACCCTGGGGCCCGGAGAGGAAGCGTGGGAGCCTGGACTGAGGGGAAGACGGGACTGATTGGATTATGTGCATGGCAGGATAACCCACCCTGAGGGTTTCTTCACAGATTGGAGAGCACAGAGACAAGCAGTGACGGCAGAGCAGAACATCCTCGAAAGCCTCCCGCTCGAGTTCCCGCGGACACGCATTCCCCCCCTCCCCCCCCCACCCCTGAGCAGAGGGTGTGCGCCCTTCCCGGCCCACTGCCCCCCTTGCCATTTCTCCCAGTCGGATTCTCCAGACTCTTCCCAGGCTGGAAATTTCCCATTCGTTTGGCGGGTACAGAAATCAAGCTAGCAGAGATGGAAGATTCCCTGGCCTGCCTTGGTCTTCTACGTCCCTGGGAGAGTCTCCCCGACAGACCACGGAGGAAGCCCCCCACCCCCACTGCCGTGGACTGGGACCAGCGGCAGGGGCTCTCCCCCACCCTGTGGCCAGCCTGGCTTTCGGGGTCTCAGGCAGTTTTGTTGGCCTCCGGGCACCCCTTGGGGCACCCTAGGGACGGACAACCCAACGCCTCACAAGCAGCTTGTGAGAGAGGTAGAGACCCTTCCCCTCCATTCCCGTGGTGCCATCATTCCATTCTCATCACGGGCACGTGCAAAGCCACAGGGGCATAATTGGGGAAGCCAGGAGAGGCAAGGGTGGACATCTGCCCCCAGTTCAGAGACACCTGGCCCTGGGGTGGGGCAGGACCCCACATGCTCCTGCCCCTTTGTCACACGTGGTACCCACCCACAGGTGCTGGGAAGTTCCCAAAGGCACCCCCCCCATCTTGGAACTGAGGACGTTAAGTAAGCATCCACCTGCCCTCTCCAGCATCCAGAACAAACACAGCTCCCAGATCTCACTGTCACGGCCTGCGCTGGACGGCGCCAGCACAGCATCTGGGAAATCCGGCCTTTGGCATCACCACCACCACCATCACTCACTCCACCACCGCAGAAAGCCCAGCGTGCCTGATGTCTGAGCCTGGGCCAGGAGAAACAGCCCTGCCCAGACACCAACCTAATGCACGTCTCCGCTAAAACTTGACGACAGACTGCAGAGAAGCTTCATTAATTTTTCACAAGGTTCATCCAGTAGTGGCTGAGCCGAGCTGAGACAAAGCCATAGCCCGAGAGCCTATACCAGCGGCCTGCAAAGGGTTAAGCCTTTAGCCCATAGCCTGGTGAGCTCATCCTCACTGGAGCCCGCTCAGTGGCTGGGATCCGAGGCACATCAGCTCCTAGATGGGGCCAGCAAGGCTTTCTCTGGCTGGGATGAAGAACTTGAACAGAAACTCATTGCCGGCATCCTCCCCCCGTGCAAGCCGTGTGTGATTCCCTTGGTTCATCGTCCTTTCCCCTGGGACACGGAGGACAGTAAGTAAGGAGGGGATCGGTCCCCTCTGCCCTCCCATTTCCCTGGAGAAACGAGCTGATTTTAACTTTGCTTGAGAGTGTGTTGAGTCTCTGAGCGGGAACTGGAACGCAAATATGACAGACTGAGCCTCGGGATGGGGTGAACCAGCCACCAGCCAGGTGGACGGGGGCTGCCCAGGGAGAATGGTGACAGCCCAGTGGCAGGGGACAGGGGGGAGGGGGGCTGCCCTACTAAGCCCCTGGGAGAGGGGAAGCTGTGTGCAGATGGCTGCTTCAGCCCTGGGTGTATAGCATCTAGACTTCACCCTTGGCCGCTGGGAGGGGCGGGGAGGGCCGGGCAGGGACCTCAGTCTCAACCCCAGGCAGAGACAGGAGCCAAAAAGGCAGACCTCGAAGCACCAGGCAGCCCTCCCGTTCCCCGAGTGAATGGGCGGGGTGGGGGGGAGAACCTCACACCCAGAATGTCCCCCCGGGAATCCCAGATCAGACCTCAGCGTCTGCTGCTCACGCCTCCCTACTGCACGCGGGTGTGGCAGGCGCCGAGGGCAGGTGCCAGGGAAACCAGGGACAGCAGGCTTCATGTCAGCAAGCGGAAACAAGGCAGGCACGGAGCGCGGACCGAAACTCGGAGGGTGAACCAATCCTGCGGAAAAGCAGGTATCACCTGAGCTACGTTTCCGCCTTGCTGCTGGGCAGGGTCTGGGTGCTGGCTGGGTGACGGGAAGTGAGTGGCACTGTCTGGGTGGAGCGTGGCCTTTGGGGAACTCGCCTTCCTAGAAGTGCTGTGAGCAGGTGACAGACGGGTGGCCCAGCCGTGGTGACAGTGGCAGCGTATTCGGAAACGCTGTGGCCTCCACTTTATCAGCTCAGGCACTGGGTCCCACTCACCTTATCAGAGGAATGGGGTCACCAACTGAATGTCTCGTTCAAGGGAGGGCAGTGTCTGGAATTGGCGGCCGGGTGGGGCGGTGGGGGGGACTCCAGGGGAGAAAGAGAGAGCAAGACCTTCCAGGTCTCGGGTATGTCACAGACCGGCACGCGGGTCTTTCTCAGAAATAATCCATCGTGTTATTTCCGCCACTCGTATTTGGAGGCCGGCCCTCCCCGATGCTCCCACCCGACGACCTGGCTCTCTGGGCCCAGCCTCCAGCAAGGCAGTGTGAGCCCCCTCGCCGAGGGGTCTGCTTTGGGTCCCTTGCAATTTCCAGAATAGCCCAGCTCCTATCAGGGAGGAGAAGCTTGGGAAGGGACAGATAACTCCAGGCCCGAGCACAGAGGGGTCTCTTATGGGGGTTGCCTGATAGCGCAGAAGGATGCCCAGCTAAAATTGAAATCAGATCTCTCATAAACAACAAGTACATTTTTGGTGTATGTCCCATGCAGTATTTGGCATAGTCTTGCACCAAAAAAAAAAAAAAAAGCATTCGTTGAAATGTACCTGGGCGCCCTGTCATTTTATTGGCTATGTCTAGAACCTGTTACTATGGGCCGAGTTTTGGCATGTTCAGAGGAGGACGCGGCCAGCAAAGCCGAGGTGAAGATGCGCAGGAAGGGGGTGCGGGGTGCCAGGAAGGAAGACAGGAGAGGGGAGAGGCGGGCTCCGTGCCCGAGAAAGCACAGTCACCCGAGGCAGCCAGCACTGCGGTTCTGTTTGCTGCCTGGGCCCCATTCCAAGTGTCCTCCCTCGGTTTGAAAAGAACAAGGAAACTGTCCCCCAGGGGAGCAGGATCGACTCGATCTTGGGCTCTGGAGCCACACAGGCTTCCAAACACCCCTTCCGATCCTGGCTGGCTACTCCCCGCTGAGTAACTTGGGGCGAGCCACTTAACCTCTCTGATCCTCACCTGCAAAATGGGGTAATCGCCGTCCACCTTCGGCGTCATGGGAGGGTGACACGGCGTGATGCAGACGGAGCACGCGGCGTGGTAAGTGGCAGTTACCGTGGTAATGGAGAGTGTGGCCCCCTCTCTGAGGACACTGCTTCTGCTTTGGAAAGGCAGCTCGGGGCACCTGGAGCCTTCGAGAACGTCAGCCGGGGAGATGTCAGAAACGGGAAGCACGCAAATTCACAGGGTTAGCTCAACTTCCCCGAAAAACCCTCTCCTCCCTCCCCTGCCGAAGCTCCCCTGCGTTTTGGGCCATTTAACAAGTGTCTGCTGAGCGCACCCCTTCCCCCCTCTTGGCAAAGCACGGAGCTCCCTGCTGGAGAGCATGGGAAGCTGAGAAAGCCCCAGCCCCAGCCCCTCAAGGGATCTGGGAGGGGATGGAGAGCGTCCAGTCCCCAAAGTACAGACATGTATCTGGTCACCTCCAGGGCAATAATTCACTTATTTCACTTCCAGCCTCCATTCCCAGTTAAGTGGTGTATTTCAGACGCCTGGGGAATCTGCTGGAGGGGAAGCGTTTGGTCTTTATTATCTTGGACCTTCACTGTTGCTCAGCACCTTGCATAATCCACACACCTAGCACCAAACCATTTCTTCGTCGGGGTATGAGTATGTGATCGCGTGAGAAAAAGCCCAGATCTTCTGGCAGCTTCTCTCCCCTCTCGTTTGAGACATCTCTTTGCCTCATTTGTCAAAGACGCCCCTGAGCAAGCAGCTACGGGCAGGGAGGGAGGAAACGCGCACCCCCTGAGCTCCGCTGTGGAGTGGAAGCCTGGCTTCCTTGTGTCTCGCGGAGGCCAGCACACAGGAGTGGTTTGGAAAGTGGGGCCGTGTTGGTGAGCACTGTTCGCTGAGCACCGCGCAGCGACCCGAGGAATACAAGGTCAAGAGCCAAACACTGAAACAACACAGGTAGGCAGGGCCCCCAAATAAGGGCACAATGACAAATATACGATGGATAAGTAGACCAGCCCCAACAAGATTAAGGGACAGTCCTGTGGGTCCCTCACTTCTGGAGAGGATCGTTCAGGCCACCAGGCCCCGTCTTTGCTCCATCCAGGGCCTCCTGGTTCGAGGAAAGGCTGTGTTTTCCTTCATGGGGTGGTAGGTTTCCAGAGACAAGGTGGACAAGGTGAAATTCCTGTTTCTCTCCATCTCTCACCTGCATTTCCTGTCCCAATCCCAGTTTCTCCAAGAAGCACCTTCGCTTCCTTTCCAAATTTCCTCCTCATCGGAATCAGCTCCACGGTCTTAGCCAGGTGACTCCCTCACTTTACGGATCTCCCTGTAACAACTCCACCCTGCCCTGGGGTCACTTAGCCCCAGCCCACACCTCTCCTTTTCCAGGTAACGTGTTTCCTGTTCACGCCTCTGCGCCGGATCCCCGTGTTCCACTATCAACATTCGGCCATTCTTGAGTTAGCTGTCCTACCTGCTCCCCACCTGACCCATCAATTATTAGGGTTTTTACAGTCCGTTTTCTGTGGGGTATAATTTACACACAGGGAAATGCACAAGTCTTAGTGTGCTGTATGGACAGATGTACCCCCGCCCATGTAACCCACACCAATAATACCACCGGATGGAACATTTCCATCCACTCCAGGGAAATCCCTCAGTTCCTTCCCATAATGCCCTTCCCTACAATACTGTTTCGAGTTCTGTCGCCTTGGATTACTTCTTAGAAGCCTCGAGAAGCCCCTATAAATGGAAATATACAATAAATGTACTCCTTTATACATGGGACTTCTTTCACCCGCCATGCCCGGGAGACTCATCCACACTGTGTGTGCATCAGAACCTTGTTCCTTTTCATTGCCCAGTCCTTTTTATGGCTTTAGTATTCTGTGTGAGTCTGCAATCTGTTGGTGCGTTAGTTTCTGGCTTGGGCTGTTGGGGGAGAGCTGCTATATGAATATTCTTAAACAAGTCACTTGTGGACACAGGCTTTCACGTCTCTTGGACAAATAAATATCTGGGAGGGCAACTTCTGGGGTGGAGGGTGGATGCATGTTTAATTTCAGAAGAAACTACCAAGCCTGTTCCCAAAGTGTTTGTGCCATTTTACATTCTGCCAGTAGAGTACGGGAGCTTGGGTTGTTCTGCATCTCACCATTTGTCTTGTGATATTTTGTTTTTTAGATTTTACTTATTTATTTGAGAGAGAGAGAGAGAGCACGAGTAGGGGGGGTGAGAGGCAGAGGGAGAGGAAGAGAGAGAATCCCAAGCAGTCTCCCCACTGAGCAGGGAGCTGGACGTGGGGCTCGATCCCAGGACCCTGGGATCATGACCTGAGCCAACGGCAGACGCTTCACCGACTGAGCCACCCAGGCGCCCTGTTTTGTGAGATTTTTAAACGTCGACCATTCTAGTGAGTGTCCAGCTGCATCTCTTTGTGGTTTTAATTTGCATCTCCCTGTTGAATATCAATGTCAAGTATCTTGTCCGTGCATTTATCTTCCTTTGTAATGGTCTCTCTAAATCTCTTGCCCATTTTATAAAAATTAGGCTACTGATGGTTTTCACCCACCAGATGTAGCGGGTCTTCATATGTCCCAGATACAAATCCTTTGACAAATACATATTTTGCAGAAACTTTTCTCCCAGCCCATAGTTTGCCTATTCATTTCTTCTTAGCAGCTTTTAATGAGCAGGAGTTTTCAATGAAGACGAAATCTTATTAATTGCCTTTCTTTTCACGCTTGCTTATTGCCTGCTCTGCCCTGTCTGAGAAAGTTCGCCTGCCTCTGGGTCACAACGGTATTCCTCTCCGTTTCCTCCTAAAATCTTTCTAGTTTTAGCTCTTATGTTCAGACAATGCCTGTGATCTGTCTCAAATTCATTCTTTTGTGGACGCTGTGAGGCAGGGTCAGGTTTCATTTTTTTCCCAGTAGAACATCAGTCCTTCCATCGACATCCGTCGGAAGGACTTTCTCTCCCCCACTGGATTGCTTCGTCCAAAGGCAGTTGTCCTTGGTTACTGTTTGCATCGCTGGGCTGGTTGCTGGAGACAGTCAGACTTACACATAGCGGCTGGCTTCCTGAGCTGGTTCCTGCAGACTGGGGGTCAGAGTTCTGTTTTTTTTTTAAGTCATCTCCACACCCCACATGGGGCTCGAACCTACAACCCGGAGTTGACCAAGAGTCGGCAGGCTCCATGGCTTAGCCCGCCGGGCGCCCCTCAGAGTTCTGGCTTTAGACGTGGTCTGGCCATTGTCTGTCTGTATATTCAGTTTTCCATCATTATAAGGATTTGCAGACGTGCGTAAAAGTAGAGATAGTGATCATAATGAGCGTCCATATATCCACCACCCAGATTTGATACTATTGAGGATTTTGTCATCCCGCATTTGGAGTCTGAGGTTTACCTGTGAACCATAGCAACATAGCATTTCCTCCCTGTAAGTCATATCTTAAAGACATTTTCTTTTGTGTCCCCAGTGTCATTTTCACACCAAATATAAATTTTAGTATTTTATTTATTTATTTGTCAGAGGGTGGGGGAGAGAGGACAGGCAGGGGGGGACGGCAGGCAGAGGGAGAAGCAGACTCCCCGCTGAGCAGGGAGCCCGATGCGGGGCTCGATCCCAGGACCCCAGGATCATGACCTGAGCTGAAGGCAGACGCTTAACCAACTGAGCCACCCAGGCGCCCCCAAATACAAATTTTAAATTCTTGGTGTCATCTAATGCCCAATCCAAATTTAGACTTCCTTAAAACTATCCCCAAATGTCTTTGTACAATTGGTCTGTTCCGGTCAGAACCCAAAAAAAGGGAACATATTGCGTTTAGACCTTTTAATTATCTTTGTTTAAACATTTTATTGCTGTTTAACCTCCACACAAAAAAGTAGTCATATCGCGAGTATGCAGGATGAATAGGACACACCCACGTAACCAGCTGTAGCCGGATCAAGAAGCAGAAACACTAGAGCACCCCAGGAGTTTCCAGCGTGTTCCCCACCCACCACCCCCACCAAAGGTAACCACTATCCTCACTGCAAATAGCACAGATTTTGAATTTGATGTAAATGGAATCTCATTTTATGTAAAGGGGGGTTTTATGTAAATGGAAGTGTGCCTGGCTGCTCTTGGTGGGTGTCGTGTTTGGAGACCAGTGCACGTGCAAGCTTGGGGTTGTCCCTCTTTCCTTCTCGTGGCTGTGTGGTCCCAGACCGGTGCGCCATCTTGGTGCGAGCCTGTTGCCTGCCCAGTCCCAGCCATGTGCTATAGTCTCCATCCACTAAGTCTGTCTCCTGACACTCCAAACGTGACCTCTGGGGGAGAGGGACCCATCCTCTCTTCTCAAATGGCTGCCCTGAGGGCTGAGCCCATATTCAAATCTGTGGGGAGTCCAGGAGGCCCGACCTCCGGACTTCCTTCCTTCCTTCCTCCCTTCCAGGCTCTTCCACAGGCCCAGCCTCCGGGCCTCAGTACTTGTCCACCACTAAGGTGTCAAGGACATTAAAGAAAGGTGGGTGTATTCATTTTTTAGGGATGCTGTAACAAATTACCACAAACTCAGTCACTGAAAACAAAGGAAGTTTATTTTCCCAGGGTTTGGGAGGTCAGAGCCCAAAATCAAGGAGTTCTTAGAGCTGGTTCCTTCTGGAGGCTCTGCCTGCATTTTTGCCAGGGTTTCCCCTCTGTATGTCAAATTTTCCTCTCCCTTCTCTTACAAGGACATAGTCATTGGACCGGTCTATTTGAGGATGACCTCGTCTGGAGACCCCTGCCTTCATTATAATACTTGCAAAGACCTCTAATCCAAATAAGGTCACATTCTGAGATTCTGGGTGGACCAGTCAACCCACTGCAGGGAATGAGGGATCCTCTGAGACATACAAACCGATCCCCCGAGAACTTAACCCAAACCTGAAAATATGGTTGCTCTCACTGGGCCGGCTCCCCACGTGTCCCCTGGTCCCTCACGGAACTGCAGCACTGGGGCCAGGCCCTGGGAGCACCTGCTAAGGGCCGGGGGCGGGGGCGGGCTGTGGAGGATGAGTCAGCTCAGCCTTGGACCTCGGACAGTTTGCAAGCTAGGAGGGAGGGAAAAGCCGGCGTGGGGTTGCGGTGGACACCAGATCAATTTCCCCCTCCCCCACCACACACAGGGGACATCTGGCAATTGCCAGAGACATTTTTGATTATCATGACCGGAGGTGGTGGTGTTACACTGGCCTCTGGTGGGTAAAGGTCAGGGCCATTAAGGAAATATCCTACAGTGTACAGGGTAGCCTCCCTATAACAGAATTTTCCAGCCCCAAATGTCAATAGTACTGCTCTTGAGAAACCCTGATATCGGAAAAAAATAGAGAATGTTTTAGGACTCTAATAAAGTGTTACGAAATGCATATCACCCCTGAGTTGGGGATTTTCAGGAAGCCCGGAGTCTCAGAATTCAAGTCTGAGTCATCACCAGTGGACTGATCTAAGATGGCTTTAGAAGCCCCTTACCCCAACTTATTCATGTTACAGATGAGAAAACGGGGACCAAAATAATAATAATAATAATAATAATAATAATAATAATAATAATAATTATCATGGTCCTGTCTGGAACACCTCTCGTATGTCACACCCACAGCCCAAGGGGCAGATGTTCTAGTCTCCTATTTTAGATATGGGGCTAGTAAGTCTCGGGGGCCTAAGTAAGCAGCCCAGGGTCCCACAGCTTAGGTAAACTGGCTTCAAGTGGTGGTCCTTCTGATGTCAGGGATCTGGATCTTCCCATCATCACACACAGACACTGGGAATAAGCTCCCTGACTTGCTGGAATCACAAAGGAGTGGTTTTGCTCAGAAGCCCTGCCTGTCCCATCACTGTACCAAGACTCACACCTCCTCCTAAGTAAGTCAACTAAATTAAAGGTTCCCGTTCTTTGAGATTTCATGGGCCATTACAGTTTTGGTAGATAGATGATAGATGGAAAGATAGATAGATAGATAGATAGATAGATAGATAGATAGATAGACAGACATCTACATGAGATGACCAACTTCTATCTTGCCAAGGACAGATACTAACAAAACCAATGATCCTCTTTCCATCGTGGTCATTTCATAAAATAAGGAATATTCCAACACCAAAAAAAAAAAAAAAAAAAAAAAAAGGAAAGAAGGACAGAATCTCAGAATGAGATTATCCTTTAAATTGAGTAAAGGTAAAACTATGAAAAATTTACCACCGTGCTCTTATTTCTCTATTGTGTAGTGAATCACTATAGAACTGCCTATCTGTCTACATCATTCTATATACAGTGAGAGGTTACCTGATGGGCAGATGAAGCCCCAGAGTGAAAAACACAGACATTCTCATAGTTGAAAGGACTGCAGGACTCATCCAGACCAGCACGATCTAGTGCAAGGAGCTTTTAAGTCCAAAGACCTTGGTGTGAATCCCAGCACAGCCGCATAGGAGGTTAGGGAAGGCTTTGGCCGTGCTCCTAAATCTCACTGGGCCTGTCTCTGCCCTTACAAAATGGGAATAAACAAATGGCCTCCCTGCAGGGCCAAAGAGCATGTGTTCAGTGCTTCCAGCAAGGCCCCCGGGAGTCCCACCTCCCTCTCCGGGACCCCTGGCCGTGGTCCCTGCCTCCAGCAGCGTATTTCCCGTGCAGGAGGCTGTGGCCACGTCCCACCCAGGTGGCAGCTCTCACAGGAGCGGGTCCTTCTCCATCCAACCCAGCTCGACTCCGGTGCAACGGAGAATCTCTGCATTCCTACGTCTCTCTCCCAACCCCTCCAGCATCCGAAGGCAGCAAGCCCTTCTGCCCTGGGTCTCCACTGCCAAGTGGTAGAAAGTGCTACCCAGAGAGAAAAATCCTACTGGAGATGTCAAAACATCCACAGAAGAAACCAGGTGGCAAAAACCAACATAAGCCCACCCCTGGCCCAGGACCTCATAGCACTGCTCTGTGATCCCTTCCTTACCCCTAGCTCATTGGGGTTGGGGGCGAAAGGGAGATCACTTTACAAAGGGCTGCTTGGCTTATGCAAATGGGCCACAGGATCCAAGCGGCAGCAGAGAACACCTGTGTCCCTGTACTTACAAGAGCACATTTCCCGTTTTTCAGAGTCTTTGGAAGCAGAGACCCAAATATCCTCTCTCTAGATGAGCGTCCAGGAACGTGAATATCTACCTTCTGAAGGCATGGCAATGTTATCATTCCGATTTCCTCCATGTCAAAGGGGACGGGTCTGTAACTGCTTGTTCTAGAAAGGGGGAGCATTATGGATAGGGGGGTGGTTCAGGCCTGAGCTGCTGCAGGGATGGAGGAGGGAAGGAGCAGGGGCCAAGGACCAAAGGCAGTTCATCGGAGGAGGGAGACAGAGCAGAGACCGGAGAGTCACCCCGGGGAAGGCAGGCAGGGGCCCTGCAGAGAACAGTGGGAGAGTCTGTGACCTGGGGACACAGGAGAAGAGAGTGGCCGACAGGGTCCCAGAGCTCAGCTCTGCCTGAGCTTAATGCAGGGAGGCACTGGGCTTTGCCAGGAAGAACCGATCCAAGCAGTGTTGTAAAGAAACCTGGACTTATGCTCGGGACCATCGGGAGGGAGGAAGCAGAAAGGATAGTCTGTTGGATAGGAGGATAGGAGGTTAGGGAAGGCTTTGGCCGTGCTCCTAAATCTCACTGGGCCTGTCTCTGCCCTTACAAAATGGGAATAAACAAATGGCCTCCCTGCAGGGCCAAAGAGCATGTGTTCGGTGCTTCCAGCAAGGCCCCCGGGAGTCCCACCTCCCTCTCCGGGACCCCTGGCCGTGGTCCCTGCCTCCAGGGACCATCGGGAGGGAGGAAGCAGAAAGGATAGTCTGTTGTTCATTCACTCGCTTGCTCACTGAAAGGGATGCAGCATCTCTAGGTTACGCCACGCCAGACCCTCTGGAGACAAGTCAAGGATGATGCATCAGGGCGGGGAGTTGGTGAGGACCCCCAGGAAGTATACGGGGCTCTCTCAAGGCTTGCCTTCCTCCCACACACAGAAAGTGCCAGGGGAGGAGAGGGCTCTGGTGACTGAGAGGTACACAGACGGGCTCTGGATGAGAAATCAGAGCAGGTGGCTGGCTAGACTCCATACCTTTACAGGCCTGAGAATGACTTGACGTCATTCCCGAGGAGGGTGGGGAAAGGGGGCATTTAGATATTTAAAGGTCACACTCTGAACCTGGGGCATGACTGTCCTGTGCTGGAAAAGCACATAAAATCCTGGGCTGCACTGAAAGATGTTCTCCAGACCATAACAGCGAGAGCAAGAACAGAACAGGTTCAAATCCAACCTCGGGCAGTTCCTCACCCTGTGCTCGGCAAACGACTGCATTTATGAAGTGCTTGCAACATGAGACGCAGTGTTCCAGTGCATTACACGTCTTAACTCATTTAATCCTTTGGAGAACCCTATGAGATGAATAGTATTGTTATCCCCATTTTATAGATGAGAAAGCTGAGGCACAGAGACGTTAAGTAACTCATTCAAGGTCACACAGCTAGAAAGTAGTTGAGTCTGAAAATAAGATGTCATTTGATTAACCATGGCTTTTGCTTTTTTATTTTTAAGGGGTACCACTGTTCCCTGTTTTAAATACTAAAAGCAGTTGATTCGAATGCTATCATATTTATCTCTCACAAGAAAAAAGCAAAACAAAACATGCCAGTGAGTGGTTTCTTATTTATGTGGATCTCCTCTGACTTTCTGTTTGGCTTCAGCACAAAACCCAGTATCGCCTTCTGCTGAGAGCCAGGCCGGAGACGGATGCTGAGAACAAGAAGGGTGTGCGAGGACTCCTTTGGCTTCTCCCTTGCTTCTTACTGTTGCGGGTACCAGGTGCCCAGTCCCGAGGACCCATGACGATGGAGGCTCTCCCCAAGGCCCTGGAGGTCGATGAGAAGTCTCCAGAATTCAAAGACCTGCTGCCCAGCCAGACGGCCAGCTCCCTGTGCATCAGCTCCAGAAGTGAGTCCGTCTGGACCGCCACCCCCCGGAGTAAATGGGAAATCTACCGCAAACCCATCATTATCATGTCGGTGGGAGGCGCCATCCTCCTCTTTGGCGTGGTCATCACCTGCTTGGCCTACACCCTGAACCTGGGTGACAACAGCATTAAGGTCCTTAAGATGATAGGGCCTGCCTTCCTGTCCCTGGGACTCATGATGCTGGTGTGCGGGCTGGTGTGGGTGCCCATCATCAAAAAGAAACAGAAGCAGAAACAGAAGTCAGTTTTCTTCCAGACACTCAAGTCCTTCTTCCTGAATCGCTGATGGTGGCCTCGCCTTCTGTTCTCCCCATCACCCTGCTGCCTCGACCAGGAGGAGATCTGACAACACCCAACATCCCCATCTTCTTGGTGGTGGTGGTGGTGGTGGAGGGGGTTTAGCCATAAGACAGCCAGGCAAAGCCTCTTCCTGGCCCTGTGGGAGAGAGCTCAGGGCTCCACATGAAGCTGGGGAACACTGCTGGCTGGATCTCATTTCGTCTTTCTGATATTGCTATGCATCCCTTAATGCTGGCCACAGCCATCCCCTTCCATAGCTCATTCCCCACTCCTGCATCCAGGTGCCACTCATCGAACTCTCTCTGCTAAGCGCTATGCATGCTGGGAAATTCCTTGGGCGAGGCTGAGCCCCAAGGAGAACCTCATGTTTACACACATCAGAGTGCCGAGCTGGGCTCCCCGTTTTCATCCTTCTAGAACCCAAACTGACCCATGGAGGCCCTTCACAGAAGAGAGGGAAGACTGACTTCTGGCTCCCTGGGTTCGCCAACCCGGCTCACTCTCTGGGCCAGATACTGATTTGCATCTCAAGTGACAAGTCACAAGAGTGAAACATTCCAAAGAGTGAACAGTGGAGGGTGTCCAGGGAGAAACACTTTCCAAGAAGGCCCATTCCCCCCTGGAGAAGGCTCTGGGAGTCAGCCAGCTGAGGAAGTATAACTCCCAGCTACACGGTATTTACGCCAGAGACCATGGGGGTGGACTGCGGGTGCCACAGTTTGACCTTCTAACACCTTCTCATTGACTGTTCTCCCCTCTGAACTTGACAATTAGCCATGGACAAGTGCATGTTGCCCTAACTTCCTCCTTCCCCCTACCTGCGCCTCTACCCCCAATTCTAGAACAGCAAGACGGAGACCTGCAGAGGGATTCTGTAAGATTGCTCTCTCCTTCACCTCCATGGAGAACCAAAACCAAGATCGCACGCCATGTTTGAATGGTCTGTGGGTTTCCAGTGATAGGATTTGTTTTAGAAAATCCTATCTGCTTTCCCTCTCCCTACCCGCCAAACAAGCAAACATTTATTGGGTGCCCAACTCTGGGCCAGGCCCTGGGATGCGAACAGGCCAGACAAGGTCTGTGCTCTCATCTTCTTTCCAAAGTGAGAGATACAGCCAGACCATGGGGCCACTGGACCACCTGTGCTCAGCACTCTATGGGGGAAATGAGGCAGGTGTAGGAACACAGAGGGGGCATCTCACCCAGACTGCGGAGGGGACAGAGGGATTGCCAGAGACTGTGTCCTCCGAACAGAGAACAAAAGGAAAGATAAGAGCTAGCAAAGGGGGTAGGGGTGGAAGGCATTTTGGGCAGCAGGAAATAGAAGTTGGGTGGCAGGAGTGGGGGGCGTAACACAATTAGGAAACTGCACAGCGCCTTCCCCTCTCTTTCCTGCTTCCCACCTGCCAGAGTGCCGCCTCTCCGGGGGCCACACTGAGGTCACGGACTGGAAGGGAGTTTCCAGGGGACCCACCAAGCAGAGAGCACCCATGGGGCAAGTGTTCCCAGAACCTGGGGCTTCTGGTAGCAACCAGAGGCTCTTGGGTGACAGACCTGGAGGCTGCCCTAGGCCAGGCCAGAGGCCCAGTGGAGTGCATTTGATAATAAGGTGTGAAGGGAGGGCATCCTGCACTAGAATCACCGTTGGTTTGAGCTGCCTCCCTTCCCTGGGGCTTCTGGGCCCGCCTCCCCTGTCACCATGGCAATCTCTCTCTCTCTCTCTAACAAGCCGCCAGGTATCTCTATCCTTCCTGGTGGTTCCCTATGCTGAGTCAGAACCTCACCTAGTTCCCTCTGCATCATGGGAAATTCCGTGGAGGCAGGTACCTGTGACAGGGGGACACCCCATGCCCCACCCCCTCTAAGAAGCCAGAGTTTGGGGGAGTCTGTGGCCTTTGGGCTTCACCCAAAATGACCATGTCTCTCATCCAGACAGCGTGGCCGGGTCTTCTAGCTAACCTGTCCCCTGCACAAAGGTGGTCAAGACCAATCTGGTCGGCCGGGGTGGGGGGGGGCGTTGCAAGGTCTTTGTCACTAATTATGGTTCTAATGCGTCGAGTGGCTGGGCTTATAGATCGTTTCCCTTTCTCTGACATGAACGCAGATTCAGTATTGGCCCTATAATATCACTCTTACATTCCTAATGCTTTCTGAGACGGGAGCAAATGGGGTAGACTCCCAGCGAGCTGCCTGGGAACTTCCCCATGCCTCCTGGGTCTCATGTCATCTGCCCACAAGCTTGTGGTCTGGGCACAGTTGTGATGTCTCGCTGGAAGGAATTTTGGGGACAGCCCTGACTCTAGAAGGTACCCAAGGTCTGGACTCACTTTGCAATTTCCAGCAATACTTGCCCACATGCCCTGCCCCCCTCAGCTAGTGTCTCAGGAGGAATAATGATTTCGGAAAGCTCTCTAAGCCTCATCCATCCCCACCAGGATCCCCCATATGAGTGTGGACCAAGGAACAGGTCAACATCACGCGGAGGGGCTTTTGCCAAAGACCATCGCCGCACGGCAGCCTGGGGTATGAATGCACCTGCTCTGTAAATGCAGCCCAGATCAGATGCCACATTTCTGGGGAAAAGAAGCATCACCACCACGACTCCTTTGGCGCCCGTGGATCGGAGGACAGGACCAGCATCCACGTGTTTGGTGAAATGGACTGTAAACCCCCCCCCCCCCCCCCCGCCCCGCCGCCCGTAGCTGTTCTGTTTGGGAGACTCTGATTTAATCTGAGTCCCAAAGGAACGGATGTAATGTTGAATTGTATTCTATTCCACAGTGTCTGCTGTGTTTTCATTCTGTTCCATCCACCAGGGAGTTCCAAGACCGTATCTACTAATTCATCCCTCTAAAATGCACCCCCTTACCACATGCCCTTCCCCGCAGCATGGCGGCTGGGGGAGAAAGGGGACGGTGGGGGTTTCCTGCGTGGGTCCTCAGGTGCCTCGAAGGACCTGATAGCCCCACACTGAGAGGCTGACACAGCGGGCAGAGCAGGAGCTCCTGACTCTTCCTTTCCCCACAAGCCCAGTATTGAGACCAAAAAGAGATATGAGAAAAGAACCTTCCAGAATGAATCAGTGGGCCAGGGTGAGGCAGGTGGCTACCTGGAGGTCAGCCTGTCGATGTCCCCATGAGAGCAAGCACGAGAAGGGGGGGCAGTGCAGCTCCCAGGACCCCCGTGGCCTCCCTCTGCCTCTTAAGCCTTTCTTCCTTTGCTCCTGGTTCAGCCTCTTCTGCTTCTCCAAATCTTAAAGCCTGATCCTCTTCTACTGGGCACCGCCCCCTCCCCGCCCCAGACTCACTGTGTCCTTCACTTCTCACCTGCTCTGACTTGCTCCGTCCTTAGAGGGAAAAGAAAGGACGGCTCTGAGTCTGGACAAACACACAGCGTTTTATTCCTCCTTCGGGTCCAACAGCTTTGTCAGACTCATGACACCCCATCCCCCCTGTCCCCTACACCCATCACTTTGTCGCTATCTCTAGCCCTTGGAGATCGGGGGTCCCTAGAAAATGACATCCCAGCCCCCCAAACGTGTCTGATACGAAATGTGCACAAGGGGATGGCCTGAGCGCGTACCTGGTGGAGTTTCTGGGCCCTACCAGCGGGAGGCCGTGGGGGCTGGGGTGGGGGGAGGGCCCTGAGAAGGGGCGGGAGGAGAGCAAAAGAGCAGTTGGCAAGGACACTCTGGAGTGGCCTCTGAAGAGCAGAGGAAGGGCCTGGGCTGACAATGATGGACATTTCTCGGGTGCTCACTGCATGCTGGGAACTGACCGAAGCACTCAATCAGTAACTCACTTAATCCTTCCCCAAACCCTGTTCTCAGGTGCTACTGTTACCATCACCCCTACCTTACAGATGGCATAAGGGAAGCTCGGGGACACCAAGTTAGGACAACATCAAGCCAGGATTGAAATCCAGATGGTCCGGTTCCTGAGGCCACACCCATTACCCCCACCCCATTCAGCTCTCCAGAGGCCCCAGGGTCGCTGTGGTGGGCTCAGGGCTGCAAGGCAAGGAGAAAAGCAGGAGTGCAGTTGGGGTCGGGGGACTGGCAGCGAGACAAACCAAGCAGGGGCCCAGAATGCCCCAGAACCAGGAAGGTGGCCAGGAGCCAGGAGGAGAGACAAAAGGAGCCACCAGCCAGGAACAGACCCCAGCATGCTGAGCACCTCCTGAGAGCCAGGCATCATGCGAGGGGCAGTCACATGGTAGGGTCAGAGGCAGGAACTGGAGGGTCTCCAACAGCCAGCACAAGGTGACAGCATCAGAGCAGGGTGGCCTTGGTACCTCCAGCCTTTGTCCCATAGGCCAGGCTCTTCTGCTGACCAGCAGGAGGATCTGGAACCGGCTGACACTTTGGCTGTTATGTCCTCATCACAGGACAACTTCATAACCCCCTCAAAAGTTCAAGACCACCTCCCATGGGAGTGCTTAGAACCAAAGGATCTACGTCAAGGTCCAATGTCACTTTTGCAGGAAGCAAAGTGGCTGAGCTCCAAAGTTTCTGCAAGGAGAGGGGCTGGGGTCTTGTCCCCCTGTTTCTCAAAAGACCCTCCCTGCCTCTTCAAGACTAGAAAGGAGACCCTGAGGAGCCTTGGGCCTGGTCCCTCTTTGACCTGGCTAAACTGGTGGCCACTCATCCAGGTCCTACCTCCTGCCCCGCCCCAGATCCCCGAGCCTGTGCTGTCCAGCACCCATGGGAGTGGCATTGGACAGCTCCAGGAGCTATTCCACAGCTCCAGGAGCTATGCCAGTGAGCCCTGGCCCTGTGCCGCCCACTCCCTCAGGTCTCCAGTGGGGGCCTGCTCTACCTGAGGGACTCCGCTCACTTCTCCCTGGAGCGGCAGGTGCGGGAAGGAGGGGTCTCCTGGTCAGATCTCCTACCTCAAAGAGAAAGAAGGCTCAGCAAGCGTCACCACCCCCCGCCCCGGGAATGAAGACCATCTCCCACTGCCCAGCAGGGCCCTCCGGCAAAAGCACCACAGTGAGTGATTGGCAAGAATAGGATCAGCAGTTACCCACAGTCCCTCTGATAATCATGCAGACCAAGCTCGGCTCATCTTCCAGCGCTAAAGAAGTGTGGATGTAAGCAAGGGGCATTTTCCTGCAGGGCTGCAGGGGAGGGAGGCCCAGAAGGGGAGGGATGCAGGATTCTACTATGGCAGTATCTGTCTAACTCAGTGTCCGGTGCGTAGGCTCTGATCTCTACTCAGACACGGTCTCTGGATCTGGCCCTCGGGAGTAGCTGTTAGCCCAGCATTTCAGTCCCCCGAGCATGGACCGTGAGTCAGACATCGGATCTGGGGCTGAGGGGATGAGGATTCATGCTCAGACCTGGCAAGCAAGCAAGCTGGTCCTCAGAGGAGGGGGCTGAGGGTCACCGATTGTGGGGCACTATGACAGGGCTGGAGGGAAGCAGGGGCGCTGTGGGAGGACAGAGGATGGGCTCCCGGGCCAACCCGGCCCCAGTCGGCCTTTCAAGTCTCTGGGATGGTGCTGTGCCAGGTGATCACATTGGGGGTGGGAAGGAGGAGACTGGACCCAGGGGACAGGAGTGGGGGTGCCCGGCTGGTTAGTGGGGGGGCCGGGGGGGGTAGGGAGGTTAGCACATAAAAAGCCACTCCCTCCCGATTATATTCACTACTCTATTTCACGGTCTTGGTTTTCACTGCTTCTTCCAAAACCTTTCCCTCATAGCCTCCGAGTGTGTTTCAAAGGCGCCACTTTTAAAGAACATGCTCGGGGTTGGGGGGAGGGGAATCCCTTCCTCCATGTGACTACACTTCTGTCCTGAGACCCTCCCATCCAAAGAACAGCGGTGTGAGTTGCCCTGTCCCGCTATGTTGGTCTCTCCGCGGGTTCTGCCCTAGACCTCACCCGTCCTCACTCAAACACGTCTCTGAATGGTTTCTTGTTGACAATGGTTTCAATTATCCTGTGTGCTGTGAGTCCCCAAATCTATCCCCATTTGTCCCAATGCCATTGGACAATGTGTTAACTCTCTATTGCTGCTGTAAAAAAAGAGAAGAAGAAAGAAAGAAAGAAAGAAAGAAAGAAAGAAAGAAAGAAAGA
>NW_022589750.1:4788265-4921327 GCF_004348235.1 Phoca vitulina | reverse complement strand
AAAGAAAGAAAGAAAGAAAGAAAGAAAGAAAGAAAGAAAGAAAGAAAAAGGAAGGAAGGAAGGAAGGAAGAAAGAAAAGAAAAAAATCACATACTAGCTTAAGACAAGCACATTTATTACCTTAAATATTCTGGAAGTCCCAAGTCCAAAATGGAACTCATAGGGCTAAAATCGAGGCGTCTCAGGGGCTCTTGGGGAAGACTTGCTCCTTGCTTTAGCCAGCTTCCAGAGGCTACCACAGCCCTTGGCTTGCGGCCCCTTCCTCCATCTTCAGAGCCGGCCATCACATCAGTCTGACCTCAACTTCTGCCACCTCTTCTCCTTCTTGGTCTCTCTTGTTTCCTTCTTTCATGTATAAGCGTCCTTGGGATTACATTGGGCCCACCTGGAAAATCCAAGATAGTCTTCCCAACTGGGGAGATCCTTGGATGAGCTTGCTAGGGCGGCCATAACAAAGTACCACAGGCTGGTGGGCTGAAACAACACACATTTATTTTCGCACAGTTCCGGAGGCCAGAGTCCCAAGACCAAGGTGCCTGTGGGGCTGGGTTCTCATGAGGGCTCTCTCCTTGGCGTGCAGACGGCCGCCTTCCCCCTGTGTCTTCACGCGGTCTTCCTGCACTGGGCATGTCTGCGTCCTGATCTCCTCTTCTTATAAAGACACCAGTCATAGCTGGATTAGAGCCCACCCTAACGACCTCATGTTAACTCAATTACCTCTTAAAGACCTTGTCTCCAAATACAGTCACATCCTGAGGGACTGGGGGTCAGCACTTCATCATGAATTTGGGGGGACCACGAGTCGCTCCTTAACTTCATCACATCTGCAAACTCCTGTTTGCCATGTAAGGTAACCTCTTGGCAAGTTTCAGAGATTTGGACGCAGACATCTCTGGGAGCCACTATTCTGCCTGCTACCAAAACCTTCATCTTAGTATCACCAGCAGCTTAAACTCAACCTGCCCCCAAATGGAATTCATCCTGCTCCCCCTTTGATACTACCATTCGCCACCATTCGGCAAGCTTCCCAGGCCAGAAACTTGGTATTCTGGAGAAGATGTCAGAAATGACTACTTGCCGAAGGATATGCAATATCCTTTTCCCCCATCTTTCTCTGTAATAAAACCTCTGTGCTATTGGAGGTAGCAACATGCCCAGCTGAAAAACACAACATTCCCCAGCCTCCCTCATGACAAAGTTTGACCACTGAAATATACAGGGAAATCATTAGCAAGAAAAGCTCTTCATCAGCCAGAAGCTCGTTTCCCTTTGCCCATCCTTCTTTGAAGGCAGACGTGATGGCTGGAGCTGCAGCTGCCATTTTGGGGCCATGAACTGAGGCTGAGAATGGAAGCCACAGCCAAGAGTGGCAAAGCAGGAAGTGAGAACAGTCCTGTGACGCCGATGACCTCCAGGGAGCCACCGGAATCCTAAGCCCATCTCCTACAGGAGATAACCATCACACCTTACCCCATTTCAGACACCATCGTTTTGGTTCTGCTACCTGCAGCCAAATGCAGTTCCTATCTATGCAGGTGGCAAGGCTGGGACAAGCGTGCTTTTCTTCTTCTAAAGCCCAAATACTATTTGATGAGATCCAGATGGATATGCTTAGAACAAAGACTATCATAAAGAAGTTCCAACTCAGTGCAATGTATTGGTCCTCCCCTTCAAAGCATTCTCTAAGTCTCTAAGGAGAGAGGAAAGGGACGGCAAAGTAGGACCATGATGGTCCCGACTTCTCACCCCCCAGGGACCTTCCTCAGACTGGGCATCTGGGTGGCAGACCGGGAAAAGAGCGGGGTTCACCCAGGGCACCACCTGCCCTTTGAACTATCAAGCTACCCCACCTGTTGTAAGAGCAGAGGCAGGGCTGGGAGGGAGAGGGCGGTAGGAAAGGACTGAGCCTATAAAATTAGCACCGTTAATTGGAGGAGACACCTAGACACTCAGGTGACTCCCAGGTGTCAAAATTAAGGTAAGCTAAATTTACCGAGCACAGGGAGTCCTTTGCTGGTTGAGAACACGGACTCTAGAGACAGCCCACCTGAGCTCACATCTCATCGGAGCCTCGCCAGGTTTCTGACCCTGAACAACTTGCTTCACCTCTCCCTACCCCCACCTTCACAACTGCAAATAGCCTTAATAAAAGTACCTACCACCTCCTGCGCATTAATTGGGTGATCCACGTAAGGTTTCTATATGGTAAGCCCTGAATATTAGTTATTATTAATATAGCCGACGACACGAGGCTGTGAAGGCGAGATGTGGATGTTCTCCTGAGTGATTTTATGTAAGGAAAGAGTGCGAGTCTGTAAAACTGAGGGTGAGCTGCTTAGGAAAGAAAAGATCCAGCTTGAGAAAAAATGACCACTTCTTTGGTAAGGAGCAATTATGGTCATGGGACATTCGGAGCTTTGGCAATAGACGGGCCTGGGTTCCAAAATCCGACTCCACAAGCTAATTTCTATACAGCGTGCCTTCTGCATTTCTAGCTCAGATTTCCAGTTATGGGTGGGAGGATGGTAATGACCTCACGAGGGCCTCATCAGGATTAAATAAGGTAACAGAAGGGTCCAACCACACAGTAGGTGTTCAGTGAAAGGCAGATGTTGTTGCCATGGTCGTTTCCGAGAGAGAGAATTTCAGGCTACAGACAGAATGCAGGAATTCCCAAGCCCTCGGTGAGAAGAGATTTACGCCCGAGCTTGTGAAGCCATGAGACTCCCAGCCAGGACTTAGATATCTGATTTCACACACAGAAAGGCAGCGTTTTTGCAACCGAGCATTGGGCTCTGTAATTGTTAGAGAGCCTCGTCCCAGACTAATTCACAATGTGCACATTTTCGCTTAGAATCCAGGTAAGAGCCTCATAAAACTCAGGGAAGAACCCCAAGTGAGTAATTCTGAGCATGAACGCCAAAGCCTCCCCTGGTGCCCATTCACTGGGAGAGGGAAAGAAAAGCTCCATGTAATGAGCCGGCTGTAATTGCCAGTCCTGGGGTGAGGGTGTGTTCACTTTCGGCGGACGGTGCAGCATAACCAGACTAATGAGGGCCGCCAGGTGTGCAAGCCACAGTCAAGGCCAGGGAGGCTGCGTTCAGGTTCATCCCAACGAAAGGATGGAAGGGAGGGAGGCGGGCTCCCCGGAAAGCGGGCGCTGGGGAGCAGAAAGGCTGGGGCAGGTGTGGCCGCTGCGTGGCCAGACGGGCGGCTGCAGAATGAGGCCTGCCTGGTCCGGAGGATGGAAGACGCCCGCCTGGGAAGGGCCTGGGATGGCTTACAAAGCCCTTTCACATATGGCCCCTGAAAGACAACATTGTTCCATTCGTCCATTCGACACGGAGCTGTGAGCACCTTGTGAATGCTGCATTGGGAGCCGGGGAGAAGGAGGTGAACAGAACAGATCCCTCCATACTCCGGGCCCGGCCGTGAGCAAGGACATCAGCAATGAAAGAGCTGGTGTCAGAGACCGATGTGGACCACGAGTCAGGGAGCAGGGAGAGGGTAGGTGACAGGGAGGCAGGTGCTCCCTGAGAGCAGGGTCGCAGGAGGGGGCCTTTGTGTGGAGGCCTGGAGGAGGAGGCCTCAATGGGAAGGTTTGGGGCAGAACATTCCAGCAGAGGGAGGCTCCCTGAGCAGGGAAGCCCTGTGGGTGTTGGAGACGCCATCTCTCTCCTCCTCTGCGCCTCCCCGCTCTCCTCCCCATGGTGGTGTGACTCCCACCCCAACTCCTTCCCAAAGGGGACCTGGTGGGGAGGGGGCCATGCTGTTGGCCTGCAGCCTTGTTGGGTGGTGCCTCTCCTTCTGCTCGGCCTTCTACTGCTCTCGCTGCTCCCTGACCACACATGCCTGTCCAGGATCCTCGTCCTCCTCGTGCCCATTTAGCCCTCCAGCCCTCTGTGTCGGTCACCCCCAGCCGCCCCGCTTCCTGCGCCCGAGCCCCAGCTTCCGTTAATGTCACCCAAGTCGGCCGCTGCCGTTGACACCCGTGCTGAGCCCCAGATAGCACATCCCAACCCGGATGGCCACGCTGACCGGTGTCAGAAGAATTCACCCTGTGTCCCCCGCGCTGCCTCCTCCAGGTCCACGTGCGTGTCAGCGGAGGGTAACAGCACCAATCCATCCTCCTTCTCCCACACCCCTACACCCAATCTGTCTCCTAATCCCCTCCAGGTCCTCCCTTTCTCCAGCCCCAGTGCCCCCGGGTTAGGTCACCAGCGTCCTCATTCAGGCTTGTCCTGCTCCAATCTGTTCTCCATATTGCAGCCAGAGCATCTTTCGAAAAGGTGCTTCTGATCCTGTCACCACTCCTGGCCCTGCCCCTGAACCATGACCTGCTCCCATCCTAAGCGAGATGGAGCTCACACTCCTCCATTCAGCTGAGGCCTTCCTGGTGAGTCCCGCTCCTAACCCCAGACTTGGACTTCCCTGCCACTCACCCCGCACCCCAGACCCACAGCTTAGCACCTCTCAGAGCATCATGCCTCTGCATCTTTCCACACACTCCTTCCTGGGCCAACACTATTCTGATCCCCTCTTCCATCTAGCTGACTCCTAGCTCAAGCATCACCTCTTCCAGGAAGTCTTCCTTGAAGTGCCCTGGGGTTCCCGACCGGCCTTGCTGATTATCTCAGCTTTATGTGGAGTGCCTCCTCTCATTGAAGAACTCTGTGCTCGTTAAGTGGATGGTGGCGGTTTGTTCTTACAACTACTCTGTGCAGGAGTCATGAGGGTAGATATTACTGCTCCTGGCCTACAGGAGAAGAGATGGAAATTCCCACTTGCCCGTGGTTACAAGCAATCCTGTACAGACGGACAAGGGACCCAGGGAGGCGTCTGCTTCAACCTCCACCCTCATCATATCCCCGGTCCTCAGCCTCCTTCCTTCTCCAGCAAGGAAAAGCAGCAGTTTGGCTTGGTGAGGACAAAGCACTTAGGGCCTGGGAAGAGATATTCCACAACTCTTTGTGGGTTTAAGAGAACAGGTCCCAAAGAACCCAGTACAAGGCCAAGTAGGCCAAGTGTTCTGAGCCCTGGGCCTCCTGCCCAGGGAAGCTGAGGATCGACCCCTGGCTGTGTAGGCAACAGCCTGCTCTGTAGATGCCACTAGAGATGGGTCTGAGCAGAGATATTGGTCCCCTCGGTTCCCTAGTCTTCCCTTCTTCTGCTTCCCCAACTTCTACCTCCAGGAACCACCTGTCTGCCCTTAGACATCATCACTGGGGGAGAGCCCTGCAGCTTCTCAGAGCCCATGGGCTCCAGGGCAGTGTGTAAGCTCCAGGGCTGGACGCCAGTCCCTTGGCTAAGAGGGAGCAGAATCAGCCTTGAAGCTGGGTCTCTTGATCCTAAGGCCAAAGCACCTTCTTTGGAGGCCCAGGGAGCTCAAGAAGGCCAGTTGGGACCTGCCAAATGGGAAAGGTCCAAGTCATTGAAGAAATGAACGGGTGCTATCCAATAGGGTCGCCACATCTGTCTGTTTACATTTACACTCAGGGTAACTACAATTTAGTGTAACTCAACATTCAGTTCCTCAGCCACACTAGCCACATTTCAGATGCTCAATCGCCACACGTGTGTAGTTGCTACCATATTGGACAAGAGAGACCATAGAGCATCTCCTTCATGGCAGAAGGTCCCACTGGGCAGGGCTGGTCTATACCAACACAACTGCGAACCACTCAGGAATGGGACTCCTCAGACCAACTATGGTCCTATGTTACACATATACTATGTATTACATACTATGCTCTTCACATATTGTACTTGGGTCCTATGCTATGTCTTCTCATTGCCTTCCTGATTTTGGAAAAATAACATTCTTTCTCTTGATTCTCTATTTTTTTTTTAAATTCAGCATCTATTTTTAGTTTTTACTTCTTCCTATTTTTTTTTTGGTTCCTATTGCTTTTTTTTTTTTTTGGTAACTTCTTATGATATGTAGTAGCTTTAAAAAAATATTTATTTATGTAATCCCTATGCCTAACGTGGGGCTCGAACTCACGACCCTGAGATCGAGTCCAGTGCTCTTCTGACTGAGCCAGCCAGGCGCCCTGATACATAGTAGCTTTCAAATAAAGTTTGTAAATTAAAAGATCATAATATTTCAGTTATGCAAGACGAGTACGTTCTACAGAGCTGCTCACAACATTGTGCTGTCAGTTAACAATACTGTGTTGTGTGTATAAACATTTGTTACGAGTGTAAACCTCATTTTAAGTGTTCTTACCACAATACAAATCACTCATTAATTTTTATTAATTAATAATTTATCATTGTAATTAATTAAAATATTATCGAGCTTTTCCAAATCCTTAAATAAATATGCTATAGCTGTTATCATTGAAATTCTGAAATTTCAATGGGATTTTAAGTATCCCACTGTAGTGGTATTTTTTTTTTTTCCAAATCCTCCAAGTTAGGGCATTAGCCCACCTGTTGGATTTCCCCCAGCTCCCCAGGGACCCTCCCTCCAGGCCAGCACCAGATCCCTGTGAGCCAGGCTCTTCGGGGTCTTTGGTGTTTTGGTTCTTGCTGTAGACTTTGCATTGTTTGGGTCCCCGTTCTCATCCATCCTACGGGTAAAAACTTCCCATGCCAGTTTCCTCTGGCCAGACTTAGAAGAGTCAAGGCACTCGCTCAAAGCCCCAGAGCCCACGTGCCTGCAGCCGCAGCAACCATGGGCTCAGGAGGACAACCAGCAGGTGCATTGCAGAAGAGAGGGGAAGACAAGGCCATTTTCGAGGAGTGCCCCCGCTGGTCGAGCCCTGGGAAGATATGTTAGCAGACTTGATCTTTCCACGGCATTCAACACAATGGATCATGCTAACCTTTTTGAAACATTTTCTCCCTTTGGATTCAAGATAGAACCAGCCTGTGGTTACCTCCTATCTCTGTGGGTGTTCTTTTCCTATCTCCTTGGCTGGCTGATTCTACTCCACCCAGCCATTAAATGGGGGAGTTCCTTGGGACCCGTCCCAGGGCTTCTTGTCTTACTGTGCTCTATCTCAAGAAGATGAGCAATCTCATCCCCACCACCAATTTGCTGTGGACCCACAAATCCATGTTCCTAGCCCAAGGATAGAGCTCCCAGCCCATCTATCATGATTTCTGAGCCACACCAGGCCCCCTTCCAGTGTATCCCATCTCAGGAGGTACCACTAGCATCCAGTTCGACGAAAGAGAAATCTGGTATTCAGCCATGACCCCCTCGCTTTCCCGCATGCCCACATTGAATCTGCCAGTGTGTCCTGTTGATTTTGCTCCCTGGTTATCTCTCAGGTCGATCCACTTCTTTCCATCATCACTGTCACCAACCCCACCTCTTCCCTGGTCTTCTGCACCTGTGTACTTGCTTGCCAGGTGCCCATTCTTGGCCCCCTCCATACTCCTCTCTGCACAGCAGTGAGAACGCTCTTTCAAAAACATGGATCAGGGGCGCCTGGGTGGCTCAGTCGGTTAAGGGTCTGCCTTCGGCTCAGGTCGTGATCTCAGGGTCCTGGGATCGAGCCCCGCATCAGGCTCCCTGCTCAGTGGGGAGTCTGCTTCACCCTCTGTGCTCTCTTTCTCTCTCAAATAAATAAATAAAATCTTTAAAAAATATATGGATCGCTTCGCCTTCTGCTTAGGACTCTCCAGCTCCCTGACGCTCTTGGGAGGAAGATGTTAATGTGGCTTTTTACCTCCTCTCTTTCTCCTGTTCCAGCCCCACCAAAGTGCCACCATCCGCTAGACTGCTTGTGTAGATGCTCCTGGAATGCTGTCACCTCCTCTTCACCCCTCCTCAGCGACCCTCACCTACTCAACCTTTGGATCCCAGCTCAAACATCAGTTCCTCAACGAAGCCTTGGTCCACGTCTTCTTTCTCATGCTCTCATAGGAAGGGGGTCCTTGACCTTGGACCACTGATCTCTGCCGTATTTATACATTAATTGACAGGACTGCTGGGCACCTGCTTCTCCACATCCCTACCTCCTTTACCCCCTCACCACCTTAAGCTCCTTGAAGGCAGGCACTGTTTTTCTCTTGCTCACTCAGAGCTGACTCTGCACCTAAAGATGCTTTGGCGACTCAAGAGAGCTGAGCCTGGCTCCCAGCAGAGTCCACGAGTGGAGGGGCAGGCCTGAAGCTCTGGCCCTGGGGCCTGGGTGCGCACCCACCCAAGCAGAGACCCTGGAGCTTGGTCCGTGGCTGGGAGAGGAAGGGGGTCATGGGCAGGCAAGCCCTGGGCAGCTTAACCCTGGCACCCTGCAAACAGGCTTCACAGCTGATTGCTCCCGAGGCGGGCAAATCATGGCAAGAAGAATTGTGACAGAAAAATAGATTCTAGCACCAAACCCAGCAGATATCCTGGTGGTGATGTCTCAGGACTCAGCTCTGACGTCTCTGACTGTGTGCCCAGCAATTCATTCAGAGCTGAATGCCAGTAGAAACAGACAGCAAAACTAAATGGGGGCGGGGTGGGGGGGGGAACCAGGTGGAAGTGCAGGAGATCGTTTTCCCTGGGTGATAAGGCTGCGAGGTATTACTGTGGAGGGAGGCATTTTGCTTTGGAAAGGGAGCTGTGGGAGCACTGCTTCCTCAGACCCAGGGAGGAGGGGGAGGAAAGATACACAGGAACTTGGAATGGATCTGGGCTGAGCTGGAGCCACTCTGGTAAGACACTCAGCTTTCCCGAGTCCCGAGTCCTGGGTATTACGAAATGAGTCCAGTCAATAAACACTGGGTGTTAGTTACAAGCGTTAGTTACAAGGAGAAGACAGCGTTATTCCCGGGCTGGAAGGGATGCCCAGCCGAGTGAGGACGACGGAAAACTTGACAAATGACCTCCGTAAATGTACCAGCTACTATCATAAAAGCAACTATCAAGTCAAATAGGAATCCACCCCTCCCCCATTAGGATAGCTGTTATCAAAAAACCAAAACCCAAACAAAATGCAAAACAGCAAGTATTGGGGAGGATGTGGACATAGGAGCCCTTGGGTGCTGCTGGTGGGAATGGAAGATGGTGGATTCACCGGCGAGTGCAGTATGGTGGGTGCTCAAAAATTCAACACAGAGTTACCATATTATCTGGCAACTTCACTTTTAGGTATAAACCCAAAAGAACTGAAAGCAGGGATTCATCGTATAGGTATTGGTACGCCCATGTTCACAGCAGCACTATTCACAACAGCTGAAAAGCGGAAGCAACCCGAGCATCCAATGACAGGTAGATGGGTAAACAAAATGCGGTGTATAGATACATATCGTCCAGGCTTCAAAAGGAAGGAACTTTCGGCACATGCTACAATATGGACGAAACTTGAGGACATCATGCTGAGTGAAATAAGCCAGTTCCGAGCAAATACGGCATGATTCCACTCATAACAGATACTTAGAGGAATCAAATTTCTAGAGACAGAAAGCAGAATGGTGGCAGCCAGGGGCTGGGGGACAGGGGATTGGGAAGTTGGTGTTTAATGGGGACAGAGTTTCATTTGAGGCAATGAGAAAGTTCTGGAGATGCACAACAGTGTGAACATACCTAATGCCATTGAACTGTACAGTTAAAAAAAAAAAAGTTAAAATGCAGGGCCCCTGGGTGGCTCAGTCGCTTAAGTGTCTGACTCTTGGTTTCAGCTCAGGTCATGATCTCAGGGTCGTGAGATCGAGTCTTGCATCAGGCTCACGCTCAGCATGGAGTCTGCTTGTCCCTCTCCCTCTGCCCCCGGCTAGCTCTCTCTCTCTCTCAAGTAAATAAATAAAAATCTTTTAAAAAATAGTTAAAATGCTAAATGTATGTTGTGTATATTTTGCTATAATTAAATTTTGAAAAATAAATTCTAAAAATTGAACGCTGGAAGAAAGAAACGAACTTGGATCTCACGGGTGCTGGGGAGAGAGCTGGCATGGGGACTGGGAGAAGAAAAAGAGGGATTTGGTGCATCCCAAGTTTTATTTGTGGCTCTTCTGCTACGATGGCAGAACTGAGTGGTTGTAACAGAGACAGTATGGCCCACAAAGTCTACAATGTTTAACATCTGGTCCATTATGGAAAAAGTGTGAGGACCTGTGGTCTAGTTTAATTACATTGTTTCATTTTCAGTGTATGTATTCTAGAATACCTGCTGTCTATTGTGAGTGATAGTTTTCCAGTGATGCTGACAGTAATGAGTTGAAGTTAAAAAAAAGAACCCCCCAAAATTAACAAGTTACTATAATAACACATTAACAAATTAATATAATCTATAACAAATAACAGAAGCAGACCGCAGCTGCGGCCAAATCCTGGACGTAGCACATATATGACAAACACCGGATTATGGGAGTAGGGGAAGTCAACAGAATTGAGAACGGTGCAGATAAAGATGGGAGTCTGGGGACTGGAAGAGCATTTCATGGGAAGAAGGGATCCATCACCCCTGGTCCACTGGTTCTGTGCCCATCAAGGCTGGAGAGAGGGCTCAGCGTGTCCTAACTGGACTCAGGAGGGCAGGGAGCTGCAACCAGGTGGAGCCAAGATCAATAAAGGGGAGAGATGCTTGTGCAGGAGAGTCGATGGTGGAACCCTTCCAACCTGGGGTTTTCCCTACAGACGCATCGGGGCAGAAAGAATGTAGAAATCAGTGACAAGCCAAGAGTAACACTTTGTGTTACAGTGTGCTGGTGCTAAACCCTTTACACCTACAAACTCACGTAATCTTTCCAGTAACCCTGAGAAGTAAGGGATTATTTTGCAGTAAGGAGATTAAGGCACAGAGAGGGCAAGTGACTTGCCCAAGGTCACACAGCTAGTGAGTAGCACAGGCTGGTGTGGCTACGCCCGCCCAACATCTGAGCCCTGACACTCAGCCGGTGACCGGGCCCGGGAACTGTGACTCTGCATCAGCTGAGCACCTGGCTGGCCTGTCCCTGGTCCCTCGGTCTCAGACTGCCCTTTAGAATCCGGGTCATGGAGACACTGTCATCCTGGTGACGTCACAGGAAGATGACAGATCGTGGCTTTCCAAGGTGCCAGTCACCAAGAGGAGGCAGATCTGCGAGGCAGCAGCGGGAGGACAGACATCTCTGAGCCACAGGGGCAACGACAGCCCCCACAGCCCGAGAAGTCTCAGAAGTGGAGGCGCCAAGGGGCTGGGCATCCTGCTGTGCCTTACACGCTGCATTCATGGTTCGGGAGGCTTCACACATGCCCGTTGTCCTACGTTTCCCAGTTTTTGTAATTCTTGTTTTTTAAGATTTTATTTATTTTATTTGAAAGGCGGAGGGGGGCGCGAAGGGGTAGCGGTAGAGGAGAGGGAGAGAAGCAGACTCCCCGCTGAGCACGGAGCCCGACCCTGAGAAGGTGACCTGAGCCGAGACCAAAAGTCAGACGCTTAACGGACTGAGCCACCCAGGTGCCCCATGTTTTTGTAATTCTTTACATTGTATGTATCACCCCCAGACATTATATCACTTATGTATTCCTTAATTGTTATTCCTTATCTGTCTCCCCTCTTAGAATGTTAACTCCGTGGTGTCAGGTTCTGTACCTGATCCTATTCCCAGCTGCCTGACACGCAGTAAGTGCTCAGTAGCACTGGTCTAATTTAAATCCCACCTCGGCTGAGGCTTCTAAGTGTGTTGGGGTCACTCAGGGTTACCCATCTGCAGAGGACGAGCTCCTTGCCTTAGTGGACAAGGGGGGGGCAGCCAGAGCCCAGCAGGGGCTCCTCAGCTTCTCTCCCAATGACATAGGAGGAAGCAGGGCCATCTCGTTCTTCCTGGTGGCATGGTGGGCCACCTCTAATGGGGTGCCGACTTCATAATTAATGTGTTTTGGAAAGCTCGGTTTGCAAGTCTCAATCTTCTATCTACACTACAGCTAAAGTCAAAGGATGTCCAAAAACAAACAAACAAGCTTATTAGCTATTGTTACCAATTGAATTGTGTCCCCCAAAATTTGTATGTTGACATCCTAACCCCTAACACCACAGAATGTGACCTGGCTTGGAAACAGATGCAATTAGTTAAGAGGGAGTCAAACTGCAGTAGAGTGCACCCCTCATCCGATATAATTGGGGTCCTTACAGAAAGGGGATACTCAGGGGCGCCTGGGTGACTCAATCGTTAAGCGTCTGCCTTCGGCTCAGGTCATGATCCCAGGGTCCTGGGATTGAGTCCCGCATCGGCTCCCTGCTCAGCGGGGAGTCTGCTTCTCCCTCTGCCCCTCCCTCCCCACCCCCCACTCGTGCTGGTGCTCTCTCTCTCACTCTCTCTCGCAAAAATAAATAAATAAAATGTTAAAAAAAGAAAGAAAGAAAGGGGACATTCGGACAGAGAGAGAGACAGGCATACAGGAGAATGATGCTTGAATAGGAAGGTGATGTACCTACCAGCCAATGGATGCCCAAGATTTCCAGGAAACCCCCAGAAGCAAGGAGGGGGGCAGGGAACGGAGTCTCCCTCCCAGCCCTCAGAAGGAACCCACCCTGCTGACACCCGGATCTCAGACTTCCAGCCTTCATTTCTGGGGTTAGAACCCCCAGTTTGGAGTTCTCTGTCACAGTAGCTCCGGGAACATCACGCGGCGATTTCCCACAGTGGCTTGCTCCCCCTGACGAGGGGACAGGTCAGGAAAGCTCTGTGTGCGAGAAGGGGGGGCTCATCCTTGTTCCAACTGAGCCCCCCAATCTGTGCCACGTCTAGTCAAGTGAGGGTTCCTGCTCGCGACCTGCCCCTGGCCTGGCCTCTCCCTGGCACTCTCTGTGTCCCCGCGGCCAGTCACGCCCTGCTGGCTCCCCCTGTCCCCACCTCCTCTCCCAGCGGTCCCACTCCAGGGCTCCGGTCTCACCTGGCTTTCCACCGACCGCCCCGCATCTGTCCCAGCTGTGTAAACATCCAGAGCGCCTCCCACGCAGGAAACGAGACGTTGGGAAACAGGAGCAGGAAGGACCCTGGGGTGGGGGCGCTCAGGGCTCTCACACGCTGGGTGGTCCCCCTTCCTCCCGGGGCCCACCGCTTGCCCCACGGAAGAACGGCCACATGGTGGGAGGAGGGAAGGCAGGCTGCGGAACTGGGGGCACAATGCGGCCCGTTTCCAGAAGACAGAAAAGGGGTATTTATGGTTCTGGAGGATGAAAACCAAGTGGTGGATGCTGATGAGCTCCGGATACGAAGTTGTGAGTGGTTTGGATTTTGTTCCTTTTGCTGGTGAATGTGTCAGAGTTTCTTCAGCTGGAAACGTGTGTGCACGTGTGCATGTGTGTGTGTGTGTAGGCATGTGCATGAAAATAGTAGAAATAAAAAGGAGAACCCGTGTTTCTCTGGGATGCTGGGCTGGGTCCGAGCCGGGTGAAGCTGAGCTGGCTTCTCTCTGACCTGTCCTCTGAAGTCAGATGGGAGTACGGTGATCAACCCTTCCGATTTTCACAGTCAAATTATTCACAGGCACGCAGCGCTCTGCAAAGCCCAACTGTTCTTCCCAAGACACCCTCCTAGTCAAAGCTGGCGGCAGGAGATGGGGGGAGGGGGGCGTCAGCTTCTCCAGCACTGGGAGGTGCTCCTGCATGATAGCTAACTGCCTCGGAGGACACAGCCAGGAAAGGAAGCAAACAGTGGCTGGGAGATTGCCCTTGGCTACTTCTCACTTGGAGATGCTCCAGATTGGCTACTTGGCTTGAGTCAAGTCTCCTGATATTTCGGATCCTAAAGTCTATAACACAGGGGGCACCTGGGTGGCTCAGTCCATTGAGCACCTGACTCTCAGTTTCGGCTCAGGTCATGATCTCGGGATCGTGGATCGAGCCCTTCATCGGGCTCCCCGCTGAAAATGGAGTCTGCTTCTCTCTCTCCCTCTGCCCCTCTCCCCCTGCTCACATGCTCTCTCTCTCTCTCAAACACACAAATAAAATCTATTACACATAATTGTCCCCCACCTCCAGGAGTTTCTTCCTAAAAGTTTCTCACTCATCCTGGCCTATTTTACATTCGGAAACAAAGTTGGAGCCACCTGTTTATTCTCACCCACTGGGGAAGGTGAGAGAAAGAGTGGAAATTGCTTCTTTCATTTGTGTGGGGAAACCGAGTCCCAGAGAGGTTCAGCGCGCAGGTCAAGATCCCACAGTGAATTGGGGACGTACCCTGTGAGCGGCCAGAGTGACAAGACCACCGTGTTATACATAAGCCCTCAGGGATGGGAGCAGCGTCCCTGAGACAGGAGGCAAACATCAAGTCCGCTGGTCTGGAAAAGACACAGAGAACCAGGTAGACCTTTCCTGACTTGTGCCTGCAGCAGCCTGTTGGTCCACGCCCAATGTCCAGAGGCCTCCCCTTCTCCCCTGGTCTGTCCTTTCGGTCACTTTAATCTGTGGGATGAGCTTCCCTGTGCCGGAAGCCGGGTCCCCGGGTCTTCAGAGTAGAGAAATGCACAAGACACACCCATCTGCTCTGGGTCTCTATTTGGTCTCTAGCCCTGACCAATTCTCACGGCACAATTTCAAAATCTATTTATGTCCACAAACTGCCTTCCATATCTTTGTCTTAAAAACCTCCCTTCTGCACCGGGAAGAGTAGGGCAGAGGGGTGAGGGGGACAAAAACCCCGCCCTACCACAGGAGATGAAGAAACCTGCTGGGACTCGCCTAGGACTCAAGAGTCGGAGCACAAGGCAGCGGATGGCCCCTCGCTGACACCCAAGATCCCTCCGAGGGCACCTGACTCCTCCCCTGCCACGGAACTCGGTTGGCCCAGTGATGACCAGTCCCATTACCAGTGATGCCAGGCTGTTTGGGTCGGGACTGTTCCTGAGTCAGGAAGCAGTTAAGAAGCATCCTGCCCACTGGCTGCCATGCTCATAAAGGCAGACCCACGTGTACTTCCTTGTGGATCCAGACAGCCCGACGGCTCCCTCGTTTGCTCACACCCCAGCAGCGAGAGCAAAGGTTGCAGGAGGCAGAACCACCACCCGCCCATGCAGATCAGCCCCGGGAGTGCAGCTGGGCTTCCGCAGCTCCTCCCGGGCAATGCTCCTGGGGAGGCGGTGGGGAAGATGCAACCCGGGGCGCTGTGCATTCCTCCTTGTGCCAGCCCTCCTGCTCGACGCGGTGGGTCTGATCCTTTTGCTGATAGGCATCTTCGCCTCCCTCGATTACTGGGACTTCCTGGTCTACACGGGGGCCCTGATCCTGACTTTCAGCCTGGTGCTCTGGATCAGCTGGTATTCCTTCAACATCGAGGAACCTCTTGAGAAACTGAACTTGTAGTCTGGCCGTGGGCAGAGGAGGAGGGATGCAGGCTCCGTGGGCACCGGACTCTGAACCTGGGGCTGTTGGAGGAGCAGGGACATGCTTTCACTCCCAGGCAGAGTGCCCCAGCGGGGACGAGGTGAGTGCACGCGAGGCCGGCCGGGCGGAGCGGGGCTTCTGTCAATCTGGGCTCCAACTTCACCTGTGCTGGCCACAGGTGTCCTCTCCCCTGGGGCCCTTCATCCTTATGGAGACTAGAAAGAGGGTCTCCACGGCCCCCTCCACGTCTGATAGGCCATGAGTTGTCCCGCCATGCAGAACAGGAAGTTACTCCTTCAGCTCAGAACTTGGGAGAAAGGAGCCGGTCTTGATTCTCTGTTGGGAAGGGTCCAGCAGCGGGGCGGTGGGGGTCGGGGGGAGACTTTAGCCCCGGGAGAGGATGGAAAGCTCCCTGGTGGTTGATTGTGCCCTTGCATGGAGGGAGGTCGTGCAAGCAGGACTGTGGCGGGGAACCACCCAGAACGGCCCTTCTCCCTTGCTTCCTCCCCGCACCTGCAGATGGGACATGCACCACAGGGGGAGGACCTACCTCCACATCCCCTCTCAGTGCACCTGCCTCCTCCCCACGCTCTTCACACACACTCCATGTCCCCACCCCCACACCCCCCCACCCCCACCCCGCCACGGCCGGCCTGGGAGACTCAGAAGTCAAGAGACCATGGCGGACCATTCCATCAACCGAGCTGCACCTCCCAGCCAGGCCAGCAACTCGCTTGACTGCATGTACCCAAGGACGCAGATAACTGTAAGATTTTTCACGGGGACACGAAGCACCCAGGATAGGGCTGGCCTGGCCCCACAACCCTGCATTATGTGCAGCTGTCCCCAGGAGACTGAGACTGGAGCCCTGCTTGGGTTGATGATCGTCATCCCCTCCTCCCCCCGTGGCCAGGAACCTGGCACGGCTGGGCACTCCCTTTCCAGCACTGGCTGAGAGGATAAAGGTCATGGCTGGGTTGGAAGGAGGAGATAATGATCTCCGTAGCTCTTCTGGGGGATTCCATCTGACCCTTGGAATGGAGAGACCAGAGCAGCAGTTTGAAGAGGTTTCCAGAGGGGGAGGGTAAAATCTGGTCCCGGCGGATGAAAGGAAAGGAGGTGGGGTGTCCAAGGGCCCGGGTCCCACTCCGAGTGGCACCAACTTATTCACTGGGTGACACTGGACAGGTTGCAACCTGTCCCGAGCCTCAGTCTCCTCATCTGTAAAACGAGGATAATAGTACCCACCCTTGTTGTTGCCATGGCCAAAAAGAGGGAAGGCAGGAGAAGACTCTTTGCACACCATGTGGTTTTTACAAACGTCACATGTCCTTACCAAACATATAAAAGAGGGTGAGTAAACTGACCCAGAGTCCCAACTGAGAGTACTTGGTACTTGGTGCACCTCAAACTGGTAGTGAGGGAGTCAGTTTACACCTCAAAGCAAGAAGGAACCTCTAATTTATTGGTTCATTCCAAAAGGCATGCCAGGCACCATGCAAGGCTCTAGGGATCCAGTGAAGGATAAGGTACATAGGTCTCTACCCTCGAGGGGTTTCCTGTCTAGTGAGACAGAGAGAGCAATCAAATAGTCTCACTAATGGAGGCACAGTAAGAGTCAGGTGAGGACTAGGAAGAAAAGAAACATCACTTCACAGGAACAGTCCACAGAGGAGCTGACCCAGGAAGTGGAATCTTTCAGGAAGAGGCAATGGCTTGAGCAAAGGTCCTGGGGTAGGAATTTGGTCATTATCTTCAGAACAATAAGAAGTTATTAAAGAGATGTAAGTAAGGGTGGGAGCTTAACATAATTGGATCTATGCTTCCAAAAGACCACCCTGACCATGGCATGGATGATGATGGTGCTGAGGGTGATGATCACCAGGTCAAGCTCATTTGGGGAGCTAAGCCACTTACCCAAACAACAAGGGGTCCCTCGTGTGAGGCTCCTTGTCCTTTACATCCTTCTCTCATTGAATAGAAAGAAGTTCAATAGCCCAGTGGTGAAGAGCACGGGCCAAGACCCAGACTGGTTTGAATCCAGCTTTGTTCCTCACTAACTATGTGTCCCGGAGCAAGTTACCTCACATCCCCATGCCCTACTCATCTTGATCCTCTTACATTCTGTGACCTTTGGCCTGGGCATGATCTGCAACCACATTCATGATTTATGGGCAGTTTCTAACTGGCTCTGCCAGTTCTCTGATTCTCAGAGTGGTGTCAAGGAAAGAGCATTGACCCCCCCTTAATTCAGAGCCCGATGCCACCCTTCCAAGCTCGTCCTTCAGTCTCAGGACGATGAGTTGGCTAGAACACCCCCACCCCCTCCCCAAACTAGGCGGGTCGCATCCCTGGCGTGAGGTCGGGTATAGAGCTCGGGTCACCCTGGCCTCTAAACCTCAGAGTGCCCCCCCCAGGAGTTTCAGAATGAGTGCCTTGTGTACCAAGCTAGACAACCCACCATCTGATTTTATCACTCGGTCACTATATTCTCGCAAGATCTGTTTGTTCCGTGTTCCGCCTGCTGGGCACTTCTTAGAGATAGAGATAAGCCCCCAGGCAAAGTCAGGTGAGGACTCTGATCGTTTTACTAGAGGGTGTAGAGCTACATGCCCCCTAAACACAAACACACACACCCTCACACCTGCCACACACCTACTAGAAATACACACTCACAGAAACAAACACACACCCACTCGCCCACTCTGCAGCGACCAAAGCCCAAGGGCAAGGAAAGCTCACAGCCCCGAGCCCGGGAAATTGAAACCTGTTCCTCACCATCGACATTTCCCCACGTGCAGACATCCCCTCTGCCCACAGAGGGGCGGGTGGGGCTGCCAGGTTAGCTCAGGGTACAACACGCCAGCTCAGCTCACCCAGGCCACGTGCAGACACGGTGCTGGGGCTGCGTGAAGGGCCAAACAGTTCTTGAATCCCTGGAGGAATGTTTAATCTAGAGGGAGAGATAAAGCAAGTACACAATACTTCACAAAAGTACACGGAAAATGCATGCCTGAGATAAGCTCAGTCTCGCACGGGGCTCTGAGCGCCCAGTTGAGGAAGAAGAGATCTTGCTGGCGGGGAGGTGAGGGGAGGGGGGGCTGTGTGTGGCTTCAGACATCTGGCCTGGGTCCCAAGGAGCAGGAAAGAACGTGACAGGCAGAGACGGCGCTTGGGAAGAGCCGGAGGAAAGGACTGCAGAAAGGAAACAGATGAAAGAATATTCTGGAGAAAGCGAGCGAGCACATGGGTCAGGGGTGTTCACCAGGGGACACTGGAAAAAAGACGAGGATTGAGATGTTTGGAAAGCGAAGAGGAGACTTCAGGGACTGTAGAGGGATGTGGCCGGGCTCTGCGTGTGGTAGCAGGTGCAGAACAGGTGCAGGGGGAGGTGTGGGGGCAGGGAGACCACTCGGAAGCTCAGCGGTGGGGGGGGGGGGGTAGTGAGAGATCGACAGGGACTGAGGGCCATGGAAAGCAAAGGAGAGGGAGACAGCATGAGCGGACGGTCCGTCCTGGTCTCTTGCACGCGAGGGACGTGTCAGAGGTTTCAGAGAGCCCCGCTGTGAGTGCGCGGGTTGGGGGAGGTCGGGGGTGGGCACAGGTCTGCTTAGGATGATGCGATGATGCGTTTTCCTTCGCATGCGCGCAGAGGTTGAGATGCAAATGGTGCATTCGAGCAGAACTGCCCAGTTGGCGTGGAATGTGCAGATTTTAAACTCAAAAGCAGATCAGGCAAGGAGTTGGAGGTAGGGGTTGGAGACGGGAGTGTGGGTGAGATTGTGCAGGCTGGGGAGGTAGAGAGAAAGGGGAGGAAAACTGGGTGTGGGGGAGTGGGGAATAGAAGGAAGGGAGGAGGAGGGGGCAAGCCTCAGATTCCCTGAAGGAGGCACTGCATGTGATCCCACGCCCCCTAACAACAGCACCTCAGAAAGCATCAGGATTACTCCCTCTTGCAGATGAGGGTATCAAGGAGCACAGAGTCTAAGTAACTTGTCCAACATAATGGAACCAGCGAGTGTGGGCGCCAGGTTGTGAAACCGGGTACACCTGCCCCATGGGCCATACCGTTTCCACCAGGCGGGGGTGGGTGGGTGATGGCAAACTCTGGCCTCGGGCCAAATCTGGCCCTTCTCCCATTTTGTACATTGAGCCATCCTGCAACACAGCCAGGCGCACTCACTCCTGCGCTATCTACGGTGCCTTAGGCCATAACGACAGAGCCAAGTCATCCCAACGGAGACCATACGGCCTGCAGCGGCTACGGTATTTACTATCTGGCATCTTATAGAATAGTTTGCTGACCTCTGGCCTGGCCGTGGTTACTTCCCATGGGAGCCGAAGTCAGAGTGGGAGAAGGAAGGCAGGTTGGGAAGCCCACAGAGTAGTCCCCAGTAGTAATAAGGGAGTGACAAGGAGGATGAAGGAGGACACGAGTGGGGGACTGACCGCGAACACCCGAGAGCCGTCAAGATGGCTGTAGCCTGAGGAAAGTTGACCGGACTTGGCCATGAGCTTTTATCACTACATGGGGGGGACAAAATGGGACCAGTGGCTGCCAAGATGTCCAAAGGGACCAGCGCAGATCCGTCTTCAACGTATTTGGGGAAGAAATGACGGGAGTAAGGCTGTATTATGGCCTTGCTGGTTTGCAGTAAGGTTTTTTTCAGAGATGGAGATTGAGAACACTGAGAAGGATGGTAAGGGGAGGCGAGGAGCCAGAGGAGAGGGAACAAAGACACTGGAGTTACAAACGAAGACAGCCCCGATGTCCGGCCACGTCCAAGGTAGACGTGGGGGTGGACATCCAGAGCCCGGGGAGAGCTGTTAGCTTTGCCCTCGGCGAAGGGTGAGGAGAGGGAACTCAGACTTGATGAGTGCCTCGGTATTGACCGGCCAATCACTTGTTTTCAGGACCTCATCTGATGCTCACAGCTCAGGGATTCAAATACCCATTTTACAGGTGGAGCAAACTGAGTCTCAAAGCAGTTCACAACTAGCCCACGGAAACAGCGGTATTGAGAGGCAGCGCTAGAACTCAAACCTAAGCCCTGTCGACTCCACTAACCACACACAGGTTTGAAATGGCCTATTCAAATCTTGGGCTGACCCATTTCATCTTCATTTATTCATGGCAGGTCCCGTCTGACAGGAAGATGCTACTCTTGGCCACACATCCTTTCCTAGTATCCAGGACGAACCAGAGGCTGCGAGGCAGAGGTTTTCAAAGCACCCACCAGGATGCCCACGAATGGCATGAACGCCAGACTTTGGAAGGTTCCAGTCTCCGTCAGGAGTCCAGCGCCCCTGCGCCACCCCTGTTGGCATCCTGCCGCCCCAGGGCAGCCTGAGAAGCCTTAAAGTTCTTGCCCTGGGGCTCTGATGGAAACAACCTCGTCTGGGGCTCAGATGCCACGAGAAGTCCCGTCCCCGCTGCTCCTCTCGTCAATGTCCCATTAAAGACTAACGGTCGGAACCAAGCAGGGAAGTCCAAATGGGGTCTCCTGCAGGCGCACATCATGCTGTGTTATTGCTACTTCTCCTCTCAGGCCGTGTGAGCCCCTGAAGGGCTCCACCTCGCCCATGTCTTGGTAGGGCCCAGAGAGCCCGTGGGGCATATTGCAACATGCCGGCTTGCAAGAGCAAAGCACAGCCGATGCTCTGTGCAAGAGGCTGTCCTCCTCGGCGCCGGACGCTGTTTATGATTAATGCAGCCCCACCCGTTTGCACGGCCAAGCTGCCCCGGTGGCTCACATTGAGCTTTTAGTCAACTGAAACCCTCCTCCAGGCCATTTTCTGGAGGAAAGTGAGCTACTGCTGTGCTGTCCTCATGTTATTCGTTTCTTGATCCTAAGAGCAGGACTCCATTTTTATCTTAGCTCGATTGCATCTAGTCACATGCAGCTTGACCATAGTTACCTATGACGGTCACCTTTCAGCTTACTTTCAGAGGCTAATCAGACGTGCGTGCGCTTGTCCCCAGTGCTTGGCCTGCCTCGATAACTTATATTTCCCCTGGTCTAATTTTCTACCTTTTATTTGTATTTCACCTTTAAAAAAAAGTGTAAGTGTTCCCCATAAGCTGCCTCAGATGTTCTGTGGTACGAGGTAGTTCTCTAGATACAGGAGCAGATTTGGCCTCTGGCTTTACCATGACATGACGTATTTCTGAGCCTGCGTGGTCTCTAAGAATTCGAGAAGTCCCAGCTTTACAGCATCCTTGTCTCAAGAGTTGAACCTACTTCCGTGCAAGTCCCGGAATTCAACACCTCCCTGAAAGGAAAACACAGAGGGGCGCCTGGGTGGCTCAGTCATTAAGTATCTGCCTTCGGCTCAGGTCATGATCCAAGGGTCCTGGGATTGAGCCCTGCATCGGGCTCCCTGCTCCGCGGGAAGCCTGCTTCTCCCTCTCCCACTCCCCCTGCTTGTGTTCCCTTTCCCGCTGTGTCTCTCTCTGTCAAATAAATAAATTAAAAAAAAAATTTTTTTTAAAAGAAAGGAACGCACAGAGCCCAGTGGATGGAGACAGTACATGGATTATCCCGACATCATGGAATCTTCTGGAAGTTTCGTGCTTAGCCACCAGCCTGGCCTCTCAGAATTTAGGCTGGACTCAGAAACCTGACGAGGTATCCCGGACGCACATTCCAGATAAGCCATGAAGAAGAAAGATTCCCCTCCTACTCCAGAAGACTCCTTGACCATCTGCACATGTAATCCTATTGATTTTCCCAACTGGACATTACCTGGTGGTTCCCACCTGACTCCACGCAGTGAGGAAGTGCTTCCTCTTACTTGAGTTGCTAACGTTAGCACAGATAGAAGGGCCCCACGTCATCCCCATCACCCTGAACAGCTCCTTAGGAGGACACTGTGTTGGAGGCCAACTAATTTCTTTTCCTTGGTTTTTTTTTTTTTTTTTATTCTAGAAATGGAACAGGTTTCCCTTTGTTTGGCTGGGAGCCAAACACAATCCTTGGGTTCCATTTTGCAGCCATCACGTTCGTTGTTTGTGACACGCTAATCTAGAAAGAGTGGGATTGCGCTCAGCCCAGAGCATATGTTCTCAGAATCTGGGGGGGGCCAAGGGACCTGAGATCGGCTGCATGGGCTGTGGGGTCTGGCCTCCCACGTCACACCCACTCCAGGTGCGCACGTGACCGGCACCTTCCCCGAGCTCGCTGTCGTGTGGCTGCTCGCGGGCCATTTAAATGCATGGGTGATGGTCCTCCACTTAGGGTGCTTGTTCAACTCCTGAACTGTCTCCCAAATTGGAGAGCATGCAGGACAGGCATCGGACCGCTGCTTTGGGGAATGAGTGGGGAGTGAATCTGTGATGGCAGCAATAGGGGGTGCATTGCAGGCAAGTCCAGCTGGTTACTTTGCTGACCCTTGTGTTAGCCGCCCCCCCATCCAGAAGAAAAGGGAGGCCCACACAGGAGGGCGTCAACCATCAGGGAACCCCAGCTAAGAGCTAGAACTGAGAAGGCACATCTAGGCAGTGCATGTGGAAACTGGGGGCGGTCCCTCCGGGGGCTTGGTCTGCAGCGGAGTCTGTGCCAGGACAACGCTCAGGGACCCCTCATGGCGCAGACTCAGAGGACACAGAACAGAGCTCGGGCTGAGGTCAGGAGAGTGGCTCGAGGATCTCCGGGGATCTTGGTAAATGCAGATTCTGATCCAGGCGGTCTGGGGAGAGGCCCGAGGCTCTGCATTTCTAATAAGCTCCCAGGACGTGCCACGGCTGCTGGTCCACAGGATGCAGAGAAGAGCAAAGATCTTGAGCAGCCCCATTATTTCAGAGATGCGGGACCAGAGCCCTGGCGTCCAGGGGTCCGGGCTGCCAGTCAAGCCCTCTTCCCTCCCCGCCTTAAACCGCTGACTGGCTTCTCCAGAGCCCTGCTGAGCCTTGGGCAGAGCAAGCAGGCAATCAAGCAAGGGCAGCGGCCAGAGGAGCTGAGGCACACTCGTGCTGCTGGTGAGTCACGAGCCATCGCGCCTGGGGCCCCAACGTGACTGTGCTGTGTGCCCGGGAATGTGGTCCCGACCGCCCAGGTCTCCACGCTGCTCCATGTCTCCCGAGATGCCAGAGCCCTGAGCGCATGAGTGCCCATCCCGAAAGGCAAGGTGGGGCAGAGAGGGAGGAGGAAGCAGGAGGGGCCAAGTTTCAATGGGCAGGGCCGCCTGGAGCTGGGCTCATCCTCCCAAAAGTTCTCCCGCAGGGCTCTCCAGAACCATCTCTGTGGCCCCTCCTCCTGTCTGCCCCTGGGGGAGGACAGCTGGGCTTTTTCCATGACCTGAACTCAGTTGGCTCTGCCAGTGACAGGCTGAGTGACCTTCCAGGTGATCCTCACCTATTAGGGGGTAATGATAATGACGTCATAGTCACAAGGATCAAACGTGATTCGGCATTGGCCTTCGGAGATCCCCACAACCTCCCAAATGGGCAGAAACCTTTGAGAGCATCACTTCTCCTTGGTAGAAATCAAAACGCAGAGCTGTAAATTTCAGACTCCTGATGATTCTAGGACCTTAGCACCTATCATTCTAGGACCTTAGCACCTATTTAAGGTTAAATCTGCCACGAATAGGCAAGTCCACACTTCACACAACCTTGGGCCTACAGTTTGCAGCATAGATGACCAGCAGGGGCCCACACATGCAGGGGAGTATGCGCTTACTGCGGGAGGGTGGCTCCACCAGGCTCTGCAGCCCACCCCCAGTCAGGAGCCTTGAATTTCCTAGGCTTCAACTCATTTCTCGGTGACGTTACCTGAGTCCGCCACCTGTTGAAGCCAGCTTGGAAACACATTGCATGAGGGACCAAAGAGCCTTCTGGGTAAAAACCAACGCTAAGGGAAAAGAGAGGGAGACAGACAAGCTCGGCGTGGTAACACAGGCTGAACGTAGGTGCGCACAGCATCGTTTATCGTACCGCAACCTCTATTTGCTCTTGAGGAAAAAGCGTTCCAAATCAGAATGCTGGAGACTGCACGGCGCCTGGGAATGCCAAGGTTTCAGTGTAAGACCAAGTGCTGCGTCTGTGTTTAAGGACCAAGCATGGAAGGCCCCGCGAGAGCGGTCTCTGACTCGCGGCAGCCACACATGCTCATTCCTTCCTATCGCTCCTTCCTCTAGCCATCAAACATCCACCTCTGGCCCCAGTTTCTCCGGGATCCCACAGACTGCTCCTACCGGGAGATGCTTTCCGGTTTGAGGTTGGTGGCTTTCAGGGAAGGGAGGGGGAGCTGAGGCACAGAGTCCCACGGCCTCCCCAATATCTCTGAATGCCCCACGCTGCCGGGCTGTGTGCCCCAAACCTCCCCAAGTCGGCCTGGGAAGAAATAATGTACATAGGGATGGTAGTTTACAAGCTAACAGCTTGGATGTGCCCTGGGCCTGACTCTGCTTCCCAAATACAAGCACCCAGGTGACAAGTGTCTCGGTGTCTTTTCTTCCTTGCTTCTCCTCCTTCTCCCACGTTAGCCCCAGCCACTAGGCGGCCACTTTCCTTTTCACCGGCTTCCCTTCCAGCCCCAGGCCACAGGCAGAGGCCCTCTGGAGGGTGTCCCCAAGGACACGCCCCCAGCACACACAGCCTCAGCCCGATGTCCTCTCATCCCGACCCCGCCTTTCTGACCGGCCCTCCTGGCCCCCGTCCATCTCAGACTCGTGGCCCGAGTCCCCATGTCCACACCTACCTCCCCGACGACAGCCCACCCGCGCCCGAGCTCTGGCCCCTGCTCAGAGCCTCTCGCGGTCTGGGACACCCAGCCCACGTTTCTGCAGCAGCCTGGGAACAATGACACAGCCATGCCTCGCCTGGGAACTTGTCAGCAGGGCAAAATGTCCAGCCCTGGTCGGGGGACCAGCTCGTCCCGGTTTACCTGCCGCCATCCAGGGGGCTCCTATTCCAGACCTACAAAGTGAGAGTAACCATGTTTACCAAGCTCCCCCGGGGTGGGGGGATGCTGAAGCACGCGTGCTCGAGCCTTAGAACTGCCACTGGGACGGATCTCTGAGGCTGCCCTCCAGGCATCCCCATCTCCTCCGCCTCCCCCGGGCACCAGAGAGCGGACCTTGCCCCTGTCACACAGCATCCTGGCCCCGGGCTGCGCCAGCCCCAGGCGGCTCTATCAGCTGCGGGGAACGTTGCGTCCTGGCCGGCCCATCCTGGCCCCAATCACCTGCGGCTGGTGTTCCTTACCAGCCAGGGGGATGCACTGGTTGTTCCCCCGGCCTTGTCCGCATTTCAGTTTTCAAGAGATTCAAGCTCCCCGTTGCTTAGGAAGAAAGTCGGGTGTGGGAGGCTGCAGGGGGCGCTGGTGTAGGAAAAAAGGAGGGAGGAGGCCGAAGAAGAGTCCAGGGGACGAGGGGAGACGCCCTGAGGGAGCGAGACGGTGGGAGAAAGGCTGGGGTGGGGAAGGGTGACAGGAAAGAAGAGCCATGGAAGAGAGAGCAAACGGGGGAGAGCGTTTCTCAAAGTGGGGTCCCGGGACCCGCTTTGACATTCGGTCTCACCCCAGACCTTCTGAACCAGGAACTCTGGGAACTGGGCCCATTTTGTCTGCGTTGCAAAACTCTGATGCAAACTGCAGCTTGAGACCCACTGTGCTGACCGGCTGTCTTATGCGAAGCCTCTGGATCCTGGTTTTTTTCCAGTGTTTTTGAAAGTCTGCCTTGGGCACAGCGGCCTCGGAAGAGAGAGCAGGTGACTCACACACACACACCAACCCTTGCTCTTGACCTGCTGACTCCCTGAATCTGCAGGAACCGGCCCCCCGCCCTTGTCCTCCATCACTCCCCCTGCACCGTTGAAACCCCCAGTCTCTGGCAGCGCTACGCTGGTCAGCCTTTTCCCAGAAGGTCTGTGGGCCTGGAAAGAACCCTAAGGAGCCTCTGATCTGTTCTTTCTCAACCTACTCAACATCAAGACCCTTCTTTATTATTATTCCCACCCCCCCATCTCCCTTGTCTTGAAATCTGCTGTCCGCCAAGGAGACTGATCATTAAGGAATAATTAATTCATCTCCGCATGATTTATTAATCAAACACATCCACAACTGCGCATGCAAAAAGCAGAAAACCGATGTATTATGATTTCCATTAGAGTTTTGGAACATTTAAAACAATCCATTACAACTGCCAGGAATCCCTAGGGATCTGGAGAGGAACAAACGAAATCAGAGTTTGCAGACCTCAAGTGCCCGGTGTGGACAAAAGGTAGAATGAGAAGAGTAAAATGGCTTAGAGGCTTCTGCTGATCTCCCCCCACACTCAGCCCACTTTGGCCCTTCCACAAACTGCGCCTTCCCCCCTCTTTCTGGGGGGTCCCCAAAAGGCCTCTCATGGACTCACAAACAAGGCCAGTACAAGTGAGGTCTGTGAGCAGGGCACCTGCTCTTCTGCCCCTTGGTGCACCCCTACTCTCCCAGCATGACTGGCCCTCCCAGACCCCACCTCCACCTCCTGCAAATACTGGACATGACACCAGGCCAACAGTGGTCGGTGGCAGAGTGGGGGTGGGCAGGACGCTGTTCCCCTTGGTCACAGCAAGGTCAAAGCCAAGCTGCTTGGGCCACAGGGCAACGCAAGGTGCTAGAGAAGGGGTTTCTCCCATTTCCGTCTACGGAGCCCTGCTCGGGGACAAATCCGTGGGACAGCGGAGCTGGAGGCAAATTGAGGGATGGACCCCCTTCCCCTGGAATGTCGAAGACTTTGCTAGTGCTTTGCTGGGTGGGCGTGCCTCCCTTGTCGCCTGGGACACTTGTCAACCCAGGCATCACGAGGCAGGGGAGAGAAGGAGTGAGACCAGGGGAGGGTGGAGCTGGGAGGGGCCTGCCTCAAATAATGAATTTTTTTTTTTAAGATTTTATCTATTTATTTATTTGAGACAGAGAGAGAGAGTGAGCACAGAGGGAGAGGGAGAGAAAGAAGCAGAGCCCCAGCCGAGCAGGGAGCCCAATGGGGACTTGATCCCAGGACCCCTGACGTCATGACCCGAGCCGAAGGCAGACACCCAACCGACTGAGCCACCCAGGCGCCCCTCAAACAATGAATTTCTTAAAAACTTCTTTTGCTCTTTAAAATTTGTACAAAGTTGTCTTTTGCTTCACAATACATTTGTGCTCGCTCACCGCTTTTTAAAAATGTCGCCGAATCTTCAGATAAAATTGGTTTCGTTTTACCTGCAGGTTTACTGCACGATGGCATAGACCCCAAGAGGGTCGTTACGGCACAGGTGAGAAGCGATTCCCTCCCGGGAGGCTCCTCAGCCTTCCTGCGTGTGGTTCTGTGCCAAGTTCACCGGGCAGGTCCAGCCGTGCCTAGCACCCCTACTCACAATCGGGAAGCACCTCTCTTGCCCCAGCCCCACGTTTGCACGTGAGAAAGCCGGGTTCCCAGCGCGTGAAAGCGACTCATCCAAGGCCACACAGCCTGTCACTAACACGGCCTCCACTGGAACCTAGGTCTTCTGACTCCTGACCCACTACTCCCTCCTCTCCGGCTGATACGGAGAGCTGGCGGGGACACGGGGACTCTCTCAAGCACTGCTCAGGGAAACCTACAGAGTGGACTATGTACTCCAGTGCATTCTATGGAATGGGTGTAGTGGAGCTATATATATAGAGAGAGAGAATGGACTATATACTCCAGAGGGCTGTTTGAGACGCATGCTGGGTGACACACGTCAGGGGCTTTGGAAAGGTACAAACCTATGACAAAACAAGGGCGGCTCTGGATCCCGTGCTGGGAAGGCTTGGGTGTAGCTTTGCTCACTCAGCCTTATCCTTTCTCTCGTCCCGTGTGCGGTGCTGGGAGGCTGACTCCAACGGAGATGGCAGACCTGTCCCTGAACTCCATGCTCCAGTGGAAGGCATCAATCCAGGATCATGCAACTGAGCTGCTGGGCACGTCACAGCCTAGACCCGGGACTGCAGGGGCTATGGAAATAGGCTCCCGAGCTGAAATCCATTTATCGTTCCCTATCATTTATGGCTGATATAAGCCGGTTGGCAGAGGTCACAATGGGTGGACACCTATAAACCAGCCCCCTCCACGCCCTGGGCCACGAGTGACTCAAACCGGAAAGAATCCTGGTTAATTACACACTTACTAATCAACGTGGTTCTACTTAAAATCTATAATACTAGTATTGCCACCATGCTTCATTCCTCAGTTTCTCCTGGCCTACTTGACTTGGTGAAAGTCTTCATGCTTTTATACGGATTAGCTTTTCAAATGGGTTTGATAGGCTCGGAACACCGAACACACACCCCAAAATACCTTGCTTCCGCATAAACCAAGGCAGCTTACAAAGAGACCTCAAAGAAGGTCTGGGATGGAATCAGAGTGTAAAAGCAAGAAAGGGTCATCCAAGGGGAAGATTGCTTAGAACGGGTAGGTAAGTGCTTTAAGCCTGAACCCAACAAGCTAGCCCAGTGGCCTGAGGTTATGTGCTCCTTATTTACCTTATCCATAAATAGACCCGACTCTGTATTATAAATAGCTTCATGCTTGAAGGGTTTCTGAATGTGCTGTACTAGAGCAGATGGGAGCGGGTGGAGCAAAGGAACCAGATCATAAACCCAGAGCCCTGCCCTCCCTCCACCACACACATACTTCCAATTCGCTGAATCTTGGAGGCCAGGTAAGAATCCCACAAGAGACATCCACACATGCTACTCCAGCAATGGGGCTTTCATTTGGGGTGCAGTCTAGGACTTAGCATAATATAAAACACCACCATCTGGTGGGAATCCCCACAAAGTAGAAAGCCTAAAGCTGATGTGGCCCTCATGCAAAGTGTAATGCAAAGTTTCCGCTCATTATTGCAAACACACACACACACACACTCACACTCACCTATGGTCCCTTTCCCCTTGGTGGTGGCCCTCTACCTGGCTTTCAGACTCAACTGAGGTAGAAAGAGCTTTGGACTAGCTGTCAGACCTGGGTTCTAGTTTTAACTGTGCGACTGACTCACTGGCCAAATGACGGTTATCACCAAAGCTCCCGTGGAGGCTCTAACTTCATCTGTAAAGTGGGATCTTACAACCCTCGAGTGAGATAATGCATACAATATTAACTAACATTAATTGTTTACCAGGTGCTAGCACTTTACATGGTTTATCCTCTTATTGAACAGTTCTATCAACCAACTTGACCTAATTGGCATTTATAGAACATTTCACCCAATAGCAACAGAACATACATTCTTCTCAAGGGAACACAGAACATTTACCAAGACAAACCATATTCTGAGCCATAAGACAAGTGTCAATATATTTTAAATCATTCAAATCATACAAAGCACATTCTCTCACCACAAAAGAATTCAATTAGAAACTAATTGCAGAAAGATATCTGGAAAAATCTCCCAAATATTTTGAAAGTAATTATTACACTTTCAAATAGTACAGCATTCAAAGGAGAGATGAGAAAGTATTTTGAGCTAAATAAAAAGGATACATGACATATCCAAATTTGTGAGATTCAGCTAAAGAAGTGCTTAGAAGGAATGTATAGTTTTAAAATCTTATATTAGAAAAGGAGTTCTCAAATTAACAACCTAAGCTTCCATCTTTAAAAAACGCAGCAAAATAGGGGCGCCTGGGTGGCTCAGTCGTTAAGCATCTGCCTTCGGCTCAGGTCATGATCCTAGGGTCCTGGGATCGAGCCCCGCATCGGGCTCCCTGCTCCGCGGGAAGCCTGCTTCTCCCTCTCCCACTCCCCCTGCTTGTGTTCCCTCCCTCGCTGTCTCTCTCTCTCTGTCAAATAAATAAATAAATAAATCTTTAAAAAAAAAATAAAAAAATAAAAAACGCAGCAAAATAAACTCAAATCAAGCAGAATGGCAGAAAACATAAAGATCAGAGTAGAAATCAACGAAATAGTACATTTTTTTTTAAAAAAAAGAAATCAATGAAACCAAAATCTGCTTATTTGATAAATAAAATTCATAAACTTCTGGCCAGAAGGATAAGGAAAAAAAGAGACACAATTATCAGTATCATAAGTGAGAAGAGTGACACGCTCAGATTTTATAGATATTTTTAAAAATATTAAATGAGTACTATGAACAACTTTATGCCAGTAAGTTGGATAGATGAAATGAAATGGACAAATTCTCTGAAAGAAACAAACTATAAATGCATACTTAGGAAAAAAATCAATAGCCTTATATCTATTAAAGAAATTGAATATGTGATTAAGAACCTTCAGAGAAAGAACATTTCTTCACATTGAAAACTGTAAAACGGGGGCGCCTGGGTGGCTCAGTCGTTAAGCGTCTGCCTTCGGCTCAGGTCATGATCCTGGGGTCCTGGGATCGAGCCCCGCATCAGGCTCCCTGCTCAGCAGGAAGCCTGCTTCTCCCTCTCCCACTCCCCCTGCTTGTGTTCCCTCTCTCGCTGTGTCTCTCTCTGTCAAATAAATAAAATCTTAAAAAAAAAAAACTATAAAACGCTGCTGAGAGAAATTAGAGAAAGCCTAAGTAAAGGAAAAGATACACCTTATCCATGGGTCAAAGATTTATTATTCTTAAGATGTCAGTTTTCCCCAAATTGACCTATAGAGTTAAACAATCCTACTAAAAATCCCAACGGACTATTCTTTTAATTGACAAATTCATTTTAATATTCATATGGAAATGGAAAAGACTTATTAGCATTACCTGATTTCATGACTTGTTACAAAGCTAGAATAATCAAGATCATGTGGTGTTGGCATCAAATAAGATAATTTGATCAACATAACAGAATAGAGTCCAAAAATAGATCCAAAAATATATGAAGAACTTTTTAAATTTTATTTAGTTATTTTTTGTTTTTATAAAAGCACAAGGGCAGTTCAGTCAGGAAAGGCTAGTCATTTCAATAAATCGTATTGGAACAACCAGATATCTACATCCAAAAAATGATCCATATCTGGCACGTTATACAAAAATAACTCAAAATGGATCATAGGCCTAAACAGGATACCGAAAACAAAAAGCCTTCTAAAAAAAAAAAAAAAGAAAAGAAAAGGAGAAAATCCTTGTGAACTCGGGGTAGGCAAAAAGTTAAAAGTTGTCAGACATATCAAAAGTATGATCCAAAAAGAAAAAATTAAGGAATTAGGTTTCTTAAAAATTAAAAACGTTTGTTCTGCAAAAGACACTGTTAAGAGAATTAGAAAACTTTCCAAATCACATAAAGGACTTGTATCTAAAATATGTAAAATACTCTCAGGGGCGGCGTACGGGTGGCTCAGTCAGTAAGCATCCGACTCTTGATTTCGGCTCAGATCATGATCTCAGGATTGTGAGATGCAGCCCTGCTTCGGGCTCCAGGCTCAGCGTGGAGTCTGTTTGTCCCTCTCCTGCTCCTCCCCTGTTTCATGCTCTCTCTCAAATAAATAAATAAATAAATAAATAAATAAAATCTTTAAAAAATTAAAATGTATAAAATACCCTCAAAACTTAACAAGAAGCAAGCAAACAATACAAAATGGGCAAAAGACACTTCACCAAAGAGGAAGGCAAATAAGCACATGAAAAAACGCTTAACATCATTATCCATTAATAGGTGAATTAAACCCACAACGAAATATCCTCACACATGTCTCAGGATAACTAAAATGAAAAAGACTGACCTCGCCAAGTGTTGGCAAGGATGTGGACTAGCTGTTATTCTCCTGCATTGCTGATGGGAATGTAAAATAAAATGGTACAATCACTTTGGACAAGAGTTCGGCACCTTCTTCCCTTAAACAAACACCTGCCCGATGACTGAGCCATTCCAGTCCTAGCTATTTGCCCAAGAGAAAACAAAGTATACGTCCATACAAAGACTTGCACACAGATGTTTGTAGCAGCTTTATTTGTAATGGCCAAAAATTGGAAACAACTCAAATATCCATCAACACTTCAACAGCTGAGCAGATACACAAATTGCTGTGTGTCCACACACTCAGCAATAAAACAGGATGAATTATTGATACGGGCAACAATGAGGATGCATCTCTGAATAATAATGCCGAGTGAGAGACCTCAGGTGTCAAAGAGTACATATTGTATCTTTCCCTCTATATAAAACTCAAGGAAGTAGAGACTGCTACAATAACAGAAAACAGACCCCTGGAGGCGGGTGGGAGGGAGGGAGTTGGACAGGGGAAGAGATGGATTTCAAAATTTAGCATAGGGATTAAGGGATAAACTCCCTATTTTACTCCCAATTCTAGACTCCATAGCAGATGTTGCCAACTGAGAGTGATGCCTTCCTGTGTACCTGAGCTTTTATGACACCCATCAGAGTTTGTCCCTAGTCCTTCTCCTCGGGTCTTCCGTCATGCAACTGAGCACCTGGGTTTGTCTATGCTGTTGGCACTCTCTTCCTCATCCTCTCTGCAAGAAGGTCAAATGTATCCACCAAAAGGCTCAGACACCTCCCCACGTCCAGCTTGGGTGGTTCGAGAAGTGTCTGGGAAATTTACCACTTTGCCCAACTTTTCCAACTGCCTTTGCTGTAGCCGCTTTCCCCAGTCCCACTCTCCCAAAACTAGGGGCTTGCAGAGTGGGCATGATGGCAACAGCTGCCTGCAGGGATAATAAAATTGACCTGTGGGCAAACAGATTGTGGGGGACGCTTGGGGAGAGGTGTAGCATAACTGCTTTGATAAGCAGGAGGGTGGAGATCTTTGTCTATTTGGTTCTTTGATGTATTCCAAATACCTAGAATACTATTTGACGTATGCTACATGTTCAACAAATACTCACCAAAGGAATGAATGATAAACATCTTAAATTATTCTTCTATCTCTTTTGCCCATCAGAGGACCATTTGTTCTTTTCATTGTTCTGTAGCTCTGTTTTTCTGCTGAGAGCAAAGACCAATCTAAGATCATTTGTTTACAGCCTATTGCTGCATTGCAAATGATTTCAAATCAGGGCTTGGTAGATTAGGGACCTGACCTAGAGGTACCTTACCTGAAACATAAGTCATGGCAGTATGGAGTCTAGGGTGGGGGCGGGGTGGGAGGATGGGGTGCTTGAACAGAAAGTGCCAGACCTCTGAGTCCTAGGAACGCTGCATGCTGGCTTTTGGGGAGTAGGACCCACAGGTCTTTGAATTTTGTTAAAGAGTATTAGCGGCATGTTTCGGTGACTGTGGGTATGTCAGGAAAAGTAAACTACATTAGTGTTGTTTATTAGCTGCATCATGCTGATTACCTATTTGCGTGAGCTACTGAACCCTTCACACTGGATTACCACACACACAATGAAACTGCACATACAGCACATCTATGTCAGGTGGATTCCAAGGCTTTATTCGATTAGGAAACCCTCTGAAGGATTTGGTCTCCTAAATGGCTCAAGCATTTGCCCACAACTTTAAGAGGCTTCATTTGGTGAATTTCAGGATCCCAGCCAACATTAGAATCACTTGGGGAGATTCTTAAAATAGCCACTGTGAAATAACATGATATTTGGGATTTGCTTAAAAATGATCCAGCACAAAAAAGGGGCTGGAGGGGGACAGGATACATGAAACTGGATCGATGAAATGGTGGTAATTGTTGGAGCTGAGTGATGGAGATTCATTATACAATTGCCTCTATTTTATGTATGTTTGAAAATTGCCTAGATAAAAAGATGTGTGGGGAAGTTTCTCTGGTACAGCTAGGACAGTACAGACCACACTCAAGGAGACCCGGGGAGAGGGATGTCTCAGTTACTAGACACCTCCATTTGCACATTTGCACCTCCCCCCGCCAAAAAAGTTCTTACTTGAACAATTCTCAGTGATCCATTCATTCTGTCTACCTACCTATCCATCCATCCACCTACCTATCTACCTATCTTACCCATCTACATCTATCTATCTATCTATCTATCTATCTATCTATCTATCTATCTATCTTTCTAACTATCCATCCACCTATCTACCTATCTAATCTATCTATCCATCCACCCATCCATCTACCTACCTATCTTACTGATATCTTTATGTATCCATCCATCCATCCACCTACCTATCTACCTATCTTACCCATCTACATCTATCTATCTATCTATTCATCCACCTATCTACCTATCTAATCTATCTATCCATCCACCCATCCATCTACCTACCTATCTTACAGATATCTTTATGTATCCATCCATCCAACCACTTACTTATCTTCTTATCTTATCCTATCTTATCTATCATCTATCACTTTTGGATCAATTGAATCAGAACCTCTGAGGGAGGGGCCTGAACATATTTTAAGGAATCCAGGTGACTCTAATGTGCAGCCTGGGCTGAGAACCACCAGTAAGGGAAAGTTTCTGAGGGTTTCTGAGGGTGAACCTCAGGTCGATTTTTTTTGGAATAAAACAAGCTGCTTTTACATGTCTGTGAGGGCACAGACTACACACAATGAGGCCTGGGTGGCAGTAAGAATCACCACCATTTATGAAGTACCTCATGTGCCATTGGCGAGTTCCCTCATGCACATAAACTCCTGTCACCTTACAGCTTTCTTATAGAGATATTACGGCTGGAAGAGGAGCGGTAACTCACACAGAGTCAAATGGCTTCTAAGTGGCTGAGCTGGGATTCAACCCCAAGCATCCAAGTCTTTCTGCTCCAACAGAAAAATGAAGAGGTCTGTGGCTCTTGAACACTCTCTCCTCTTCAGCCCATCCTGTTTCTTCATTTCCCCAGTCTCGCCTGGATATCTTATTTCCTCACTCTTGTGACCTACATTTCAGCTGAAGCAACATCTTCTTCCCTGCTTCTCCAACTTTCCCCCATTTCTGCTTACAAATGTTCAAAACCAGCTGCAAAATGGTAGCATTCTACTGCCAACACCCACTTTGTGTATATCTATAAAAATCTGTCCTAGAAATGTTTTTCCTGTATTTAAAAAACATGTTCACCACATTCCATATGTCATGTTTATAGCCTTATATTTGGTCAGGTCTCAGAGTAGTGTGACAACAAATGGACAGAGCAAAGTAACCAAAATGAATTCCAAAATTACTTAAGTTCCTGATGGCAAATTTAATGTGTAAGATACATGACAACAGCAACATAAGGGGAAGGGCAGAGGCTCCTACATTATGAGGAGGTCTTCGAATTCTATGAGAAGCAGCGCAATACTGATTCACCGTATCTATATTGTAATCCCTAGAGCAACCACTCAAAATGCTACTTAAAAAAAAAAAAAAGGTATAGTCAAAAACACAAAAGAAAAATTGAAGTGGAATTTAAAAAAGGCGGGAAAGTGGAAACCAGGGAACAAGTTTTTAAAAGAGATAAGGAAAACAAATAATCAAATGGTAGACCTAAACCCAATACATAAACAAAAACATATTGTACCAATGGATTTGTTTTTAATTATCCAATTATATGTTATTTACAAGAAGCTCACTTCAAATATGATACTGGTATGTCAAAAGTAAATGGATGGGGAAAGATACAACATGCAAACATGCTCCCCCAAAAAAGTCGGAGTGCTATATATATATTATAAAGTTATATTAAATTAGAACAAGCCGACTTCAGAGCAAAGAATATTACCAGGGCTGAAGAGAGACATTACATAATTATAAAAGGGTCAATTCACCAGAAGGCAGAACAATCATAAATGTATATGTACCCAATAAAAGAGCTTCAAAAAATAAAAAGCAAAAACTTACAGAATGGAAATGGGAAATAGAAATGGATACGTTCAGAATTTGTTAGAAGACTTTACCTCCTCTCTCAGTAATGAAAAGAACTAGCAGAGAGAAAATCAGCAAGGTTTCAACCATAAAGTCGAAACTTTCTGTCAGCTCAGAACTGATAGAACTGAACAACCATAAACCAACTGAATCTATTAACATTATGGAGTGCTCCACCCAACAATTGCAGAATAGACACTCTTTTCAAGTGCATGTGGAACACTCATGAAGACAGACCATATGCTGGGTTATAAAACAAATCTTAACAAATTCAAATGAACTGAAATCATACAATGTATGTTCTCTGATCATAATGGAACTAAACTTCAAATCAGTAGTAGGAAGGGACCAATGTCTTTGGTGAGCTCCATGCTTTGAAGTGGGGGTGAGGGCTCAGCAGCTGTCAGCACCCCTTCTACCCCTGGTCTGCAGTTTGCTCACCTTGAGACCCTCCCCATCTTTTCACTTGTTTCCAGGTGAAACATGCCTTTCAGATCCAAGGCGACCCTAAAGGGACCTCACTCTGGGACAGGGAACACTCAGGGTGGCCGGAAGCACGTGGGACACGGGAATAGAGGCAAGTTGGGGAAACAGTGAGGGAGGGTAGGAGCCAGGATACCTGGGACCCCCAGACAGAAAAGTGTGAGTCTCCCAGGGAACTGTTTAAAATACACAGATGCCCCGGCCCCCACCTCAGGCATTATGGGGCTCAAGCATTAGAATGTATTAGAAGCTCTCCAAGGTGATTTTAATGTGCAGTCTGGGTTAAGAAGCTTCCCTAGGTCAGGGGTCTGCAAACTTTTTCCATAAAAGGCCAGATATTAAACATTTTAGGTTTTGCAGGTCACACAAGATCTCTGTCACGTCTCTGACTCCTTTCTCTCCTTCTTCTCCTCCTCCTCCTCCTTCTTCTATAATCCTTTAAAAATGTACAAACTATCCCTAGCCTATGGGCAATACAAAGACAGGCAGCAGGTTGGACTCGGCCCACGGGCTGTACTTTGCTGATCCCACTCTAGGTTAACAACTCTCAAACATTAGTCGTTGGACCAGAAATGAGTAGACTCTGTGGCGTGTGGGCAAACCAGCTCTCATAAACCAAAACAAAACCCTCATTTGTGGCATTTGCTGATCTCCAGGGTATAAATGGTCCCACCAAGCCCAATATCAAGCACCAGTGTGATGTCACTGAACGAGAGTTGAGAGGAGGAGCATAGTTGGCTCCCACCAGCCGGGACCAGGGAGCTCCAGCACATCGCGCTATGGGAATCATCTGGGAAGCTGCTTAGCGAAGCAGCCCTGGAAACCTTGGTGCTGCCAAGTACAGAAGCTACCGCCCTGGGTTCTACGAGCAAACAATTAGATGATCCATGCACTCCACAAATGATTATACAAGGCACCGAGTTCCACTTGGGGAACCTAAAGGTGAATGACACACGTCCCCACCCCCAGGGACATCAGGCTGTGATAAGTGGGTGCAGGAGCGGTGACGGCACAAAGGAGGGTCACCTCCTCTGGACCCATGAGTCAGGGAAAGATCTGCTTGGAAAAATTACCCATGACTTGGAATTAAGACAAAAAGATGATTGTGTGACCATATAATGCCACGCTGGAGTGTTTTCTACAAAGCCCACCAAAGGGTCATGTGACCTCTTGGGAAATGTATCTTCGTTGGACAAATCTGTCATTAGAGCCTAGGCATAAAATTAGAAGTCAACAGGTATAAGACTGAAAAGAGAGATGATTTTTTTTTCTGTCTAGTAAATAAGTATAGAAATAAAAATGGACACTGATACACTTCAATTCTAGCCTGATTAAGTTTATACCACAGCTCAGAAAAATAATAATACTAAGGCAAAAATAACAGGATCACCTTGCCTGGCCCTGGTCCCCTACGTCATAAAACCTTGACTATATCCCATAAACTTTAACTCTCCAACAAAATCCATTTATCCTTGATTTTTTGCCATGCTGATATCTGAAGATATGCCATGACCTTTGGAATTATGACAATGGCTTGAGAAAGTTGATGAGTTTTTCACCATGGAAAGCCTAAAGTAAACTTAATATCCTTGGTGATTTTGCAGTTTTTCTTCTTTAAATGGTCACTGTGTTTTGTATTGGGCCATCCAGCCCTTCGGAAGCCTAACTCCCTGACACTCTTTGAAGGTAAACTTTCTCTTTCATCTCCTAAACACTATCATCCTTTGGGTCTTTGACAGAAGATAACTCCAAAGGTTACTTTTTATTGCCCTGTTGGATATTAATCAGATTTACACTTTTATGCTAGCATTCTTTTTCCCACTGACTGCCTAACTCCCAATTTCGCATATCTTTAGTGAGCCAGCTGTTTTTCTTTCTTTTTTTAAGATTTTGTTTATTTATTTGACAGAAAGAGAGAGAAAGAGCACAAGCAGGGGGAGCAGCAAGCAGAGGGAGAGGGAGAAGCAGACTCCCCGCTGAGCAGGGAGCCCGATGCGGGGCTCGATCCCAGGACCCCGGGATCATGACCTGAGCCAAAGGCAGACGCTCAGCTGACTGAGCCACCCAGGCACACCAGCTGTTTTTCTTTCTGTTGATTCCCTCATGCATCAGTTAGCATCAGCTGTGTAACAAAACCCCAAGGTGAGTGCCTTAAAACAAGAGCCATTTAGTTAGCTCCTGATTCTGTGTGTTGGCTGGGAAGTTCCTCTGGTCTGGGATGGCATGAGGAATCCCTACTGTGCTTGCTTATGCACCTGTAGTTAGTTGGCAAAACACCTGGCCCCCGAGTGGTCTAAAATGGTCTTGTTTCCACGTCAGGTGATTGGCCAGCTGCTGACCAGGGCAAGAGGGAAAATTGGAGCCTGTGTCTCTCATCATCAGACAGGTTAGCCCAAGCTTTTTACACAGCGTTGCTGGATTCCAAGAGCAGGAGTGAGGGCAAACACCAATGTGCGAGGATTTCTTCTTTGAGTGTCTGCCTGTATCTCATCTGTTCTTGTCCCATTGGTCACAGCATGTCACATGGCTGAGCTGGGTGGGAAGGTGTAGATCCAGGGAGGTGTGGATAAAGTGGGGGCCATTAATGCAATAGCCTACCGCACCTCATTTGAGCAGAACAGAAGTCGGACACGGGCTAACAAATACTTGGCCAGAGAGTTACACTTTTGCAGGAGGAAGAGGGGGAGCCCTGTAAGAAGAGAGGGTCAGAGAAGTGAAGGGACAGTGAAGGGGGGTATGCTCCAGGCAGATGGAATGGTAAGTGCAAAGTCCTAATGACCCTTCTCACTTGCTCCAGAAGGCTGTTCACTGGGGCTGGAATAAAAGGCAAAGCTAGTGTATCTTCATTTGAAACCTCTGTTCTATTCAGGGGCGCCTGGGTGGCTCAGTCGGTTAAGCATCCGACTCTTGATCTCAGCTCAGGTCTTGATGTCAGGGTTGTGAGTTCAAGCCCTGTGTTGGGCTCTGCACTGGGTGTGGAGCCTACCTTAAAAAAAAAAAAAAAAAAAAAAAACCACTTCTCTTTTATTCAAATGTGCTTTTATTTAAAGGCGAAGGGTCATCAATGGCCAGAGCATGGAAGGATGAAACTTTAACTGCCTTTGGCTTTTGCTACTTATCTTTGCCTACTGAGAAGGTTGGGATGTCCACACTGGCCTGCCCTAGAAGGAGGGAAATGCACTCTTTGGTTGACTGAGGATTGGGTCTAATGGGCCACCATGGTCTAAATGCAAGAACCAGAAGGAGAGAGAAGGAAGGTCTTGCCTCTGGGGAAAGGAAGGGTTTCCCAGTGATTTAAAAGGAGGTTCTAGAAAGAAGGGAAGAGAGGACGGTGTTGTAAGAGGGGATTGGCAGGGAGCTGGGTGACGATCCTGGGGAATGTGCCCACCGAAGGGAAGGGCATGCAGCTGGAAGAGCTGGGTGTGGGGAGGGTGACAGAAGACCACAGAAGCACCTCATTCTAGAGACCAGAAGCGGCTGAGGCTCCCAGCCTCCACTCAGACCAGGTGCCTCCCCCTGCCTACATTCAGTCACCACTCAAGCTAATCCTCCTGTTGGGGCCAGTGAAGACTTGGCTTTGGCAGCATTCAGAAGTTTTCCCGGTGACCGCTTTCCTTGGTCCCTATCTGAGCACCTCACCTTGAAAACCCACTCTCCGTGCCCCCGAGCTCCCATAAGCCTAAGGAAAGGACCACTGGGGACTTGGACTGTTAGCGAGATGTGGTTGGGGGCATCCCCTCGCTCTGCCTCGATTCTTTGGGGTCCGACCGAGTGAATTAGGGCTGTCCTGAATCAGCTAAAGAATCCTCGAGGCTCCCCTACCACAGAAGATTTTACATATGAACATGGACCAGCTCAAACATTAGTCGCCTCCCCAGGAGCTATTATTGTGAATTGTTTCTTGTGTGGTGTTCCAAGTATTTGTGTGTTTATATGAATTGAGCCATAACAGACCACCAACCAACCTGATGAACGTTGCTGGGCTGGCTGTGTGAAAGTCTTCCGTGATTTTATGCAAAGTAATTCGTACCCAGGGCTCAGTTTCAAAGCCAGCGGGAATGAATGATTTAGCTTTCGTGCCAAAGTCTCTAGTCCTTAATTGCAGGAAAAAAAGAAGAAAAAAAAATGTCAGCCGGCTCTTACAATTACCCACCGCCCGTGATCTCTCCGGATCACAGAAAGGAAAGAAAGCTAAAGTGACTTGCAAAGAATGGGCCCCTGGGGCGAAGAAAATCAGACTCCCCCCCTCCCACCCTTAAATGCAAGGTGGGGGGAGGAGAAGAAAAGGCCAGATTGAGAGAAGAGCAGCTCAAGAGCTAATGAAGTCTGCGCGGCAGCCAAGCAGGCCTCTCCCTGGTTCGCTGCCAGACGGCAGAGCCTTCCAGTGTTGCTGTGAGGTGTGCGTGCGCCGAGCCAACTTCAGGCCCCAGATGGAGGGTTTGGGTTACTTTCGCCCAAAGTGCCAGGAGACGGGGAGGCTAAGACCCGGTCTCTGGGCAGAATGAAAACCACCACCTGATCGGGCAAAGGCCGTGTACATGCTTAAGTCAGTAAATAAGTGTATTTTAGTCAAAGGGGCAAAACAGGTCCTCCAGTGAGACCTCGCAGCCCAGGCCACGGATCAGGCGCCACCCAGTGGCAGCTTCTGGAATTACAAGCACAGGCCTTCACTGGATTTGGCCACTTTTGCTAAGCGTCACCGGTAGAATTGAACAAAAGCTACAGGCCCCTGCAGCTTTTCTTTCACTACGACCTTGCTGTAATTACACACCCGCCTCTGGCCTCCTTTTTTGGCTACAAAGAGCCGACACAAATAATGCTAATAATATTTCCTTGCATTCGTGTGGCCTTCTTTTCAGAATGTACAGAACTCTTTTCCCGTAAATGACCTCAAACCATGGGCAGCAGGTGGGCGGGAAGGTGCAGCGATTCCCAGCTTATTAAGAAAGGGAATGAAGAACCAGAAGCACACGGTAACCTGCTCAAGGTCAAAGATGATTGCATGTCGAAGCCCGCACCGAGACCTCCCAGCTCCGGGTTCAGGACGGCTCCCTCTCAGTGCACGCCCCACAAGAAACGAAGGACAGACGCGCAGGCCTGGGTGCAGCTCGAGTCACTAAAACACCATCCACACCAGAGACTGGGGTGTCACAGAGGCAGAATCCAGCACTGCCCTCCTGATGCCCACCTCAATACACACGGACACATCCAGACACACACATATGACGGCTTGACATACGTAAAGGATACATTATGCTTTTCTGGGTCAGGACTGGCCCTCTTTTCTAAATCATTCATACCCAGACCTAAACAGGTTAGATTACCAGGTTCCTACCACTCCGGGATGATAGGACCCATTTGCGTCTACTGGATGCTGTTCATCACTCATGTCAGATACCAGAATTCAGGAAAATCTCCCGGGCTCTGGCCCAGTCCCCTGCTTTCTCCGATCCAAGGACCCCAACATGCAGAGAGGTCTTGGGTCAGCGGGTCCACACCAACCAGTTGCACCCCCGGAGCTGCCCACACAGAAACCCGGAGCAACTTGATTGCCTGAACTTTAGGTTTCACTTGGGTGTGTCATGCAGCATTTTCCGTACCAGGTGAAGACTGGGTTGAAGTAGGACACCTGTTATCCCCTGCCCCCACCTGTCGGGCCATCCCTGCGTGGAAGCCAGCGATGCTGGGATGGGCAGGGGCAGCTGTGTGTTCAAGTCCAGTCTCCACTTTACACCTAGGGCTGGGAGAAAGCACCCCCAACAAGGCTTCAGGTCCTCTGGGCATGATGCAGAGCATTCATTCACTCATTCAACTTATATTTATGAAGCACTTGCTATGGGCCAGGCTCTGGATATATAGCAGTGAACCAAACACACAAAATCCCCACCCTCCGGAAGGTTCCATTCTAGTTGGATGGATGGACAGGAAAAAAAAAAGAAAAAGATAAAAAACAATACACATGCACATTAGCTAGCAGTTAAGACTAAGGAATAAAGTCAGAAAAGGACAGGATAAAGTGTGGAATTTAAGATAAGTGGTAGAGAAGGTGACATCTGAATAAAGGCACGAAGAGGCATGAGAGGGGCAGCGTGCAGATATTTGGGAGAAGATGAGAGGAGTATATGCAAAGGTCCTGTGGTGGCTGCAGGTCCAGAGAGTTCAAGAAACAGTAAAGAAATGAGTCCAGAGGGAAGAGGAAGAAGAAGCAAGAGAGAATCTGAGAAGAGAAAAGTTGCTCCCCATACATCTTTCTCACCATGAATGGAAGGTTGGATTTGGGCCTGGCCCTCCTGACAGTGTCCCACATTTGCTGACCCACAATGTCCGGATCCAAACAGTTCTAAGGTCACCCAGGGCAGAAGGGAGGCAGGCGGGACCACCCACTGACTGGGGCCAGCATGGGGGACTGGATCAGGGCTAGAGTTAGATGCTACAACGTGGATGAACCTCGAAACACGTATGCAAGTGAAAGAAGCCAGGCACAAAGGGTCCCAAATTTATCACCACATTGATAGGAAGTATTCAGAAAAGGCAGATCCACAGAGACAGAAAGCTGACTATCGGTTGCCAGGGGAGCAGGGCGTGGAGAGTAACCACTTCAAGGGGACAGGGCCTCTGGGCAGTGAAGACAATGTTTTGAATGGATGCAGAGTCACGGCCTATAGGCAAATGCAGGCCTGGCCTTCCGGGGACCCAACAATGGGTCTGCGTCCCCTGGGCAGGGAGGAGTTCCTGCCCACGGGCCTGGAGCCCATGGTCCACCCCCGATTAAACTGACCTTTCAAGAGAGCTGGGAACACAGCGTCAGGAAGCCTGCCGAGCGCACGTGTCCGCCACAGGTCAGCCCCTACCTAGGGCGAGGTGGCCAGTGTGGAGCCAGACTTTGCCACAGAGGCCTCCAGAAGGATAAAGACAGCCAGGAGAGTGAAGAATCTAAGAACTTTCCTCTCTGGCAGGAAAGGCCATGAGAACTATGAGGTTTAGGCAGACAAGTGGAAGAGAGGGGGCTGTCTCCAACCGTCCAAACACCGGAATGAAACGAGATGAGCTCTTCGGGGACCTAGGTAATAGAATTAGGACGAATGGGCAGAAATGCGGAAATGTAAACGCGCAGGTTTTATTCGCTATGAAGAAAAGTGTTCCAAGAACTTATGATCTTGGGGTGGGGAGGCAGCTAGCCCATACAGTGCCTTTGTGGGGGGAAAGGGAGGGGTGCCCCCTGGGACAAGACCGTTCATGCAAGCGCACCCCCTAAGGCTGATGCAGCCCGGAGCTAGGGCCCAGGGCTGGTTTAAAAACCGTAATGTTCGTTTTGCTGACCAATCTGCAAAACTGGGCAGGGCTCAGCAGAGATGGGCTTGTATGTGCCCCGCTCTGTGTCTGTGGGGGCGGCCTGGAGGCGGAGGGCTGGGACCTGCGCGGGAGCTGTCCAACAGAACAGCGACCAACGCGTGGCCTGTCCACGTGGCTCCTCCCGGTGTGGCAGGTGTGTTGCAAAGCCATGCAGCCCAAGAGAGAAAGAGCCAGGTGGCAGCTCGACTGCCTTTTAGAACCGGTGTTGGAGGCCACATTGCATCTGTCCCCCACGGTCTAGTCCTTGACAGTGTTTCAAGGGGAGGGAAAATGGACTCCACCTCCTCCCTGGGTGGGGGGAGTGGCAAGGTTCTAGAAGCATCTGTGGAACTGGAAAGAGTACTGTGGCCATTTTGGGGGTAGACACTCTGACACCCAGGAAGAAGCAATGTGGTTGAGGCAGCTCTGCTCAGTCTGTCCCAAAAAGCCAGGTCCCTAGGACACCGATAGCTTGACGCCCCACTCTTCCCAGAGACCCACTAAGCACTCGGTGCTGGGAGGATTCTTCAGTGCCAGATAGACGAGGGCTTCAAGTCTCTAGCAATCCCCTGACACACGCTACAAGTTCTAACCCACAAGCCCCGACACGTTGCAGGAACCTATTCTAGACGTACCCTGACGTCTCCATAACTATTCCGAAAGTGTGGAATTTGGGTTTGGCCCAAGCTGGATCAAAGCCAGTTCTGCTGCTGTGTGTCTTTGGGAAAGCTACCTGACTACTCTGAGCCCCAGTCTCCTTAGCCTGTAAAATGTGGAAGGTATAGAGCTTCCATTATAGGATTAAATGATGTTCTGCAGGTACGGTGCCCGGTTTCAGAGCCCTGAAGGGGCCGAGCCCGGGGTGCTGCTGAGGCCGGTGCTGGCGGTGGGGCTCCCACAGAGAGGCACCACGTGGCCAGCACACAGGTGTCCCCCCGGCCCTCTCTAGACACAGCCTTGAGGACTTCTGCCCCACCCCCACGACATCCAGGCCCCGCGTGTACCATCCCCACGGTGCCTCTCACCCAGATGCAGCATCCCTGGGCGAAGAGCCCCCTCTGCTCCAGAAGGTCACCTTCCCAGCTGCGCTGCAGCTGAGCTAAGGGGAGCGGAGGAGTCTAACAGGATTAGGTTAATGAGGTCGTGGCCGGGTGGCCTGCCTGCTTCTTACATGGTTGCATTTTCCAGCTGGTGATTAAGAGGCAGGCCCTGCAGGATTCAGGCTCATTACCATGCAATTGAATGTCTTCCCAGATACCAGCTGAGGCACGGAGAGGTTAAGTACATTTCCCAAGACCACGAAGCCGCCATCAGGGCTCCTCAGGGACAGTTCCGGGATGCTGGAAAGTGTCAGGCCCTCTGGGGATGGCACTTGAGCCGAGAGCTCTTTCTGTCAACTGGTGGGGGCCCCGGCAGGTGCTCTGAGCAAGGGCTGCAGGTGGAATGCCATCCCTTTCTGGCAGCATCCAGCCAGTGCTGCCCGCGGGCCTCGGGCCAAAAACATGGGCTTGGTGCCCACGCTGAGAGGAGTGACAGCAAGAGCCTTGGAGATGGGATGGCTGGGCCAGCGTCCCTCAGCTGAGCTGCTGGGGGGGGTGCGTGGAAGCTGTTGGGTGGGAAGGCAGCATGACTAAGCAGCTGAGTGCAGGGCTCTAACCCAGCTTCTACCACTTAGAGTGACCGTGGGCAAGGTACTAACCTCTCTGTGCCTCAGCTTCCTCACCTGTACAATGGTAAGAATAAAATTATCTCAGTAACCAGCATAAAATGCTGGCCAGGGGCTTGCAGCTGGTCTCCTCTCTTGGGTTTCAGGCTCCCCAAGGGCTGTTCGGGAGCAACGGCTGCTCGTCAAACCTGAGTGGGATTGCACGTGCCCGGGACTCCATGGGGATATGCAATAAGCACTTACCATGTTCCAGATACTGAGCTAGGTACTCACTTCATGACACCCAAGGTCAGTGTTTGTTACAAGGGAGCGGGCTCCAGACCCTGCCCAGGCTCTCACACCCACAGCCCGTGAGTGACCGGGCCTCGATCTGATCCCAGGTCTTCATGATTCCAACGTTCATGTTCTCGCAGAACACGTCTTAGGATGCTTGAACCCATGGTGGTCTTAAGTCCCAGGAGAGAATCAACAGGAGGGTAGCCAAAGAGGCTCTTAATGTGTCAATGGAACACAGATGCCTCGAGACGGGAAGCAACCCTAGACACTGTTCATGTGTTATTTGTATCTGCATTGCTTTCCTCTCTTTATTCAATGTTGACCCAAGCATCTATGTTCTCTATGCACGGCTGCCTGCATCACCCTGTCTGTGGTAGAGAGACTTACAGAGACGTTAAGGCAAGTTGTCCCTAATGAGTGCAGCTCCGGTTTGCAACGGGCAAAGTACAAGAAGCAGAAGGGACTTGCTAATTCTACTCTTAGTTAACGCAAAGCTTCTCAACCTGAGTCAGAAGATTCTTTGCTGTAGGGGAATGTCCTGTGCAATGTGGGGTGTGTAGCAGCTACCAGCATTTCTAGCTGTTAGATGCCAAGAGCACACACATCTCCCTGCCCACCACAAGTATGACAACCAAAAATGTCTCCACAGATTGCCACATGTGCTGGGGCGGGGGGAGGGAGGGTGATGAGGGAGCGAGGGGCAAAAATCACCCAAGGTTGAGAGCCACCATGCTCAATCTTAACACCATTCTGGTGAGTTCAAGCCATTGCAATCAGACAAGAAAATGAAATATAGTTATCCAAGGAAGTTAGTTCACTGTTAGCTGTTGGTTCACAATTAAATTTCAGATGGATTAAAGGATTTGAGGTTTAAAAAGAATCACAGAATTAAAAGATAGGAGAATGTGAGTCTATGGTCAAAATTTAAGACTCTGTAAATCAAAACCACCGTAAATAAAAGATAAAATTCAATGTTACATATTCTACATGACATATATAACAGAAATGAATATATGACAGTCTACATTCATTATGATACATGAGGGATTAATGACCCTACATTATAAATAAATTTTATAAATAGATAATGAATGATTACTGCCCCAGGAGAGGAAAAATACAAAGCAAACTATGTGAACTGTAAAGGAGATGCATAAAAGAAGAAAGGCAAGTAGTTGGCAAAGTTTAAAATGTCTGTTTTTAGTATCCAGAAAAAAAAAAAAAGCACAATAAAACAACTGCAATGTACCTTTGCATTGACAAAAATTGGTTTTAAATAGTAATATCCCCAGTTGTGAGAACATACAGAACCTTTTTCTGCAGATGGGAATTTATGTAGTATTATCTTTCTGAAGGAGAATCTGGTGTTAAAACTGGCACATTTTTGGCCCAAATATTTCACTTCCAGAAAATTTACCCAGGAAAAAAAATCATGAATGTGTACAAAATGTATCATCAAGATTGCTTCTCAGAGCAGGAGGCAGTTGGCTGTATTAATGATGCCATATGCATAAAGGTGAATACAGTGCAGTCTGTTAAAAGGAGGCATAGACAGTATTTTCCAAACTGGTCCTTCCCAAGTCCGAGGCGTTCCCTGAGCTGATTGATTGTTTACCTGTGGTGGGGGTGGGGGGGGAATTGTAGGAAGGGAGAAAGCCAAGGGACAAGAGCAGGGAAGACTAGGAGCTTCCACCCCCGTTTCAACCAGTCCAGTTCCACTTCTATCTGTTTTATATATTAGGCTCATGGGGAAAATCCCTTAAAGAATGCATGCTAGTTGGGGTATCTGGGTGGCTCAGTCAGTTGAGCATCCGACTCTTGGTTTTGGCTCAGGTTGTGATCTTAGAGTTCTGGGATCGAGCCCTGCATCGAGCCCCGTGTCGGGCTCCATGCTCAGCGGGGAGTCTGCTGAAGATTCTCTCTCCTCTCCCTCTGCCCCTCCCACTTATGATCTCTCTCTCTAAAAAAAAAAAAAAAAAAAAAAAGAATGCCTGCTAGAGCTAAAACATTGCAGAACATTGGTATAGAATAACACCATGGCAGAAGAGGCATGGGTTTGGAGGTCCAACAGATTTAGTTATAGTCCTAGCTCTGCTATGAAACTAGCTGTGTGACCTTAGGCAGGATCCCTCTGTGCCTTGGTTTCCTTGCCTGTAGAACAAGAATAATAATGATTCCTCTTATCGTCACTGTCGTGAGAAGTGAGATAACACATGTAACATGCCCAGAGCTCGGCACATAGTAAGCAACAATGAAGGATAGCTACTATTATTGTTAAGTGAGATGCAAAAATGTTCGCAGGCGCACTGGACAAAGAAGATCATGCACATGATCATACACGTGTCAATGTGTGCTGGATTGCATGTAAGAGAATGTACATAAAATGCTAGCACTCCGCTTGCTGGGAGGTAGAATTACGGGTGGTGTGGAGTTAAAACTTTTTGCTTCCTCTCCCAGAAAGCACTTTTACAGATTCCTAAGACCCTGCATCTCTTTATGTGAAGGGAGGGTCATCTGATACTGACTCCCATTCCTTTTTATGATGTTCCGACGGTCTAGACAGAGTTAGACCTCACCTTTAACCTATCTGGTAGATAGGATTTATATCATCTTCAGCATTTATCTCCTCTACTAATGCTAGACATTTTGGAGATGATGTATCGGTGTCAAGATTTGGGGATCATTAAATCCGACTCAGAACTGTCTCCTGGGAGCTGATGGAAGGATGTTGTACATCACTGGATGCCAGCATCTCATAAGCCTCAAGGACAAGTTACCTCCGAAATGGGGTGGAGAGGAGAGTGCTGATGTACCAGCCATTTCTCCTGTCTCTTTTGATCTAAGTGCTGCTGCTTATTATGGGATATCCTTGCTATTCCGATAGGAGAGGGCAGGACCGCAAAGGGATTGTAGAATGTGAAAAAGGGCATGGCTTACATAAAACCATCTCAGATTTATCTCTTTTGAGCTGTGCTTGAGGCCACATTATCTGGCAGCCACCAAGAGGGCAATGAAATCTTCAAATCAGACGGACCCCTGTCCTTTTCAGCCCAGGAACACAACAACTACTGATGGGAGTGCGTGTGCCTGTGTTTTGCAAGGGATTAGGGGTTGGAAATGGTGCAGATCAAAGTGTCCAGGTCTACTGCAGAGCTGCGCAGTGGAACTCTCTGGGAGGATGGACACGTTCCCTCTCTGTGCTGTCCAATACGGTACCCACTAGCCACATGTAGGTAGGGAGCCATTTGAAATGTGGCTCAGGGGGACTTCCTGGATTTGAATGTTGTTTAATATCAACTAATTTATATTTAAATAGCCACGGGTAGCTAGTGGCTACATTATTGGATGGCTCAGCGTAGCGGTAAGAACGCAGAGTCTGGATTCATATTGTCTGGGCTTGAATTGCAGCTACTCTCACGCTGACATTGGATGAGGTATTTAACCTCATGGTACTTATCTGGAAAATGGCAGGATGCCAGGACCCCAGCTTCTTCTGAGAATTACATGAGTTGCTATGCATGTTACGTGCTCCTAAGAGCCCACAGGAAGTGTGCCGTAGGCTACTGCCAGATGCTCCCTACCTGTCCTTCCTGATCCATTGTCCACTCTCTCCCACCCCGCTCAGTCCTCCAAAGCTTGACCCCTATAGATACGTCAATGACCCCCTGACTTGCCCTCTGGCTTCTAGTTGGGTTCAGTCACTGAGAAGTACTGAATGGAAGCTGGAGGGTGGGCGGAGAGAGAGGTCACTCCCTCCTTGCCTGGCTGCCATGTTGTGTGTCCTCCCCCCACCCCCCGCACCCCCCGCTGAAGGCCATGGTTCGCCAGGCAGCTCTATTACAACTACTCTCCCCAGTTTCTAGCCACAGCTCCCTCTCCTTGCCCCTTGGGCCTAGAGGACGTAGGGATTCGCTCCTGCCTGTTGTCGGTCCTCTTGCTTCACCGACAATGGTTCTAACTGGTTTCTCTTACTGTGGCTCACATCTTGGTAAAGTCTCTTTACTAAGTTCTCTTCAGTCGCTCCATTTGAGGGTGCTTTCCGTTTCCTGCCAGACTCTGACCAGCAGAGTTCATGCGATGCCCACTGTTACCATTCCTCCACCCCCCGTAGTTACCACAGGACGGTGTGCAGGTGCTTTCTAGGCTCCCTGGCCCGTTGGCTTTCTCTTTTTGATGGACTCCTAAGTCTTATTCACTGACCTCAGCTGGTTGGTTGGGGTCTTTAGAAGTGGGAAGATGATCATCAGTGAAGAGAAAACGCATTTTCTCCACAAGAATCCTTGCCCCCAGAGGATAGTGGGATACACTTCGTTAGCAAGCCAAGGCCAGAGAACGTTCTAGTTGCTGCTTTTCTGTGCTTTGCCTGGGAATAACAAAAGCCTGAATCCATTACCCATGTCCCAGTGTGAGCAGCACTCTCCCCATCCCCACCAGCCTGCCCACTTGTCACACCCCTAACCACGGCCATTACTGAGGGCAGTTGACATTAACTCTGTGTCCCTAAGGAAGAAACACAGCTGTGTCTCTACCCGCCTCAGGGCTCAACGGCTGGAGAGACGGCCAAGGTCAAGAGTTGGGTGCTGGGTGCTCAGGGTGAGGACTAAGCGTGGACTTCACAGAGAAGAAGGTGAAAGCCGGAACAGCAGCTTTGAGCCCAAAGTGGTTGGTCCACTGCACCAGCGAACACTCACTGCTTGCAAGGGGCTGGAGTGTCTGTAAGGGTATGTATGTGCAAGTGGGAGAAGTCAACTCTGGTTGATTTAGGGAGAAAAGCAATTCATTGGGAGGACATCGAGTGGGTGCCAGAATGGCCACAGACACTAGAGAGTCGGGCTCTGGAAATGGGCAGCTAAAGGGAGGCCCAACCAAAACCATGCCAAAGAGCCAGTCATGTGGCTTCTGCCACCCAAATCCTGGGTCCCCAGCTCACTCTGCCACAAGGTTGTCTCAGGGAACTGGATCCTGCAGGTGTCGTCACCCAAATGCACTCTCCCCCGTCCCTGCTTCTCTGGGTCACCAGCTCCTGATTCAAGGTCCCAGGTGGGTGGCAATGCTTGGCTGAGACAAAGCCACATGCCCATGTCCCTGCTGCCAGGGGGCTGGGAAGGCAGCATCTAGACCTTTTATCTTCTGCGGGGAAGTGGGCTTTGTCTCCTACCAGGACAAGATGGTGGGGAATCCCCCAAACATAGGAAGGGAGTGAGATTCTGGGCAGCCATCCCCCCGGGGTGTGCATGAATGAACAGCATTGCCTATAGCCTGGAGGAACTGACAGCCTCTAGACCAGTCAGGGTCAAACATTTATGCTAATGTACCCAAGGACCAACTGGGGTAGTTAAGTAAAAATACAGATTTGTCACGCCATCTTTTTTTTTTTTAAGATTTTATTTATTTATTTATTTATTTATTTATTTGTTATTTATTGAGAGAGAGAGAGCGGTGATGGGGCAGAGGGAGAGAGAGAGAGAGAAAATATATATATATTTTTAAAGATTTTATTTGTCAGAGACACACAGAGAGAGGGAACACAAGCAGGGGGAGTGGGAGAGGGAAAAGCAGGCTTCGGGCAGAGCAGGGAGCCCAATGCAGGGCTCGATCCCAGGACCCTGAGATCATGACCTGAGCCAAAGGCAGACACTGAATGACTGAGCCACCCAGACACCCTAGAGAGAGAGAATCTTAAGTGGACTCCACGCTGAGTGTGAGCCTAACGTGGGGCTCAGTCTCACGACCCTGAGATCATGACCTGAGCCGAAACCATGAGTCAGACACTTAGCCGACTAAGCCACCAGGTGCCCCATGCCATGCTATCTTTAAAGACTCTGACACCTTGGACCGATGATGAGGTCTGGAAATAGACACGATATTGAGGCAGGTGGTCTCCACACTGGTGTAGACACCTAAGCAAATGCCAGTACCGTGCCCAAGGTGCTCCGAGGGCAGAGAGGAGGCTCGGATCTAACCCACAGAGATAAGCGGAGTCTTGAAGAATGAGGTAGGCAGGGGACGTGAGGAAGGGGAGGAGGACGATTGGGGCAGAGTGTATGGGATACACCCCAAAGCACCGAAGTGAGGCGCAGCATGGGATGCACAAAGGAACTCAAAGAAACAGAGACTGACAAGAATCCAGAGCAAGAGAAGCAGAAAGAGGTCTGGGTCACCAAGCAGCCTTCCACACCATTCCAAGGGAGTCCCACTTTATTTTTCAGCCAGTGTTTTCAAACAGATAGTGGCTCAATCATGGCTCATGAAACCGGTTTAGTGAGTCCTGGCCAGAAGTTTTTTGTGCGGTTTTTTTTTTAAGATTTTATTTATTTATTTGACAGAGAGAGAGACAGCGAGGGGGAGTGCGAAGGGGAGAAGCAGGCTTCCCGCTGAGCAGGGAGTCCGACTCAGGGCTCGATCCCAGGACCCTGGGATCATGACCTGAGCCAAAGGCAGATGCTTAACGACTGAGCCACCCAGATGCCCCTGGCCAGAAGTTTTAAAAAGTGATCTAGAATAGAAACTCAGGTAAGTATCAATTCTTGGAAACTTTGCTTCACTTATAGAAATAAGTGCACTGTAAAATCAATTGCAATGCAAAATACATTTCTTACTGCAGGTCAAGGTCACAGGAGTTTGGAAGGCACGGTCGGGAGCAGAAAGGGGGTTTGAAGCTTTTTAAGAAGAATGGTATGATCAGATATGCAGTATCAGCAAAGAGCCCCTGCTGCTGGTTGAACGCGGACCACAGTGGAGGACAGACGCTTTGGGAGAAGCTTGCAGCCCATGTAAAGGAAAGATGCTGAGGGCCTGAACCTCAGCGGTCCTCGCCGGAATGGAGAGGAGCGTTCCAGACGAAATCAGTGAAGTCGGCGCTGGCTGGAGGCCTGACCGGGAAGAGGACAGGCCCCCTGTTGCCAGTGTGGGTGACTAGGAGGAGGAGGAGGGTACCAATACCCGAGCTGGGGAGCAGTGGGGAGATGCGGACTTGGCTGTTAGCGAAGCAGAGCAGGTGTAGGAAATGAGCCGAGGGCTGGACACTTGTGATCAGGGAGGCCTGTGGAACCTCACGGGGGTTAGCCTGAGACGTGGGTCACCTGCCCTAAGCTAAGCCATCAGACGCTGTCCCTGGGATTGGAGCCATGGGCAGAGGCACGCAGGACCACCCATCCATTCTGTAGGGTTGCCCTGGACAGAGTCGCGTTCCTTCCAGAGGGCTGGTCCTTTGGTTTTCTGCTAAATCAGTGAGCTTCCCTGTACCTGTCCTTTTCGGTTCAGTTAGCCAAAGCCATTTTCTGTTGCTTACCACCAAAGAGCTCTGACTGATAAACAGCACCTCACCGTGTCCCCAGGATTAAATGTGCTACAGTTTCAGAGGGGTTGCGAACTGTGAAGTGCTGGACAGATGTGAGGAAGGACATCTCCCCGAGGCCCCTCACCTCCACTGGTGCTGGGATGCCCCTCCTGCCTCCACCTCTCCTGCGGAGAACCTCGGGCGGGGCTCAGTGCTAGGGTAGCAGTAAAGAACACGGGGAGGAATGCCTAATGGTCCTGAACCACCCACCCACAGAGCAGTCAACCAGAACATCAGCTGTGACCTGCGCTGCCTGCCACCACCCTCTCCAGACCAGAGCGCGTTTGTGATGGGCAGGAGAAAGGGGGAGGACAGTGACCAGGCATAGGGACAGAAGCTGCAACTCTGTTGGCCAACTAGGTCGCCGGGTCGAGTCACGGCTCCTAAGTAGGCACTGGGTCTCTATTCTCAGAGTCCTCTCTGGCCCCACCCCGGGGCTATGCTAGTTGCCTCCGCTGTGTTCCCAGCACCACCCCTGGGCTTCCCCAGGGCAATCATTCTTGCTGGACGGTCTCCCCAAAAGCTGTCAGACTCGAGAGGGCAAGCACAGTATGGGCACCGTGTCCTTCGTATGGTGCCTTGCCCTCAGCAGGCTCCACAAATATCAAAAGAATGAATGAATAAGGGATCCTTGTTCCTGCCAAGTGGCCCCAGGGTCCCTCTTCCCACTGAAGCATCAGACCCGAAGGCTGTGCGCACATGGCCCTGCGTGGCCCGACGCTCCCAGAATTTGCCGTCTTGGCTCCTTCCCTCGGGGCTGCGTGCAGAGCTCTTGTTTACCTGGGAGATAAGCAGAAGCCAGGCCTGGTCACGCTTCAGGCAGCGATGGAAAATCCCCAGCCCGGCCCTCAGCTTGCCCAGCCACTGCAGGGAACGCCCGGGAGCGGGAGCCCTGAGCAGGGTCTCCCTTCTCCAGCTGCCCTGGAAGGCAGGCCCTGGAGGGCAGGTGGTCGGTGCCCAGAAGCCCCCTCACCTCCCCCACCTTCCTCTTTAACATCTGGCAGCGCAGGCCCAAGGGGAAGGCCCAGGCCCGGTCCTTCTACCTCCACCCAATCCACCAGACCCCTGCAAAGGCTGGACGGGGGTTGGCAAATGTTTCCCGTCAAGGGCCAGCTAGGAAACGTTTCAGACTCTGCAAAACCAGACGGCCTACGTCACAGCTACTCAACTTTGCTATTAGAGCAAGAAAGCAGTGCGCACAACGGGCCGATGAATGGGCTGGGCTGCGTTCCAGGAAGGCCATAGTTATAAAAACAGGGAGCAAAGTAGGGAGAAGTGGACCTGCCTAGACTCCCGCAGAACACCCCCCACCGCCCACCCCCCAGGGCGGAGTCTAGAGCAGTGGTGAGTGATGCTGAGCATCTGTTCATGTACCTGCTGCCGTTTGTATCTTCTTTGGGGAAAGGTCTATGCAGGTCCTTTGCCCATTTTTTAAATCAAATTATTTGTTTGTTTGTTTGTTTGTTTTCTATCAAACTGTAGGATTCCCTTACATGTTTTATGTATTAGCCCCTTATAAATTCTGGAGCTCTTGGGTGCGATAACGTGACCATAGTTTATGATACTGTACCGTCTACTTGAAATTTGTTAAGAGGGTAGATCCAAAGTGTCCTCACCACCAAAAATGGAAAAGGGGGGGAGGGAAATGGTAGCTTTGTGAGGTGATGGATATGCTAATCGGCTTGCCTGGGATGATTATTTCACAATGGATACATATATCAAATCATCAAATCATAAATATACACAGTTTTTAATTGTCAGTTGTACCCCAAGTAAAGCTGGAAAGAAACACAAACAAGCCTTCCAGATGATAGGACAGCTGCGGGGGGAAAGGGAGAAAGCAGCCCTGGAGAAGAGGTGAGGAAGGGCAGGGCAGGGTGGGCAGAGCTGGGAGCAGAGCAGGCTCAGTGCTGGGGGTAAGAGGGTGGGGGGCTCCAAAGCAGGGAGACCTACATCCTTATGACCTGCAGGGATGGGAGCCAGGGAAGGGGGAGCGCACGAGGGTGCTAACCCTTCAGGAAAGACTCAGAGGAAGAGATGGGCTTGGCAGGAGGGGGGTGCAGGGGGGCATCGTGAAGCTGGACAGGCGACCAGGGCCAGAATGGGGGGCACTGTGGCTGGCCCAGCAGCCCGCGGTGGTTCTCAGCCCGGGGGAACCCAAGAGTCACCTGGGGGGGGGCTTTTCAAAACCACCGGTGCCCAGGCTGCATTCAAGACCGCGGATCAGAAAGGGGCAGGAGAGGCCCACAGAGCCCACTGGATGTTTACAGCTCATAGGAGATGCTACTAGACAGCCAGGGCTCAGAGCACCTGAGTTAGGGGTGTGACGGGAAAGAGGTGGGAAGCTCTCGTGGGGAGGCAATTCCAGCCACTGCTTCATGGGTCCTCCCACCCGCCAACCCCAGTGTACAGACGAGAACATCAAGGCCCAGTGAGAGCAGGAGCCTTGCACGGAGTCACAGAGCTCATAGGTGATGGGCCTGGGCCCAGAGACGGGGGAGGCCGGGCCCCAGGGCTGGCAGGCAGAGGCCAGCTGAGCTCCACTCCCCATCTGTGAGGAGCCTAACAACATTGCAGGGAGAAGACAGGAAGGAACAAGAGGAGCTGGGCTCACCTCCAGCCAGGGAGTGAACAGCCAGCTTGGAGAGGGCTGGACTCGGTGGGTGGCCATTCAGGAGCCCTCTCCCACCCAAGTGGCACAAAACGGGGCTCTGCATCCACTCCATCCCTGTGCCCTTGCCTCTCCCTGCAGCCTGAACCTGGACACACGTCCTCGTTTGGTGGGAAGAAGGGCATCTCGCGCCATCCTATTGACTCCTCACAGCAATCCTGAAACAGAATGGACTATCACTTCTGTTTAATGGCTGGGCAAACTGCAGCCCAGAGGGGCTAGGGAACTTACCCAAGGTCACACAGCAAGGACATGGCAAAGCTGAGACTCCGAGTGCTCAGGAGGGATCCCATGTCCTTGGCTGGGCGCATGGAAGTGACTAGAAATCAGGAGGGCACACAGAGCCTGGCTTTCTCCACAGGGACCTGCGGTACAAGAGCTGATGGGCATCCATTCATGTCAGCAACCAGAATGCCTCCAGTTCCCTACTCTGTTCAGTGGCATCCCCACTCCTTACGTCTTCACTCCTGTCCTTTCTCCTATTAGAGGAGGACCAGCCAACTGAGACAAACAGTTATGGCAAGTTTCAGAGAAGCCCAACGCTGGGACGTGAGAATTCCTCTCCAAGTCTTTTCTCTGCCAGAGACGTGGCCGGGGACGGGGACGCGAAGACAACTCTCCTGTACTTGTCCCCCACCCCTTCTGTCCCCTGCTCATACTCTGAACTACGCGATCTATAGTCCTTGGATATGTTCCCTGGGTAAAGTTTCCTCCCTGCCAGCCTTTCTGCTGGATTCAAGAGCAAACCAGAGATTTTTATCTTTGTGATTTGCTTCAAATGTGTTTGCTCGATGGTTAAGAAAGATGGGCTTCACCACTGTTCACACCTCCTCAAAGGCCCTTCTCTGGCCTCTGAAGGATCCATCTCCTGACTGCCGCTGGATGCCCACCCCAAGCAAGTGGGAAATGTGTGCGCTTCCGGCTGCCAGAGCCCCCTGCCCCCCCCACTGCCTGGACAATGTCATACAACCCGCCCCCCTCACTGGGGCACAAATGAGCCAGAAAGGAGGGTCTACCAGATGCCTCATAAGAGCAAACAGGGCAAATGCCATTTGCTCTCTGGGGGGAAGGAAACTGCCTAAGCAGTGCATGGCTTCCTTAATGGGTGGCTTTGAGTTTGTGGGAGAAACGTGTAGAAAGGGGGATCAGCAGCTGCCTCAGAGGTGGCCCTCGCTGGCCAGCCCCTCGGGAAGAGAAGCACAGTCTCCTGGGGGCACCTGATGAACAGAGTCAGAGAGGAGGCGACCGATCGGTGTCCCCAAACCGACCATCCCAGGATTATTTTCTTTATCCAAGGGGACTCACACACCCTCACCCAGCTGCATCCAGCCACAAACCAGCCTGTCCTTGGGTAGGTCTTGGAGTGTAGGCATCAGGGAAACACAACACATCGGATGGCCCCCACAGTGGGGAGAGTCTCAAGTTCCGGGTCCCAACTACAGGCCTGCTGCTCAGGAGAGCACATTCTCTGGAAAAGTGGAGGAGAGGGGAGGTATTTGAGGAGGCCCTGAGCCCAGCAACTCAGAGGTCAGGGGTCTGGGGGCATTTGGAGGCAGCCAGTGAGGCTGACAGAAAAGGGGGACAAATCCTTGACTTGTCACAGCAGAAATGTACCTGGGCATGTCGTCACTTCTCTGAGCATCGCTCTCCGCATCTGTAAAGTGGGACATTGTCCCGCACAGGACAGTATGGGTGCCAAGTGTCCCCCACACTCAAGGACACGGTCCAGGCTGCCCCTCCGCCCCACCCCCCTGCATCCCAGACTGCCTGGTCATTCCTCCTGTGCGCTCATATGTTATGGGATATTCAGATTGTTCTCTAGCTTTCCTGTAAGTGTAGGGTTTACCAACCAGACTAAATAAAAGACGTGGATTTTAAACTTTGTACTGTGGCACAGCACATGAGACCCGTGTGTCAACCAACTTGATATTTCCAACAGACACATATTAGTGGCTTGATAAATATACATAGCAGAGGCACCAAATATATCTCTTGAGTAAGGGAGTGGGTGAGGGAGTGAATGGATGGATTTAAATCCTCTTGTAGCTCTTCCTGCGAGGACGGACCCAGGACATCTCCCCGGGCTCCTTCCTTGGGGCTTCTGTAGCCTGGAGCTCTGGGTAACGGCCCCAGTGGGAAGGGCAGAGGCCAGCTGCTGTCCCCCAGCGGGGAGGGCCCACAGTGGGGCCAGGAGCTCCCCGAGGCAAACACTCACACAGCGCCCCACAATGAGCATGGCAGGACCCTTTGTTTCCTCCACCCTTTGTGCACACCCTGCGCTCCCCCAGGGCTGCCTGTGCCCATGCTGTTGCTAAGGAACCATCTCTCGGAGCACCTAGGGTAGGGGAGCTGTGCTCACCAGGGCTCTGGAGCCCGTGCCCACTCCAGGGCTTTGTGGTGGGACCAGATGAGGCCTCCCCTAGACCATCACCTGCACTGACTGAGGGCTTTCGCCCAGGCCCGGTCAGGTTGTGGATCCAGGAAATCGAGGTGCCCAGGTTGTCCTGGAAAGAAAGATGGCTGCCGGTCCCTTCCCGAAGGGGAGAGAGCGAGAGATGGGCACTCCAGCCCATCTGGTGAGCCGGTGAGGCAAGAGGATGATGGCAAGGCCACAAGCTCAGAGACGCTGGGAGACGTTTGGGGGTACTTGTTCCTTGGTGTGAAGTCCCCGAGGGGGGCAGAGAAATGCCACCGCTGCAGGCAAGGAGGCAGGCTGCTGTATCCGGCACCACCCCTCCACTTTCCTCTCTGTGTCCAGCCTCTCTACCTCTCCAGCAGCACGATTCTTCCCTCTGCCTACAAGGCTCTTCCTTCTCTTTGTTAATTCCTGCTCATTCTTAGGATCTCCTCTTGCCCAGGAAGCCTTTCTGGACTCCCCCAGGCTGGGTCAGTCGCCACCCCACTCCCCTTTTTATTCTCTTGGGGCACCCTGCACTCAGCAGCCATCTTATTCACGGTATAACCCCTAACACCCAGGATGGACAGACTGATGAGGAGCACATACGTTCGGTATCATACTCTTCTTCAAATCTTTCATTTCTTAGCACAGTTGTCCCGGCTTTTTAGACAAATGCCAAATGCCTCAAAGGCACTTACTGAGACTTAATAAGCATCCATCCCCTCCCCATACCACCACCCCCCATTCAGCCCCTAGTCCAATGTCAAGCACAAGAGTGGGTAATCAAGAGCAGTCTGCTGAGTGCTTGCTGCCTGCTCGCTGCCTGCCCTGGGCCTCCAGAACACCCCTGCAGGGAAACAGAGTGAAGGATTCTTGGGCGTCTGCAGAGACTGAAGGCCAGGAGCCTGGACTCAGGCCCCAGGCAGCAAGGAAGGAATTAGCTCCAATCGCATTAATGTGGTTCCTCAGGAAACGCTGCTGAATCAGAGGTTACAGCCACCACCAGCTGCCTCTTTTTAATAGGACACTAATGCTCATTCTGAGCAATTACTCTATTTGCAATGGTTTCTTAATGTTCAGCCTCTGGAGCCCTGAGAGGAAAGCGTCTTGTGTTTCCAGTAACCAGGTCTCCACTGGGCAATGCAGGAAAATGAGCTGAGGAAATGCCCTTCCTGGCCAGTCTGGGCACCCAGGCTCCAGACAGCCCGAGGAAGGGGTGGGAGGCTGGCTTCCCTGCCCAGCTCACACTACCATGGCCTCACCGAGGGTCGGCCTATATAGGCAGAGGCAGGCGGGTCTCTATACACAAAAAAAGCCTCCCTGAGACTTCTCTAGGGCTCCCTGAACAGTTACACCACTGCTGAAGGCAAGTCCCTGCTAAGTGCTCTAACAGCATCCAGCACCTCTCCCAGCGTAATGCTTATCATGCTCAGCATTTTGATTTTAATAGCATTTCCCATCTTGATTATTAGGGTGATTAAGGTTCGTTGGGGAGGAAAAAAAAGCAAAGTGTAAAGGAGGAAACAGGTTGTATTACCACAGCTCTCAAAGATCATACCTCTTTCTAATATATTTTCCATGCATAGGCACACATAAAGATCTGAAAATACCTTTTCTTTTTTTTTTAAACAGGGCTAATCATACCATCCACCCTGTTTTTTAACAATAGGATGGCCATACTTTATTGTAATTGCTTATGTAATCTGCCTTTTCAATAAGTTTTTGGCGCAGTGTGGACAGCACCTACTGGGCAGGAAAAAATTTTCCTCTATCCCTCAAGATTCCTCTGGTTGGTCTAAGAATTAAATTGACATAAGAACAGATTAACCAAAGAAAATAAAATTTAATTATGTACATATAGGGAATCCACATAAACATTAGAGAGCCAAAGGCAGGCACAGACAAAATGAGGTATATATGTCATTCTAGAATAAAGAGCAGGGGGTAGGGGTCTGGGGCTACAAAGGGAAGAAAAACTATTCACAGGAAGAATGGAAAAGGTGAATGTTTGGTAAACTAATGTTTGCTGGGCCATCCAGAAACACTGGGACATAGGATTTTGATCACACCAGCCTTGCTAGGTTCCTCCCAGTCGACCATACCTAGGTTCATATATACTAAAGTATTCTATGGTGATAGCTCCCTTCCCTGAGCAGGTCTTCTATCCAAATTCTTTTAGGCAGTTAAGGGGAGGGGGAAAAAGAAAAACCTATTGAGTCTTCTGTTTCTTCAAAATAGCCTAAAAAATCTGCATGCCAAAAAGATACATTTTGGGGTAGCAAATTTTGCTCCCCTGCATACCCAACTCCACCAGGTTCACTGATGCTTACTGGGCAGAGAGCCTAGCACACTGCAGTCACTCCATAAATGCTAGCTGGTGAAACGGTGCATCAGTCAGGATTCTCTGGGTTGCAAGCAACCCAATTAAAGTACCTAATTAAGCTCCCAATTAAAACTGGCTAAAGTAAAAAAAAAGAACATTTTAGCTGAAGAATCTTGGATGTTCTGAAATAATTCTAACCTCAAATGAGACTTAATCGAGTAACTCATCCAAGACCTAATCAATCTCAGTCACTGTGTCTCTCTCTCTCCTGTCTTGTGTGGTGTTAGTGTCATCTTTAGGTTCCTTGTGGTGGCCCAGAAACTCTGGCTAGACAACATGTCACATCCTCACACCACATCGTCCAGAAGAAGAAAGCAACTTACTTCCAATAATGGTAGCATATGTTCTGGAGGGAGGGGATCACTCTCATTAGCCTATATCTGGGCACATGCCTTTCTCTGAACTCACACCTGTGGTCAAGGGGATGGCTAGAGCTGGGCATGGGGTCAATCTCACCCAAGTCCCATGGGGGAGAAGAGAGAATAAATGAATTCAACAAAGGAAAATCCCAGTATTGAAAGGGAAAGGAAAGGAAAACACAAATACCCACTAGAGATGAATGATGGATAGATGGATGGACACATAGGGAGGTATAAGAATGAATCAGCTATTGAGGAGAGCATTATGGTTCTCACTCAGAGAAAGGAGTTTGTGAGGCAGGTGAAGTTCATGGGGAAGGTAGGTTCCTACCCCAAGGCATGAAGATGTTAGCACAGACCTAGGTCATCATGTCCAGAGGAGGTCCAACTGTCACCCAATGACTTGTCAGGGCATCTCCTCATTTTCGGTGTTGGTTTCTCCATTTGTAAAATGAGCTGGGGGCTAGGGATGGGCTAGGTTATATCTCTTCTGGTTTTAAAATCCTATAGTTGAATCATTTCAGACACTATCCTAAAAGTTAGCTGGCCTCAGCACCTCACCCCGGGGTCAGCCAACCACTGGGAAAGAGTGAGGGTTAGCTGAGTGGAAGGACGCTGACCATTACAGATCATCAAGAAACCCGAGTAATGCGAGGGGAACTTGTAGATGCACAAAAAGTGTGCTTGGGTCCTCTACACCAGAGTTCTCTGGAACTTTGGTGATTTGTGTCTGAAATTAAGGACTTTGGCTTGACTCTGAGTGCAATGGGAAGCCTCTGGAGGGTTTCAGGCAAACGACTGCCATGATCTGACTCCCATTTTAAGAGCCTCTCCAGCAGCTATGTTGAGACTAGAGGAGGGAAGTCCCTTCTCACTCCATGGCTCTCCTCCCCTTCCTGTTTACCTCCATCTCTCTTCAAGGCAGCCAAGAGTTCTCATCTTATATCAGTGAATCTAACCGTGAGGATATGAGAGTGGAGACGGTCCCTCTTCTGACTTGACAGCTTGGGAAATATGGGACTTTTGTCTGTTTTCAACCAGGTGAAAAATAAATTAGGCCATCCAAATGAGGATGAAACAGCACACTTAAACTAAGATAAAACTCTATCTGGATTATTGCAATGGCCTCTCAACTGTCTCCTCATGTCCATCCTTGCCCTGCCCCCAGCAGGACGGGACAGTCTATTCTCAACACAGCAGCCTGAGTGACTCTTAAAAGGGAAGTCCAACCACACCAGTCCTTTGCCCCAAACCCTCCTGCGGCTTCCCATCTCACTCAGAGTCAAGCCAAAGTCCTTGCAATGACATACGGAAACCATCTGTGTCTCTTACTCATCAAGTTTATTGTCTGTTTTCCCCACTGGCACGTGCGCCCTTCATGAGGGCAGGGTCTTTTCTCTGTTTTGTTCATGACACTAGTTTACCTCCAGTCCTGACACCCAGGAGATGCTCAAAAACTGTTTGTTGCCATCTGTTGAATGCACCCTCCTCTCCTACCCTTCTTTTGGGGTGGGAGGCAGATGGTGGAGCCTCAGAGTGTGTGCTGCAGTCCAAGGTGGGTATTTCCAAGCAGGGAGCAGGACGAGGCAAAGTGGAAATGCAAAAAGTGGCTACAGAAAGCTTGCCTGGGCGATCTCGTTATTTATGGAATTAATTTGTGCAATTTTGTATATGCTGAGGTCAAATAAACCTTCTTGTTTTGTTCATTTATTTCATTCTTTTACCATACTATCTAAACAGAGGTATTCAAGATAAATAGAAAAGAACTTAGCTGGTGCAAAAACTTGGGAATTCTGTTTCCTCAGAGATTTGTCTTGGGTAACTGGTTTCTTTCTATGTCAGGAAAGAAATTGGAGCACTGCCTCACTGAGCCATCAGATGTCTGGGTTTGCAAAACTCACACTCAGGGCCATTAATTTCCTCCAGAGCACTTGGCTTGAAGTGAAGTAATGAGGTTGCTCATTGATTGGAGGTGCCTTCGAGGCAGCAAGAGATTCAAACAGGAATCCCTCCCCAGAAGGAGACCTGTGGACTTTCCCACTTCATTATCCTTAATAATAAAGGCAATTCTGCATTAGGGAAGTCAGTCTCGGGGGGGGGGGGGCGTGCTCTGCAGATGGTCTAAGGACAAGTGCCCCATCCACAGCCCTGCTGATTGCCATGCCTGCAGGTTTGGTTCCAGGTGACCTTCCCATCCTCCCCCCCCAAACCCCCTAACATCCCAGCTCTGCCAAAGCTGATTGGACAATGGTGGTCAGGTGACCCACAAAGAGCTGATCTTGGGCTGGCAAGCTACATATGATGTAGCCTGGGACAGCAAAAGGAGCTGGACCAGTCAGATGTGCTCTCTCAGGAATTTGATCGGGGTGATGATGCTATTAGCTATGAGAGGAGAGCAAAAAAAGGAGAGTAGGGGGTGGGGGTTCGGGAGATGAACAGAATGATATAGCAGAGAAGAAACACAGAGCGGCTGAGTGAGTAAGCCAGCAGGAGCACGAGAATGAATGGACAGTGAGGTAGCTGAGCCACATTAAGGATGGGCCATTACTGCAAAACGCAATCCTGAAGTGGATGTGGATGCCAGACCCATGTTCCACCTCCAGGCTCTGGGAATCACACCATACTGAGCCACACTGAGTCCAGGTTCAAGAACCCACCCTGATCCCATTCTGGGATTTGTGTTTTCTCTTTTTGCCTGTGCCACTCTTACAATAACCACTCCACCCCATCCCATTTTACTTATTTCTTGACCTAGCCAGCGTGTTCTGTCTCTCTTTCAAGCAGAAGGGCTAACTCAATCCAATGTCTTAATTAATTTGATCAAGCATCAATATTAAAGGATGAAGTGGTTAGGTTGTAGAACTAGTCATTAAAGGGAATTCTGACTTCCCAATTGATAAGCAGTTAGCAACAGCTGCTTAATCTAACAGGGGTTCCCCATCTCAGAGTTAAAAACAACTATCATTTACTGAATGTCTGCCATGGAATGTGCCTTTTCTGTGTGCTTTACATATTTCCACTTGTTTAATACACTATGGGGTCCTACTGTTTTCATATAGCCCTTTTACAGACTAGGAAATACAACTAATAGGAGGTAGAGCTGGGATTTGAAACCATGTAGCCCAGTTCCAGAATCTGTGTTCTGAGGTCCTCTAGTTTTGTCTGTCAGTACAAACTACCCTTTCTAATGTACCCAAAATCTGCGGTTGTTTCAAACCTCTTTTCTCAGTTAATATATTCCACAGATCCACAGTATAGAAAATAAAACTGGGTGGAGCTGCTCTGATTGAAGATGGGGGTGGGTCAGCTAGAGTCACAGCCACCTGATCCCCCTTCAGTGCCCCTGGCTCCTTTGCTGTGGTCCCTGGAGAATCACCACCTCCCTCTTCCCCAACAGGGAGTATGGTTTGAAAATCTCCAGTGTGTGTGCTTCTGGGGAGGGAGAGAGAAGCTAAGCATCTGGAACCTAGGCTTCCAGGGGGGCTCTGCTCCCAACTCACTCTGTGACCCGGCAAGTCACATCACCTCTCAGATTTCAGGGTAACACCTGTAACTCACAAGGGGACCCAACTTTCTGCCATCCCAAGCTGCTGCTTGGTTGTTGGGCCAGGCTGCTACCAAAGCCTCCTCGAGCAAATTATGCTCTTCCCAGATCGGCTGGAAGCAAAAGAAAGGAAAATAAAGAAAGGAAAGAGCAAGGCTTACTCTGCCCCTAGCTCTCAGCTCACCGACTGGGTGTAGAAGCAACAGTACCTCTCATGTCAGTCATCAGCTTGAACCTTTGGGATTACTCCTCCTCAAATGGGAAGGGTTAACTCTCTCCCTCTCTCCTTTCCTCTCTCTCTCTCTTCCTCCCTCCCTCCCCCTTGCCCTACCTAGCCCCCTGTATGTGTGTGTTTTGCAATCTCCCCTCTTTGTCTTGCTGTTTTCTATCAGATATTTGGACTTTTATCAAACACAAGTACTATATTATCAACCAAGAAAGCACTCAATATCTGTTTGATTGTTGAACTTAAAATGTTCTTTCTGATAAACGAATCCTGCTTCTTTCCATAGACTATGATGTCTTAAAAACACATTTACACAGAACATAATTCAATTTTTAAAAGAGCTATAAAGCAGGTTTCTCCACAGAGATCAAAGCCCCACTTCCTGCAGGTCATATGCAGGGCTGTATCTATTTGTCTGCAGAGATAAGAAGGGCCAACATCCAAAATGAACTAATTTCAGAGCACGCCCAGCAGATTGGTGATAAATGCCTTTTAACAGACTCTGTTGAAATGTGTAATAGCACTGTCTTACAGACACAAGAAAGCCCTATGCTCTGGGGTGTAATTACTGAGTGATGGTATGTTAGGATCATTTCAAAGAAATGCTCCCCAGGCAGAAACAGGGACTCAGGAGCCAAATGAGGAAGGGCCTTAGGTAGGAGGACAAAACTATTTACCAGGAAGGGGGTGGCAGTAATTTCTGGGTCATGTGACACACTAGCTTCCTGGTCAACAAAGCAACTTCTGACTCACACTGACGATGAAACTACCCAAGGGATTAAGGTTTTTTCCACTCAGGTCTCATTTGGGACCAGAATCAGATCTTCCCCACTAATTCTGCCCTTTTTCTCCATAAAGGGCCATAATCATGATAATGAAAATCATTTTGTGAAAGCATTTTCTAGGCCAGCACTGAGTTAGGTGTTTACTTGTTCAACCATCTTACAAATTTTTATTATCAAGCCTACTGTGTGCCAGGCTCTATTTGGGGTGTTGGGGATACAGTGATGGGTAGAATATAGAAATTCTATCTTCTCATGGAGCTCACATTCAAGTGGGAAGAGAATTTTAAAATGAGCAAATAAAGGGGTGCCTGGGTGGCTCAGTTGGTTAGGCATCTGATTCTTGATCTCAGCTCAGGTCTTGATCTCAGTGTTGTGGGTTCAAGCCCTGTGTTGGGCTCCATGCTGGGGATAGAGTCTACTTAATAAAAAAAAAAAAAAGCAAATAAATATACAATGTTAAGCAATTAGAAGTGCTTAGGAGAAAAATAAATCAGGTTAAAGGGGTAGAAAGTGAAGAGGGGTACTATGTCAGATAGAGTAGTATAGTCTTTAGGATAGGGTATCATCCGAGAGTAACCTAAAGGAAGTGAGACATCAAGCCATAGAGAGAGAGAGAGAGAATAGTCCAAGTAGAAGAAATACCACTGGGAAAGGTGACAGCAAGCTTGGTATGTTGGAGGAACAGCTGGGAAGTCAGTAGGTATGGTAAAGAAAGAGCAAAGGGGAGAGAGGTAGGACATGAGATCAGAGAGGTCATGGGCCTTGTAGGAAGGATACAGACATGGGACTTTATTCTGGCACCAATGGAGAGTCTTGGTTTTTTTTTCTTTAGAACAGTTCTGGCTACTATGGGGAAAACAGAATTTAGGACAATGGTGGAAGCTGCGATGCCATTTAGGCAGCAAATGGAACAGTCTGGGTGAGAGACTTCAGTGCTAACCACAAGGATGGAGAAGAGTGGCCCCACTGTGAACATATTTCAAAAGTGGCAGCAACGTATTTGTTGCTGAATTGACTCTAGAAGAAAAAATAGGTCAAAGATGATTCCATGAATTTTGGCTTGAGCAAATGGGAGAATTAGTGGTGCCATTTACAAAATGAAGATTTGAAGGGGGAGCTGGTGGGGAGGGATCAAGAATTTGGCTTTACCAAGATGTGGTATATATATACAATGGAACATTATGCAGCCATCAAAAGGAATGAGATCTTGCCATTTGCAACGACGTGGATGGAACTGGAGGGTATTATGCTGAGTGAAATAAGTCAGAGAAAGACATGTATCATATGACCTCACTGATATGAGGAATTCTTAATCTCAGGAAACAAACTGAGGGTTGCGGGGGGGGGGGATGGGTTGGGGGGGATGGGGTGACTGGGTGACAGACACTGGGGAGGGTATGTGCTCTGGTAAGCACTGTGAATTGTGCAAGACTGTTGAATCTCAGATCTGTAGCTCTGAAACAAATAATGCAATATATGTTAAGGAAAAAAAAAAGAAGAAGAAGAAGATAGCAGGAGGGGAAGAATGAAGGGGGGGAAATCAGAGGGGTAGACGAACCATGAGAGACGATGGACTCTGAAAAACAAACTGAGGGTTCTAGAGGGGAGGGGGGTGGGAGGATGGGTTAGCCTGGTGATGGGTACTGAGGAGGGCACGTTCGGCATGGAGCACTGGGTGTTATGCACAAACAATGAATCATGGAACACTACATCTAAAACTAATGATGTAATGTATGGGGATTAACATAACAATAAAAATATTTAAAAAAAAAAAGAATTTGGCTTTACCACGGGTGTGCCCCGCCCCCCAGTGCTCTTAGCTGGCCTCACTAAAGCCAAGAGCGTGCACTGTCCCAGCACTCACCCCTTGCATCACTAAAGCTGTGGACACCCTCAACACTCTCCCACAGCCTTGCTAAAACTGGTGGGAAAGTGCGTTCACTCAGGAAACACCTAGTGATCACCTGTCTCTGCTGGCCAGAGGGGGCTTTGTGTTCCTGGTCCCCCTGGGACTACAACAATCAGAAAGACAGTTTAGAGCACACTCAGGGCACTCATGCACAGAGACTGAATCACATATCCATTCTGCCTGTGAAAAAGGCCCATTTACTTGTGGATAGGCTTCAGGTTTGCCACACATTTAGAGGTTACAAAGGCACTCTCAGGGAATGTAGGCAGAAAGACATCATTTTTACAGGCTCCTGTGGCTTTGCCAACGCTTGCAGGTACTTCCCAGAAAAGAGCTTATATACTTGTCTGAAGCCCTGATTCTTTCAACTGTCATCCAGGGGATACCTCCAGATCTCCAGAGGTCAACAGTTGCAGTTCCACAGGACTGCATATACTTACAAGCTGCTGCCTGAGGACCTGGCTTCCAATCAGCCTGAAACTAGGTGCTAACTGAGATGACTCCCTCTGGAACACACTTGGCACACCCTCAACAATTGGAACCTATTGGAACCTATCAAGGATAAATCAGACTATTTTGACCATAATAAAGGTACAAGAGACAACTAAGAGGTAGGGCAAGGTTGAAAGATAAGTTTCCCCTCCTACACAAGGCCACTCCTTCAAGACTGGGAGAGGCAGCTGGTTTTCATAATACATAAAAACAAACACAGAGAGTCAAGCAAAATTAGAAAACCAAGGAATATGTTCCAAACAGAAGAACAAGACAAAATCTCAGGGGGAAACACACACACACACACACACACACACACACACACACATACACACACAAACCCTTAATAAAACAGAGATAAGTAATCTCTCTGATAAAGAGTTCAAAGTAATAGAAAGATGCTCGCTAAGTGCAGGAAAAGGATGGATGCACACAGTGAGAACTTCAACAAAGAGACAGAAAATATAAGAAAGTACCAAACAGAAATCACAGAGCTAAAGAATACAATAACTGAAAAATACACTAGAGGGGTTCAACAGAAGATGAAACAGAAGAACAAATCAACAACCTGGAAGACAGGGCAATGGAGCTCACCCAAAGAGAGCAGCAAAAAGAAAAAGAATTTTGAAAAGTAAAGATATCTTGGGGTGCCTGGGTGGCTCAGGCAGTTAAGCATCTGCCTTCGGCTCAGGTCATGATCTTGGGGTCCTGGGATCAAGCCCCATATCAGGCTCTCTGCTCAGCAGGAAGTCTGCTTCTCCCTCTGCCTGCCACCCCCCCACCGACTTGTTTTCTCTCTCTCCCTCTCTCTCTCTAATAAATAAATAAAACCTTTTTTTTTAAAGTAAAGATACCTTAAGAGACCAATAAATAAAATCTTTTTTTAAAAAAAGTAAAGATATCTTAAAAGACACCATCAAGCAGAATAACACTCACATGATAAGGGTCCCAGAAGGAGAAGAGAAAGGGGCAGAAAACTTACTAGAAGAAATAACAGCTGAAAACTTCCCTAACCTGGGGAAGGAAAGTCTGGGGGAAGGAAACAGACATCCAGATTCAGGAAGCAAAGAGAGTTCCAGATAAGATGAATTCAGAGGGGTCCACACCAAAACACATTATAATTAAAATGTCAAAAATAAAAATAAAGAATCTTGAAAGCAGCAATAGAAAAACAACTTGTTACATACAAAGGGATCACCATAAAACTAACAGCTGATTTTTCAGTAGAAATTTTGCAGGCCAGAAGAGAGTGGCTTGATATAGTCAAAGTGCTAAAAGTAAAAAACTTTCAACCAAGAATATTCTAACCATCAAGTCTATCATTCAGAATTTAAGGAGAGATAAAGAGTTTTTCAGACAAGCAAAAGCTAAAGAAGTTCATCACCACCACACTGGCCTTATAAGAAATGTTAAAGAGACTTTTTTTTTTTTTTTGCAGAAAAGACATTAACAAGAAAACATATTAAAGTAAAAATGTCACTGGTAAAGGTGAATATACAGTAAAGGTATGAACTACTTATAAAGATAGAATGAAGGTTGAAAGAAAAAAGTAGTAAAAATTAACTATAACTACAATAATTAGTTTAGAGATACACAAAATAAAAAGATGTAAAATATGACATCAAAAACATAAAACATGTGGGGGGAAATAAAAATGTAGAGGTTTAAAATGTATTCAAATTTAAGCTGCTATCAACTTATGATAGCATATAAATAAATAACATATAATATCAACTTATTATATATATAGCCTGCTCTATGTGAATCTCATGGTAAAAAAAAAAAGCAAAAACCACAAAGCAAAAACCTATAGCAGCTACACAAAAGATAATGAGAAAGGAATATAAGCATAACACTAAAGAAAGTCATCAAACCACAAAGGAAGAGAACAAGAAAAGAAGAAAGAAAGAGAGAAGAACTACAGAAACAGCCAAAAAAGAATTACTTTAAATGTAAATGGACTAAAATCTCCAATCAAATGACACAGAGTGGCTGAACTGAGTAAAAACAAAACAAACAAAAAAGACTCATCTACATATTGCCCATAAGAGACTCACTTCAGATCTAAGGATGCACATAGACCAAAAGTGAATGGATGGAAAAAAGATATTCTCTGCAATGGAAATGTAAAGAAAGCTGGCGTAGCTATACCTGTGTCAGACAAAATAGACTTTAAAACAAAGACTGTGATAAAAGACAAAGAATGGCATTACATAATGATAAAAGGGTCAATCCAATGAGAGGATTTAGTTGTAAATATTTATGCATCCAACACAGGAGGACCTAAATATATAAAGCAAATATGAACAGACCCAAAGGGAGAAATTCACAGCAATACAATAATAGTAGGGGACTTTAATACTCTACTTACATAAATGGATATATCATCCAAAGAAAAAATCAATAGGGAAACACCAGCCTTAAATGACACCTTATACTAGATGGACTTAATAGTTATATACAGAACATCCCACCCAAAAGCAGGAAAATATACATTCTTCTCAAGTGCACATGGAACATTCCCTAGGATGGATCACATGTTAGGCCATGAAACAGATCTCCATAAATTAAAGAAAACTGAAATCATATCAAGCATCTTTTCCAACCACAATGGTATAAAACTAGAAGTCAATTACAAGAAAACTGAAGAAATCACAGATATGTAGGGATGAAACAACATGCTACTGAAAAACCAATGAGTCAATGAAGAAATCAAAAGGGAAATTAAAAGAAAACACCTTGAGACAGATGGAAATGGAAATAAACAATCCAAAATTGATGGGATGCAGTAAGAGCAGTTCTAACATGGAAATTTATAGCAATACAGGCCTACCTCCTGAAACAAGAACTCGAACAATCTAGCTTTACATCTAAAGGAATGAGAAAAAGAAGAACAAACTAATCCCAAAGTTAGTAGAAGGAAGGAAATCATATAGAGCAGAGCAAAAATAAATGAAATAGAGACTTAAAAAAAAAAAAAAAACAATAGAAAGGATCAATGAAACTAAGAGCTGGTTCTTTGAAAGGATAAACAAAATTGACAAACTTTTAGCTAGATTCACCAAGAAAAAAAGAAAGAAGACTCAAATAAAATGAAATGAAAGAGGAGAAATTACAATTGATACCATAGAAATATGAAGGAAGGATCATAAGAGACTAGTATGAACAATTACATACCAACAAACTGGACAACAAAGAACATATGGATAAATTCCTAGAAATATACAATCTTCCAAGACTGAATCATGAAGAAATAGAAGATCTGAATAGACCGATTATTAGTAAGGAGATTCAATCAGTAATCAAAAGCTCCCAACAAACAAAAGTCCAGGACCAGATATCTTTACTGGTGAATTCTACCAAACATTTGAAGAAGATTTAATAGCTATCCTTCTTAAACTATCCCAAAAAATTAAAGATGAGAGAACACTTCTAAATGCGTTTTATGAGGCCAGCATTACCCCAATTCCAAAACCAAATAAGGAGACCATAAAAAAAGAAAATTACAGGCCAATATCCATGATGAACATGGATGTGAAAATCCTCAGCAAAATATTAGCAAACTGAATTCAACAATACATGGAAAGGATCAAACACCATGATCAACTGGGATTTATTCCAGGGGTGCAAAATGGTTCAATATCCACAAACCAATGGGATATACCACATTAAAACAATAAGGGATAAAAATTATATGATCATCTCAATAGATGCAGAAAAAGCATTTGACACAATTCAACACCATTTATGATAAAAACACTCAACCAAGTTGGTAAGAGGGAAAGCACCTCAACAAAATAAAACCTATGTATGACAAACCCACAACTAACATCATATTCATATTCCTGAAAGCTTTTCCTCTAAGACCAAGAAAAAAAGAAGGACGCCCACTTTCACCACTTTTATTCAACGTATTATTAGTAGTCCTAGCCATGGCAATTAGGCAAGAAAAATAAATAAAAGACATCCAAATGGGGGGTGGGGAGGAAATCCCACTATTTGCAGATGATTCAAATGATACTATATACAGAGAACCCTAAAGGCTCCACACACATACACATAAAAACCCTGTGAGAACTAATAAATGAATTTAGTGATACTGCAGGGTACAAGAATCAATTTACAAAAATCTGTTGCATTTCTATAAACTAATAATGAGCTACTGAAAAGAGAAATTAAGAAAACAACCCCATTGATAATTGCATCAAAAAGAATAAAATACCTAGGAATAAATTTAGCCAAGGAGAGGAAAGACCTATACACTGAAAACTGTAAACCACTGATGAAAGAAACTGACAAAGACACAAATAAATGGAAAGATATTTCTTGCTCACAGATTGGAAGAATTAATATTGTTTAAATGTCCATATTGCCTGAAGCAATTTACAGATTCAATGCAATCCCTATCAAAATTACAGTGGCATTTTAAACAGAAATAGAACCGATAATTTTAATATTTGCAGGGAACCACAAAAGACCTGGAAGAACAACAATCTTGAGAATGAAGAACCACACACAAGGCATTATGCCCCCTGTTTTCAAATTATACTACAAAGCTGTAGCAATCAAAACAGTATGGCACTGGCATGAAAACAGACACATAGATCAATGGAAAAGAAAAGAGAGCCCAGAAATAAACCCACACATATATGGTCAATTAATTTGCAACAAAGGAGCCAAGGGAAAGGGTAGTCTCTTCAATAAATGGTGTCGGGAAAACTGGACAGTCACAAGCAAACACATGAAAGGAATTCACTATCTTACGTCATACACAAAAATTTACTCAAAGTGGATTAAAGACTTGAATGTAAGACCTGAAACTGTAAAACTCCTAGAAAAAAACACAGGCATAAGCTCCTCGACATCAGTCTTGGCACTGAATTTTTAGGTTTGACTCCAAAAGCAAAGGTAACAAAAGCAGAAATAAACAAGTGAGATTATATCAAACCAAAAAGCTTCTGTGCAGCAAAAGGAACCATCAGTGAAACAGGGATGCAACCTACTGAATGGGAGAAACTATTTGCCAATCATATGTCCAATAAGAGGTTAATATTCAAAACATATAAAGACCTCAAACAACTCAATAGCACAAAACCCCACAAACAATCTGATTGAAAAATGGACAGAGGATCTAACTAGACATTTTTCCAAAGAAGACACAGATGGCCAACAGGCACATGAAAAAATGTTCAGCGTCATGAATCATCACGGAAATGCAAGTGAAAACCACAATGAGGTATCACCTCACACCTGTTAGAACGGCTTCATCAAAAAGACAAGAAATAACAAGTGTTGATGAGGATGTGGAGAAAAGAGAGCCCTTGTGCACTGTTGGTGGGAATGTAAGTTGGTGCAACCACTGTGGAAAACAGTATGGAGGCTCCCAAAAGATTAAAGAGTAAACCTACCATATGATCCAGCTATTCCACTTCTGGGTATTCATCCAAAGGAAATAAAAACACTAATTCAAAGAGATATCTGCACCCCTATGTTCATTGCAGCATTATTCACAATAACCGACACATGGAAATAACGTAGAGTATCCATTGATGGATAAATGGAAAAGAAGATGCGGTTCATATATACAATGGAATACTACTCAGCCATAAAAAAAGAAGACAACCTTGCCATTTAGAACAACATAGATGGGCCTTGAGGGTTGTTAGGTTGCCCGGGGACGCAGGTGGCAAAGAATTGCTCCAAGAGTAGACCAACACGCAAGACAGAGTTGATTCACTTTCCAAGGGAGGAGAGGTGCCAGACATTAAGAGAAATGTTGGCCCCGAGTTCCTGTGAGGCTGGGCCTTTTAAGGGGTTTTTAAGGATGTGAGAGGGTTGCAGCCGCATCCGTGGGGAGGTGGTGAGGGGGTCCCATTCTTGGCAGGGGAGAGCAGAAGGTGGCAGGTTTCCAAGCGGCTCTGTCCAGGGCTCCACCAGGATGCTGGTTGTGGTCAGGCTAGAGAAGATGCTTCGTAGTTGGGGTCTACTTTCCGAGAATGTAGGGCACCATGGCCTGGGAAAACAAAGTTAGGGCCAAGTGCAGACACCTGTGAGTTTTGCCTGTAAGCATGGTTGCGGGTGGCGGGGGAGGGCGGACTTTGAATAGATTCCTCTCAAGGGTATTATGCTAAGTGAAGTAAGTCAGGCAGAGAAGGACAAATATTGTATGATTTCACTTACACGTAGAATCTGAAAAACAAAAAGGAAGAAACAAACCAAAACTCATAGGCACAGAGAACAGATGGGTGGGTATCAGGGGGTAGAGGGTTGGGAGGTGGGCAAAAAGGGTGAAGGGGGTCCGATGTATGGTGACAGATGGCAATGAGATTTAGTGTGGTGATCACCTAGTAATATACACAAACATCAAATTATTATGGTGTACACCAGCAGCTAATATAATGCTCTATATCAATTTTATCTCAATTTTTATTTATTTAAGATTTTTATTTATCTATTTATTTGACAGACAGAGAGACACAGCAAGAGAGGGAACACAAGCAGGGGGACTGGGAGAGGGAGAAGCAGGTTTCCCGCTGAGCAGGGAGCCCGATGTGGGGCTCAATCCCAGGACCCCGGGATCATGACCTGAGCCGAAGACAGACGCTTAATGACTGAGCCACCCAGGCGCCCTTCAATTTTTATCTAAAAAACAATTGGCTTTGGACAGGTTAAAATGAAATCCATGTAAGTGTTGGGTGTGGGGAAAGCAAAGAAGAGGCTGAAGACTGAGCCCTGGAGCAGATCATCATGTGCTGGGAAAATGAGGAGAAACCAGCAAAAGAGGCTGCGGGAGAGTGGCCAGGGAGGCTGGGCTCTGTGGCTGAAGGAAGCGAGTATGTCAAGGAGGGGGGCCTGATCAGCAAGGTCAAAAGCTGCTGGTAAACAGAGCCATGGGAAACTGAGGCTCCACCTTGGAACCGACAAGACGGACATAAATGGAGGTGGTAGCTGACCTTGACAAGGTCATGATCTGTAAGCCAACATGCAGGCTGCCAGCTAAACATTACTGTCTCCATTTTACAGATATGGAAGCTGAGGCCAGGAGGGGCCCCGTGAGGCGCCAAGGGCCACATAACCAGTGAGCGGTGGGGACAGGACAGGGACACGATGTATCTGACGTCACTCCACTCACTGTCAGAGTTGTTTCGTTCTGGCCATCCAGGCTCCTCACCCCCGCAGCCCCTGAGAAGGTGGCCTTGAATTTACAGCCAAGTGGGCAGTGTCAGCATGAGGTCCTTGTAGACAGTAGCTTGATCCAGCTGGAAACATAAGCCTGGTGTTTCATTTGCGTAGTTTGTATTCCTGGAACTTACTAGGCTTTCTCTCAGCTCAGCTCTTAAGAAAAATGTCACTGATTCTCACTGGACCCACAGGTGAGCAAGTTTTGAGGGCCAACTCCACCACCCTTGATGTCCAGTCCCGAATTCTATAACCTCTCCAGCCAGAGAGAAGTCTGCCAGGTCCTGCCAAGGCTTGGCCCCCCTGCTTCCAACGTGCTCAGCGCCTTCTCTGGGTCCTCCTTGTCCATCATCCCCTTGAAACTAGGGCAAAACGGCAATGAGTGCATTTCGATTTCTTCATCTCTAGAGCATCTTACTGATTACGGTGAACGTTAGCTACTTTGGAAATGCATTTTTCAGCTTATAACACTATTTTTTCAATATTTTATGATGAAAAACTTCAGAGAGAGCAAAGTTGAAAGTATTGTGCAGTGAACACCCATATGCCATCACCTCGAGTCTACATTTAACATTTTGTTCTGCTTTCCTTCTATTCCTCCCTCTGTCCATCATCGATCTGTGTTATTTTTTAAGATTTTTTTTTTATTTATTCATTTGAGAGAGAGAACAAGAGAGAGCAGGAGCATGAGCAAGGGGAAGGGTCAGAGGGACAGGGAGAAGCAGACTCCCTGCTAAGCAGGGAGCCCAATTCGGGGCTTGATCCCAGGACCCTGAGATCATGACCTGAGCCGAAGGCAGACGCTTCACCGACTGAGCCACCCAAGAACCCCAATCTGTCATTTTTTTGACGAGTTTTCAAATAAGATGCAGACGTTAGGACCCTTCACCTGTAAACACCTCAGCGTGTATATCATTAACTAGAGTTTAATATTTGCTTACGGCTTTCCTTTTTTGAGATAAAGTTTGCAAACAGAGAAATTAACAAATCTCAAGCTTAACGTATTCTGAGTTTGAACAAATACATACACACCCGGGGAACTGAAACCTCCATCAAGATAGAGAACGTTGTCATCACCCCAGAAAGTTCCCTCATGCCCTTCCCCCCTCCCACCCCAGAGGCAACCGCTGATCTGATGTTTTTCACCATAGATGATTTTGCCTATTCCAGAATTTCCCGTAAATGGAATCCTCCAGCATGAGCTCTTCTGTGCCTGGCTTCCCTGGCTCAGCACAATGCTTTTGCAACTCACTAATGCAATAGCGTGTTATTAGTAGTTCATTTCTCGGGTTTTTGGGGGTTTTTTTGTTTTTGTTTTTGTTTTTTTGCTAGTAGCATTCCATTATGTGAATATATCACAGACTGTTCATCCATTCTCCTGTTCACTGCAATAATTATTTGGATAAAGGAAATGATTCTTTAGTGAATTTCTAGTTGGGATGCTTCTGCTTTTCTGTTAAGAATTCTCTCATCATTTAAAGCAAACCGGGTCTCAGTCATGGCTGTTAGAAGCCGTGTCTTTGACATCAGAAAGCTGTGGATTGCTATTTCAGCGCCGACCGTTACTAACCGGGTGACCTCTTGCCAGTCACCTCGCCACCCACGCTGCGTCTTACTTTTCCCATCTGAACACTGGGCATGAAAACATCTAAAGGATGTGAGACGCTTATCAGAATGAGAGTAGCTAGTTCATTCCTTTGCTCATTCAGGTAAGAATTAAGTATCTTATGGTTTTTGGTGCTATTGTAAATGGAATCGTTTCTCTAATTTCTCTTTCTACAGTTGCGTTGTTAGTGTATAAGAAAGGTTACACCAGTTAGAATGGCAAAAATGGACAGGGAAAGAAACAAGAAATGTTGGAGAGGTTGTGGAGAAAGGGGAACCCTCTTACACTGTTGGTGGGAATGCAAGTTGGTACAGCCACTCTGGAAAACAGTGTGGAGGTTCCTCAAAAATTTAAAAATAGAGCTACCCTATGACCCAGCAATTGCATTCCTGGGTATTTACCCCAAAGACACAGATGTGGTGAAAAGAAGGGCCATATGCACCCCAATGTTCATAGCAGCAATGTCCGCAATTCAAACTATGGAAAGAGCCAAGATGCCCTTCAACAGATGAATGGATAAAGAAGATGTGGTCCATATATACAATGGAGTATTACTCAGCCATCAGAAAGGATGAATACCCAACTTTTACATCAACATGGATGGGACTGGAGGAGATTATGCTAAGTGAAATAAGTCAAGCAGAGAAGGTCAATTATCATATGGTTTCACTTATTTGTGGAACATAAGGAATAACATGGAGGACATTAGGAGAAGGAAGGGAAAAATGGGCGGGGGGGAGTTGGAGGGAGAGATGAACCATGAGAGACTATGGACCTGAGAAACAAACAGGGTTCTAGAGGGGAGGGAGTGGGGGGATGGGTTAGCCTGGTGATGGGTATTAAGGAGGGCACGTACTGCATGGAGCACTGGGTGTTATACGAAAATGATGGATCGTGGATCACCACATCAAAAACTAATGATGTATTGTATGGTGACTAACATAACATAATAAAATTAAAAAAAAAAAAAAAAAAGAATTAAGTAACAGGTGCCTGCTCTGTTCTGACCCTGCTAAGCCCTGGGAAAGCAGCGGGAATCAAAAGGAGGTAGGTCTTCATGGGGCTTTCAGACGGGTGGGTTATGCAGACACCAGACAGCTAGCTACACAGTTAATGATTTAATTGTCATTGTTATCAGCGCTGTAGGGGGAGAAGGGGCAGGTGCTGGGAGCCTGTAACAGGGTTATTCAAGAGCAGAAATAGGAGCCAGGGTTAAGTAAGCTTAAGGGGAAGCCTTCCGGGCAGAAGGAGCCAGAAGGAGCCAGAAGGAGCCGCAGAGCTCCAGGCTCTCCGGAGGGATGGAGCAGCGTGGGCTGGAAGGACTGGAGAAAGCTGTGTCAGGAGATATGGGTGGTGGAGGGGCAGGCCGAGGAGCAAGGCATAAGGGGAGGCTGGCCAGACTGGGTTTTGTAGATGGCGTTCAGAGCTCAGAGCCATAGGCAGCAAGGGCAGGCTGGGCTGGATCCTTCACACAAGACTGTCAGGGGGGCGCTGCCGGCTTTGTTCACTGTTACAGCCCTAGTGCTCAGAACAGTGCCTGGATCGATTTGGGGAAGGAAGGGAGAGCGGGAGGCTTGATCTGAAGCCGAGGTTTGGGATTTGGGTCTGACACAGGTCGCTGGCTGCAGCGCAGAGCCCAGGCAGGAGGAAGCTCGCAAAGTACATGCATTTGCTTGGGTGGCCTCTAGCAAAACAGCACGGGCTGAGTGGCTGCAACCACGGAGTGTATTTTCTCACGCTGCGTAGACGGGAAGTCCGAGACCAAGGTGCCATCAAGGTGGCTTTTTGGAGAGATCTCTCCCCCTGGCTTGTAGATGGCCAGCTTTTCACCTTGTCCTCTGACTTTCCACCGTTCCTGCCCGGAAGAGAGATCTCTGGTAGCTCTTCTTAAAAGGCTGTCAGTCCTAGAGAGATTAGGGCCCCACCCTTGTGACCTCATTTAACTTTATCTCAGGAGAGCCCCCGTCTCCCAAAGCAATCACCACCGGGGGTCAGAGCTTTGATATAGGAGTTGGGGGGCAGGGCCACAGTTCAGGCCACAACAGGGCGGATGCAGGGAAACCGGTTAGGAGGTTAGGGGAGAAATGTTGACGTCTTGGGTTAGGTGTTGGCACTGAGCAGAAAAGTCTACCAGCATCGGCGGTGGACTTTCACGGGGAGGGAGGAGTCGGAGGTGCCCAGGAGAACACATAGGTTTCTGCAGTGAATTGAGTGGTGGCCCCCGAAAAGATCTGTCCCCGTCCTAACCCCTGGGACCTGTGTATGTGACCTTATTTAGAAAAAGGGTCTTTGCAGATATCCAGGTGAGATCATCCCAGATTACGGGGCAGGGGCGGGGGAGGCTACATCCAACAATCCAGTCCATCTGTCTCCCTATAAGAGACAGAAAAATGAAAAATGAAGACAGGGACCAGAGAAGGCGTTGTGAAGCGACAGAGCCTGGAGTCATATGACCACAAGGAGCACCCCCCCCAAAGGTGAAAGAGGCAAGAAAGGAGTCTCCCCAGAGGCTTCGGTGGGGAGTATGTCCCTGTCGACACCTTGATTTTGGACTTGCTGTGTCCAGAAAGGTGGAAGAATACATTTTTGTTGTTTTAAGTCACCAGTTTTGTGATTAACCAGCTAAGGCAACCCTAGGCAGCTAATCCAAAGAGTAACTGAATGTCGGGTGAAGGTGTCACCTGGGAGAGGGACGAGCTGGGGGGGCCACGGCTTGTAGGATGGGAGGGAGAGTCTAGATCGGGTGTGAAGGACCCAAGGGCAGCAGGCCGGCTCGCCGTAAATACGCAATACCTGATGGCTAGTATCATTATTATTTACTTTCGGCGTGCCCTGGTGTTAGAAGAAGTGATTGCTTCCCTGGAACATATCTGATCTGCCCGGAATCTTGGGGTGGCAAACAATCTGCCAGGACGCAGCAGAGCTCGGCTCTTCCCCTGCAACACTGCCCTTTGGACACCAGTATTTCCGGGTACAAAGTTCTGTTTGCACCTCTTCACCTCGGGCTGAGCCCAGCTCCGCACCCACCCAGAAAGTCTCTGGCACAAGCAGGCAGGTGGAGCCGATGGAAACAGCCAGCCGGCCCTGCCCTCCTTCCCTTCTTCCGCCCACGGATCCACCACTGGTAGCAGGAGTCCGCCATCTTGTGGACACCCACCGTCCTAACAGCCTGGTCCTAAATCAGGTCGGGATGAGAGAGAAGCCGGCTCCAAAGTCCCTTCACTTTTCCCACTTCCAAGTACAGCGTCGTGTCATCAGGCTCCAAAGGTCAAGGGTTTGGGCGGAACCATCTTTCTGGTCTTTAAAAGAGCTAAGAGGCAAGCACAAGGGTGTGGAAGCAGGCCATGAGGGATTGCCCCTTCGGCGTCCGGGGGGGCCACAGGTCATCCTTTAAGCGCCCCCTCTCCAGTTAATGGGGCGGGAGCGGCTGTTTGGTGGGAGAGAGAGCGTTGGGCCTACTTCCCTCTCCGCTTTCATCAACCTACAGGAGGCCTCTCTATGCCCCTGGACACGTCCAATTCTGAGTCACAGGTCAACAAGCTGGGGTCTTTCCCAAGGACTGTATTTAAGAGCTAGTGTGTGCCTCAGTGTCTTCATCCATTAAATGGGGATAATAACAGGACTTGCCTGATTGATGTGATGTGTTGTTGGCATGAAATGAGTTCCTCTACACACAGTGCTTAGAGAATTGCCTTAACACCACGGGCTCAGTACGAGTTAACTACCACAATCTACACACACAACCCCCCCCCCCAACAAACCCAATCTTCCAGCAACTTCCTTAGGGCAGTCTGATGTATCCCCACTCATGGTGGATACCACCAGTATTCAAGTAAGCCAGGTCCTGTGGGAGGGAAATACAAATGAGGGAGGTACGGTCCTTACCTCCTGCAACTCATGGGACAGTCCGGCAGCAGGAAAGGTGCCCATACACTCGGAATGGTGGCTGCAAAGTCAAAACTAAGTCGTGCTTTTAAAAAGCAACAAGAGCAAGTGTGGGAAGCAGGAGAAGAGGATGCTTGGTCCCGCCTGAGGACCAGGTGCTCACCCTCAAGGGAATCTGTCTGGAGCCGAGTGGGTTCTCATGTTTTATTCCCCCCATGTAGTCCCGTTGGCTTTATGTCCTCGGCCACTCACTCACGTGAGCTTCTTTCTCCCCGTGGCCACTGCCTACCCTCCCAGCCTAGCCGGCGTCACGTCTGTCCTGGTCTATGGCAAGTGGGTCCTAGCCAATCCCTGTGCATCCTACGGGCTCTCCCAGCCTCCACCCAAGCGCACCTCCCACGCTGCCGCCCCTGGCTCAGTGTTCCGGGGGCTTTTCACTGCACTTGAGAGAAAACCGACTTCCTTAACCTGCACGCTTCCAGCATCATCTCTCTGCACTCACACGGGGCCCTGCTGAGCTTCTGGATTCGGGGCCTTCCGACACGCTCCTCTGTCTGCATGAGGCACTGCCCCACGCCTTCTCCACCGGCACTCGCCCTTCATCTTTCGGGGCACCCCCGAAAGTTCCCTCTGCAGGAAGTTTCTCGAAGCGCTTGGAAAAAAACCCGATTCCCCTTGTTGCACACATCCCCACAGCGGTCCGCGCTGTCCCACAATTCCCTGCTGGGATCACCTGCCTGTGTGTGTGATTATTGTTCGGTCTGTCCACACCACGGGGCAAGGACCGTGTCTGTCCTGTTCACAGTCACGTCCTCGGTTATCAGCATAGCGCCTGACACGTAGGAAGACCTGAACATTTAGTGACTGTGTGAAATCCATGGCCCCAGTGATAGGGAGCAGCGTGATGCGTTGAAATACATGTGGAGGGTACGCTGAACTGTACATATTCTCGCTCTGGTGGTATAAGGGCACATCCAGGATTTCGAGGAACACTATTTGAGCCAGGCATCTTTCATTGTCAATCAGTACGAATAAGCCTTAAGGCTTTCATACCACGGTCTTAAGTTGTTTTGCAAAAGCAAATCAATCCTTGCCACGGTGAGACACACGTCTGATTTCAGAGACCTTGGGAGGAAGCGGTCTTTACAGCTGGGAGTAGAACCCCTCCACTGTCCTATTCCAACCCCACCCCCTGCCAACAACAACGCGCCCCTTACGCAGACTCAGCAGACTGGAGAGAAGGCTGGAGATCCAATGTGGTGGACGGAGAAAGGTGGATGGGACACTCTCTGGCACAGGGCAGGATTCTTGTTCCCTGTCATCTCTCCCCAAACACGTCATCCAGGGGGCATCGCTCACACCCACGTTCAGGACGTTCTGCAGAGCAAGGGTCCCCTCACTGATGAGGATCCCGCTGCAGACTCTGTCTCTCCCGCTCCACCCCACTCCAGAGTGGCTGACCACCCTGGCAGGACTGATGAGGGGACGGCTACAAGGTCACCGAGTCTATACAGGAGAACGGCACTCTCAGGATGACGCCGCACTTAGAAACTGACCAGATGGCTGGCGCCGACACGTCAGCTCATTCTCCACTCTGTAGGCCAGGCGGGTGCGAGGCCATTCTCTCTGGAACTGGAGCTCAGGAATCACAGCAAGGAGAGGAATGGAGCTTGTGAATTGCCTCTCAGTCCCCATCAGCCTCCACGAGGACAGCCTGGCAAGGAAATGTGAGTGTCTGTGGCCAGGGGAGCCAAGCACCTCTCCGGCCTGCGCCCGGACAGGCTGGGTCTGCTCTTGCCCCCCGGATGGAAACGACTCTGTGGGTTTCCACCGCCGCCAATCCCCCTTTGCTGACACTCTTTCTTTTAGATCTGTTTGAGCCCTGATCAGCTCTCCCTCGATCCCATGGCCCCCGGAGGCCGGCTGTGTCTTTGTGCGGGTTTGCCGGTCTCAGCTTGGTCTCTTAGCAGTGAATTCATAATCCCACTTGCAGAGAACAGGCAAGCCCCTCTCTTTGCAAGTCTTCTGAGGACAGAACCCGCGTGCTGCCCAGTCCCCTCACTCGGCACCGGAGGCTCTCACTGCTGTCATGATGCTATCGCTGACCTGGGAGCCGGGGGCCAGCCCAGCAGGATGAAGGCCTTTGGAGCTACCCCTTCTGCAGAAGCCAGCAGGAAGGCCCCTGTTCCCATCCACATGGGCTCATCCCTGCAGCAGTGTGACATTGCAATGAAAAAGGAAGATGAAGTGACTCTTGATGAAGAGCTCTCTGGGAGACTGGATTCATTTAAACTTGTTTTGTTTCTCATTACTTTTCAGATGAGGCCTTCTCTTCCCTATCTTTGCAAAATCTGGACAAACAGGATTTCAAGCATCGGCTTAACTACTGAATCATGATTTTACAAGTCACCATTCGGTGTCACGGGGGACAAAAACCCAACTCACATAGGCTTATATGTAAAAGCGGGACTTCATTGGCTAACAAAACTGAAGGGTGGAGAGGCAGTTCCCAGCGATAGCCGTGGATGGTTCCAGAACCTCAAGTGATGGCATCAGGCACCCACCCTCTTTATCTCTGAGCTCAGGTCCCTCTACGTGAATCTACCCTCAGGAAGGCTTGCTCCTGGTAGCCTCAGCATACACAACATCAGCCCAACACACTCAGCAAAAAAGAAAGCCCCTAATAGTCCAGCTAGGGTTACCAGTCTCTGCAAATACTGCAGACACATTTATACTAAAAAATTATTCCTTGTTGATCTGAAATGCAAATTCTGTACTTTATCTGGCAACTTCAGTCCAGCACAGGCCCCAGGACTGAAGCTGGCTAGTTTGAAACACATACCATCCCAGACCCAGGTGCTGTGGTCAGGAGGATGGGTTATGCCAACCTGCAGGCCAAGGTCACCTCCCTATCTTTGGAAAGGGGGCAGCATGGTCAGCCCTCTGAGTATCCACACCCCGATAGTGGGAGATGGGTCCCCTCCCAAATAACTGGGATGCTAACCCTAGAAGGGGAATGAAGCCTGCACACGTGAAAACAACGCATGTCCACACAGTGATCCGGAAGGTCCCAGACAATAGTGAAAAGTATAAAACTCCACGGTGGCTTTATGGCACACCATTTTTCACACCGTTCCTTCTTCGCCACGTACACTCCTGTTTGGTTGGCCGAGCAGGTACTAGAATCCCTCCCTGTATGAGTTTGCTACCGCCGCCATGACAATGGGGAGCTTAAGCAGCAGACAGCTATTTTCAGACTATCATTCTGGGGTCTGGAAGTCCAAGGTCAAGGTGTTGACAGGGCTGGTTTCTTCTGAGGCCTCTCTCTTGGGTTTGCGGATGGCTGTCTTCCCGCTGTGTGTGTCGTGTCTCTGTGTCCTAATCTCCTCTTCTTAGAAGGACACCGGTCATATCGGATTAGGACCCACGATAATGACCTCATTTTAACTTAACTACCTCTTTTAAGACCCTTGCTCCAGTGAAAGGTGAAATAAAATGGAGTCACTTATGTCAAGGGGTTTTACAAAGGGAGCCAGGAGATCATTAAGGAGGTGGGCCTTAAGCACATCCTCACTGGGTAGAACTCCTGCACCGGGCCAAACCACAAATACGCCAAGGACTCTGCACGATCACCTGCAGCTGGCTATAGTAACGGACTTCTGCTTAGTGATAGCCTCGGCAACCAGTTAGGTCTAGCCAACATCTGCTTTCTGCCACCAGCACCAATCAAAACTCTTTGTAAACAACCTATGCAAGCATCCCCTCGTGTCTTTGGAAACCTAACTCATGTTCTCTCATGGGACACAATTTGGGCTGCGACCTGAACCTGTGCCCCCCAAATTTCAATTAGGGTCACAACGTCAAACTATGAATTGGCATGGGGATGTGATTCAGCCTAAAACGCTACCCTCTCCTTCATTTATTTACTTTTTTTTTAGGTAAGGAATTGGGCAGTGAGGGTGGTCACGACTTGTCCCCAGTCCCAGGGCTGATTCGGTGGTGGAACTCACTAAGGAGCCATGTCCTCTGCCTGGCCTTTATCCCCAACGTGTAGCCTGCCCTTGGCCAGCCTGCATGCTCCCTTCCGGAAAAGCACTCAGCAAATCCACCCTCCTGGGCCCTGCACTCAGCACAGGGCCAGGCACCCAGCAGGTGATGTTCTTGAAATAAGCATTCCTTAAAAGGAATGAAACAGGAAAAAAAACATCCCTGAAGCATTTTAGGAGATTTAGCTAAAAGGAGAGGAGGACAGGAGCACGTGCTCATGATTTGAAGTGATAAAGACTCCTTAGAACAGCAAAAATGATGAGGCCTATGGATGTGTAAATGAGCCTGGGGAAGACTAATCAGAGGGTAAATTACAAAACAAAAAAGGACCGTAAAACAAGTGAGAGGGGAGAACAGTGAATATTTCAGTGTCTTTTAGTTCATAAGAAATTCATGAGCGACGCGTGTGGAAATTTTGTTGGTTTTGGTGGTGGGAAAGAATTGTAAATATGTATAATATGTAAATACCTTTTATAATAAAAGCCCATGAAGATAAATGAGCCTGTCTGCAGAAAAGCTGGAAGCTGTGTAAGATGCCAGAATTAACTGTCCTCACTAAGAAATTACCATAATGCTTACGGGGCACTGAAAGTTCCTCCCGCTCTGGAAAGAAATGCATAAATACTAATCAGAAAATGCACACAGACCCAGCGCCTCTTTCTTTCTCCACCACCCCCCCTCCCCAAATCTCTTTTTTTTTTCACGTGAGGAAGGCAGCCTTGATGACCAGGCAGCAAAGATGGACTTACCGGGTTCAAACATGACCTCCTTCCACCACCCACACCCTATGCTGAAAGTGGACTCCAACCACCTCCAAGCTGACCTCACACTTTCTAACTGATCGCGTTCTCCTTTCCAGCTTATCTCTCAACTGGGGCAAAAGACCCTGCCGCAAAGCACCCGGTGATGGGAACCGAAGCACCGGGTCAAGCAGTAAGGACTGCCCGGAGCCAGCAAGACCCCGCCCACGACTGACCCCAAGAAAATGACCCAGCCGACTGCACGCCCACCTGCACTGCACCAGAGCTCGCACACGCATCCCTGTCCCTCACTTTCCTTATGTAAACCTGGAAGGGTTTTCAGCACTTTGGAGACAGACTTTGAGCGGCCGTCTGTGGTCCTCCCGGTGTCGGCCTCCCTGAAATAAATTCCTTTCTTGTTTCCCCACCACTCCGCTCTCTGCCTTTGGAGTTTGTCAGCGGAGTAGTGACCAAATCTGGTCTGTTTGGGGACCCCGGAGCCAAGTGCTCTGCGCCCCCGCTACATTGCGATCTTGGCCAAGTCATCCAGCCGCTCTGGGACCCGCTCTCCTCGTCTGTGAAATGGGGACACCACACCTTCCTTCCCCACGTTTTGGGGAGACTCTAATGGGAGAAGTAGTAAGGCTCATGTAGTGCCACCTCCGTACCCGGTGAGCGGCGGCCAGCGGCCACTCAACACCTGGGGACCAGAGAATCTGGCGCAGGGCAGGTCAGGTCCCCGGGGAAGCAAGGGGCTCGGCTGGTGCGCGCACCCGCGCTGGGCGCCCGCTCCTGCGCCAAGCCCCGCCCCACCCCAGCGCCGAGCCCAGCCCGAGCCACGCCTCCAAGCCATCACCACGCCCTGTCCCCGCCCCACGCCGAGCCACGCCCCCGGTGCCCCGTCCAGCTCGTCCCCGACGCCCCGCTCCGTCCCCGACGCCCCGCCCAGTGCCAAGCCCCGCCCCGAGCTGTCGGAGCCCATGGCGCCTGCGGCGGGGCGCTGGGCCCCTGTCCTGTGGCGGGCCTGCAACTGGCTCATGGCCGCGTTCTTCGCGCTGGCGGCCTTGGTGCAGGTCAGCGCCCCGGCCCCGGGCAGCGGGCGGCGGGCGAGGGGCCCGCGGGGCTTCGAGCTCTGCCCCCGGGCCCGGCGCGCGGTGTAGACTAGCGCGGCCCTTCCCGGCCGCAAGGCGGGCCGTGTCCGCGGAGGACGGAGATTGGGGGTTGCGCCCCGGGGCCCCCACCCCATCCCCCGGCCGAGACGCAGGTGTCCACGTGACCGCCGGACCGCTCGCCCTGCCACGTGCTGGGAGGAGCGGACGAGCAGACGCAGCCTGGGATGGGGACCCAGCCCGGTTCACGGCCGAGGCCAGGCGGGAGGCAGACAGAACCCGCTGTGGCGCGGGTACCCTCTCACGTCTGCTTTGGGACCTCCTTCGTAGGAGCTGTCCTTAAGACTGGAGGCCCTTACGGCACCTTTGTCCCACTTCAGTGCGGACACAGTCGTGTGGCTGTGCTCAGCCGGAAGCCCCTCGACCACCACGATCTGCTAGACTAGGTCTTTTTCCCATTTTGTATCCTCGCTGCCTGGTGCAGCGTCTGGCATGAAACGCATCACTAGGATGGATCCAAGAGCAGACCGAACGGAGGGCTGGAGCGCCACAGAATGTCTGCTAATGCCTGATGTTTTGTTATTCCAGGTGAACGACCCAGACGCAGAACTGTGGATGGTGAGTATGAGCTGCTTTCCTCCGTTTCCAGGAACTGCGGAACGGCACGAAACACACAGTTTTATCTATTTGGCCCGCCTCCCTGCCTTTTGTACATAAAAACTTAGAAATCAGATCATTTGTAAGCCCTTTTCCCTAAAATATCTGGGGAGAGGGATCAGAGTGGTAATGTAACGGGCGTGTGAGAATTCAGACTCTTACAGAGACATTAGGGGCCTTTTGGCAGTATTCCCTTTGAATAAAAATGGGCCAACTGAGGACACTTTTCTGAAGACACACAGTAGAACAGCAGACCTCCTAAAGTCAACTGAGCCATTCCTCATGAGTTTTTTTTACCCAGAAACTCCAACAAACATTTGACCAGAAAATGGCAGGCTTTGGGTTTGCAGTTCTTCTAATTCAGTGAGTTATGTTTATAAAAAGTAACTAAAGCCCATAAAAATCTACAGAATACATTTAATCAATGCTCTGGTTGAACTATTTGGAGGAGGGGGAGATCATTCTGTACATTTTCTGAAATATCTGGATTTTGCCCAGTTTCTTTGAAAACAGATACATAAGACTGTGCAGTATCACCAATGAGATGATTTTCTGCTCTGGAATAATATTGACTGTGTACAGATTAGCCACAAATGAAAGCATCTGGATCTGTAATGCGAAATTCTGGTCAGTGTTTTAAGTGCAGTAGAACTCATTCTGACATTGCTTATTGTCCAGATTCACATGCCTTTGCATCGAATCAAATTGCCTCTTCCTCAGCACTCTGGCCCATATCCTGAATTCCAAATACTATTTCCCTGCAGACAAGTCTCCAATACCCAGCTTAATGTAGAATTTCCAACACTGACCCCCCCAACACCCCAAACTCCTACAGCGTCTTTCCCTCCTAAACCCCCTCCTCCTCCTGACTCACCCCTTTCTGTCAACAGCAGAATCATCCTCGGGGTCATCTTTGCTCCAAACCACAGGCATCTCTAACATCTCTCGGTTCCTTACCACCACCTTTGAGATCCTTTCAAAAAATAAATGAAGAACAAAGCAATCCAGCAAAACCCAATCTAGGTTTAACTGCTTATCTGTACGGTGTGTGTATACTTTACCTCCCACTTCATGCTTAGGTGACATAGCACGAATAATAACAGACACCATGTCCCCACAGACATCCTCCCTCCTCGCCAGTTTCACTCTCCATCACCTCCCACGTGGACTCCCGTAGTAGCTTCCTAATTCTTGGAGCTGCCTCTAATCCCCTGCTCTCCTTGAACAATTTCCACATTATCACTTCCTGCTTCAAAAACTCCCCTCATTTCCCAAGATCACTGAGTTACAACTCCCCAAGTTGGCACTCAAGGCCCACCACAGTGTGGCTCCAATCCACCTTCCCACCGTGGTCTTGGAACCCAATCCACCTATAATACTACCGTGTCTTGCCCCTAGAATTCCTGTATGTCCTACCCAAGCTTCAAAGTCCATCTCAAATGCTGTGTCCCTCAAAAACTCCCTCTCCCTCTTTCCGATAGGTTCCAACCATCCTTTCTTTGAACCTTTAATGCTAACACATTCTGCTTTACATTCGAGTTGGTTCTGTACGTGCCAGCTCCTAGGAGACCAGGGACCAGTTCCTCCTTCTTCTTGGTGGTCCTCAGGCAACCTAACGCAGAGCCTTCCTATGGCAGCCCTTCCGTATTGACTCTTGAATGAAAGCATGCACAAAGGAGCCAATACTAAGTCAATGGCGCCTGACTCATTTTCAAGTCCCCTACTTCATCTTGCTCATGGAGGATGTCTGTATCAGGATGCATACAGGAGCAAGTGACAGAAAATCTGACTAGCATCAGGTTATAACAACAGAGTATCTCACTTAACACGAAATCCAGAGGAAGCTGCTTAATGGCCAACAACGTCATCAAAGACCTGGGCTTTCTGGGTTCCTTCTCTGCCACTTCCAATGTGTGGGCAATATATTCTCTCATGTCTACAGAATGGCTGCTGCAGCTCCAAACATCAGGCCCAGACAAGAGCATCCCAAGTAGGAAGAAACAAGACAGGAGCAAAACACTTTTTCCTCCTGTGCTTTCTTCCCTTTTATCAAGGAGGAAACGTTATCCAAGAAGCCCTTCAGACAGGCCGCTGTTCAGTGTGTGCATACCAATACGGTTTATGGTCTGGGATTCATCCTGCTTGGTCAGTGTCCCTGCAGAGTGGTTGTTAAGATGCCCTGAGTATCAGCCTTGCCCCTACAAGACTTTCTTACATTTCATGGCTGGAGCATGATCACCCCTAGCTGAAGATGCTGGGAAAACAAATTGGCTTTTTCAGCTTTTATAATGGCAGGTGGACAAGGGAGAGAGACATGAAGAATGAACGCCATGGCGGGTGGGGGGGGCGCCTGGCTGGCTCAGCTGGTAGAGCCTGCGACTCTTGATCTCAGGGTTGTGAGTCCGAGCCCCATGTTGGGTGTAGAGATTACTTAAAAAATAAAATCTTGGGACATGTAGGTGGCTTAGTCAGTTAAGCGTCTGCCTTCGGCTCAGGTCATGATCCCAGGGTCCTGGGATGGAGCCCCGAGTCCAGCTCCCTGCTCAGCGGAAAGCCTGCTTCTCTCTCTCTCTGCTTGTATGCGCTCTCGCTCGCTCTCTGTGACAAATAAATAAATATTTTTTAAAAAATTTTTAAAAGCAACAAAAAAAGAATGCCATGGTACTCAAGAACTATATAGTGAATTAAATATTGTAAATAAATGATACTCTAGGTTTAAAAAAATACACCAACATAAAAATAAAAGTCCATTATAAGTGGGTTCTACAGAGTTCATTGTTGAGTATGCTGGGTATTATTTTACCTTGTATACTAGAAACCATTATTTTCAGTCTCTCAGTCCTCAAAAAGAATTTTTTTATCTTATTCGAGATAGAGAAAAGCATTTAAGGATGATTGTTCTGTTCATGTGTTTACGATATAAAGAAATAAGAAGGTCTCAGACCCCTTAATCTGTTAATGACAGATATCTGATACATTTGAGTACACATTAAAAAAAAAAAAAAATCTCTGCCGAACACTTCTTACAGAGAGCACAGGTAAATGTGTGTGGTGTGCGTGTAACTGCTCTCTCTCTTCCTCTCCTTCTCAGTGGCTAGTCATGTAGGTTTTCATTAGGGGAAAACTAACCCCTTACTGCTCCAAGCATGGACCTCAGAACAACAGCATCCCCTGGGAGCTTGCTAGAAAAGCAGAACGTGGGCCACACCCCAGACTTCTGGAATCAGATCTGCATTTTAACAAGCTTTCCAGGCGACTCGTATACACACTGAACTTTGGGAAGCCCCGGTCTTACCCCTCAGTAGCATGAATGCCTTTACCTGTGAGAGACAACCAGACTTGCAAATGTCCATCCTGGCCATCGTTAGGGGTGGAGTAGGAGAGGTGAACACAGGGTCTGTAATCCAGATGCCCTCTCTCCCGGGATCAAGACAGACCTGTTTCTGTGGTGAAAACAAATCACATAACACACACAGCTCTGACAGCTCCCAATAAGGGAAGATGTCTGACATGCGCATCACAGTTGATACGGTGAAGCAGCTACGTTTCTTGGAAACCCACCATGCCTCCTGTACACCCACGAGGCCTATCCTCCTTGCCCTGTGCCCACAACACACACGCCACAGCAGGTCTGACTAGAGTCCGCTTGCTGAGCACGAGGCTTGAAAACGGGGCCTCTGCAGGGCCCGCCCGTCTTCCAAACTCCCAAACTGCTTGTCAGCAGTTTCCAGAATGAAGAGCCCGATCTTACTGATGCACACACTGTCAGTCAACTTTCTGAGGTCTCACCAGCTTTCTGTGCTTCCTAGATTCCTCTGAACATCTAAATCGGGCACACTCCCTAACCCGTCCTCTCCCTCCTCGCTAACAGGTGGTATACATGATACCTGCGACGCTGAGCCTGCTTGTGGGACTTAACCCTCTTGTCACCGGTATGGACCCTGGATTCTGCATGGACATGCAGCAAACCAGACTTCTGACAATAAGGACAGACTCCCGGGAGAGAAACGGGGCCCTACGGGTCTCCTCGTTTCTGATAACAAGAAGGGCGAATTCTAATCTAGATCACCCTCACCCGTCTTCAGGCAGACTTCACAAGGACCTGCCACACCGAGACAGCCTTTTCAGCAGCTCGGACCCCGAGATCGCTTACGCCGGTGTAGAACAGGGGTGCTTCAGTACAGCCCACGAGAGAGAGGGCCTCGGTCACCGCGCTGATTTCTTAGCCACCACGCTAATGGAAAATCAGCAACAGGGCACGAACCTTGTGTCTCTCTAGTCAGTGGCCCTCAGTGTCCAATACCACTCCCAGTAACCACTTTCTTACTTCGAATCCATTCAACACATGTGTATATGGCCTGCTACTTATTTAGGGAAACGGTTTATAATGTCCATACAAATTTCTAGGTTTTTCATTCATGCATCTTGCTCTCCCTGACCTTCCTCTGTACCGTCATAGTACGTACAGCAATTTACTGCATGCTTTTATGTGTCTTCCCCTGCTAGGCTGTAAGCCCCTTAAGAGTGGGACTATGTCTAGCCCATCTCTGCCCAAGCCTCCCTGAAATATGGCCAGGAAGATGGTAGGTACTTAATGCTTGTTGAATGTGAATGGATGGCTCTAAGACAGAGGCTTTATCATATATTTTCCTGCTCCTTGGAATATATATATATATCCATCCCAGGTGGGTATTCAGGTAAAAAAAAAAAAAAAAAGTCGCTTAAAATAGCTGGTTTCTATCACCCACAGGCTGCTTACCTCAATGCTGGGCAAAACATAGTGGCTTTGCTTTTTAGCGGCCCTAAACTCTAAACAAACCATAAGTTGGACAGTTTTATACCATAAAACAGTGTCTTATAACCAAAAAAAGTACATTTTACATCGTGTGCTAACATTTTCTTATTAACAGGGACTGTCAGTCCTGATGGGTTACTCTTCACTGTCATGAAAGCAGCTTCCTGCCCAGTGGACCGTCAGACTTCTCGGGCCTTAGAAGAAAGACCAGTGGTTCCCAGCTGGGTGGGGAAAACTCTTGTCCCCTGGATGCACGGGCTCCTTGTACAGGCGCCTGGAACTCTTGTCTGCATCTTTAAGGTGTATTAGTTCGGGCTCCATTAGTTGCAGGCAAGGAAGAAGCTCAACTCAAATGGGCTATGAGCTGAAAAGGAGACGTACTGGGATACTTGGCTGAGAAAGTCAGGGGTGGTGCTGTTCACACGCTGCTGGTGGCTCAGCACTTGAGCTTCTCTGCACCTCGCAGTCCCACCGTGTGCCACTCTGACTTCAGTCCTGGGCTCCTTGATGGTAGCCCGGCAGCTCAAAGTTCACTTCTTCGTGATGCTCCGTCCAACAGAAGATAGAACCTGCTTCCCAGATAGTTCCGCAGAAGTCTCAGAATTGAGCTGTGGTTCCTGATCCATCATCTGTTCATCCGGAGCCAAATCACAGTTGCTAAAGGGATAAAATGCCAACTAATCAAGCTAAGGTCCAATGGTCTGGGACACATGGCCTGGGTGGCTCCCCAAGGAAAATAAAGGGTAGTTGTCATAGAAAGGGGACACGCTGGACAACCAAAACACTAAACGTCCACCTAAGCTTATTCCTACTGCTTTAACCTCTGTGATGTCCCTCAAAACAAAACTGAAAGAAACCCCAGCTTTTTTTTAAGAAGGCTCCACACCCAACATGGGGCTTGAACTCATGACCCTGAGATCAAGAGTTGCACGCTCTGCTGACTGAGCCAGCCAGACGCCATCCCAGCCTTTTCTGAAGGCTTTATCTGAAAGCAGACTATGGCAGAGCAGATATGAAGAGATCGTTTTTCTCTGGGGTGTGGTTCCATGATTAACAGCACCGGACTCTCTATTTTTAGGCAACTTAATTTGGAAGAGTGCCTCTGCAATACACATATTCTTTTGTATCGCGTGGGCTGTCGGCTTGGCCTGCCACCTCTGGCTTCACTCCCAACAGAACATCTTACATGAGGAAGAAGGCAGGTGAGCCGTGACTTTACTTCTGCTCCTTGGAAGGGGTGGGGTAGAACTGAGAAATCTGTTTCTCTGTAACCCCTTATCCGCACCACGATGACTCAGCTCCCCCAACTACACCCTGAGGAGCAGGGGAGATATTAGCTCCTTGATAAGCTGAAGAAGCAGGAAATGAGCCAGCACCAGGTACCACGTTCCACAACCACGGCCAGAGGCAGTCAGCACACGCGTTATATTACCGTCAGGCAGTTGACCTTGGCTTCTTACAGTGAACGAGCAAGGACGCCATACAGTACTACTCAGTCCAGAATGCTGATCATTCCTTCAGCATTCTGATTTAGTTGTGGTTCTGGCCAAAATCTTCTCTACAAGTGTGATCGGCCACCTCAGAGGTCAGTTAAGTCAACCTCTGTCAGCCTTGCCCGGCTACGTCCCATGTTATCTCCTCCCTTTGCCAAGGCCATGTGTTCCTATTTCATCACCTCTTCCTTTGCTTCCTCCCACCCTTGACTCCCTGGCCTCACGCATAGCCCCTTTTCCTTCCTGTCCATCCTACTGCTAACACTAAGATTTAGAGACGTAGAAGGTAATCATCCCTGGCAAGGTGCTACTTTGTTAGAGGCCCTAATCCTTGGGAAACTGGAGAGCAAATCAGATTCGGTCTGCCCGTGGGATCATCAACCCAATGGGTTGAATCACTTCCACCAACTTGAGGCCCATGAGTTATGGTGGGCTTCTAGTGGTACCATGGCCAAATATGACTTTTCTACTCTATGTAAAATATGTGTGCTTTTAACACATACTTCTAGAAGCATATACCCACCCCAAAACCATTAGTCTGACTCATACTACAAATCATTCCTCTCCCCTAAGATGTGACCCAATCTCTGGCAGCAGATGCTCCGTATTTATGGATCTGAGTTCATCCTGTCTAACACTGAACACTCTAAAACAATGTAAAATTGATGCCTGATAAATCAGGGATAGTTTTCTTGGTTGTACTATATTCCTTCTAATGACCTGAAATAAGTGATTTATTTGTGTTTTTTGTTTTGCTGGGTTTTTTTGTTCACTTAGAAGTTGGGGAACAGGGATGGAGCTCACATCCGTCTCATAAGATAAAACCTATTTTCATATAAGGCGTTAAGCTATCTGAAAAAAACTAACTTTTGAATCATGGCCAGACTTGAAAATATTCTGTAGATGCTGTGTATCTTGGGAGAAGGTCATTCAATAATCAGCAGAGGCTAGTGGTCATGGGAGAGAATGGAATGATATGTATCTCACTCGTAGCTACTTCAAAAATCTGAAATGTGTGTTATTTTATAGGGAGCTGTTTGGTCTGGTGATTATCACAGTATGGATGGGCCTATGTCACAGTTCATCAAAGTAAGTTTTCAACTCATTAGCTAAAATCAGGCGTCTTCAAGGTTGGTCAGATCAGATAGGCAAGAGAAAGTATTGACATCCATATGCAAACAAGAATCTCTTGAAAGAAATCTTTCCTTTTCTCAAGGAAAGCCAATGGTAGTTGAATCAGAGGTTCATGATCACCCACACTTTTCTAAATGCCAGTTTCTGATGTGGCCCAGTGTAATAGGGGGCTGTCAGCCAAAAGGGTGTTCTTTAGGGAGAGGGAAAATGATCTCACAGAGAAGCTTAGAGATTTACAAAAGCATGAAGAGCAAAGAAAATATAAAAGTGTGGGAACATATAGATGAATATTAACTTTATAAAATAGTAGTAATAATGTTTCGTGGGGCTTAAACATGTAAAGAATAAAAATACATGACAACAGTAACATATAAGAAAATAAACAGAGTGAAAGTGTTCTAAGAACCTTGAAACAGCAAATTAAACCCAAAGAAACAAGAAAATAATCATAAAAGCAGAAACCAATGAAATGAAAACTCAACATAAAAAATGGAGGATTCAGAAGGCCAAATACTGGCTTTATAAAATGATTCATAGCATCAATAAGCCCTGCCAAGACTACAAAGGGAAAATAATAAAAGTGAGAGCAAGGAAGAGGAAGCAAAAATAGAGAATATCAGGAATGAAAAAGAAAATGTTACTACATATCCAATAGATCTTGCAAAAATCACAAAAGGATATCATGAACAACTCCTTGGAAATAAATCTAAAAATGTAGACAAAATGGATAAATTACTTTAAAAATACAAATTAGCAAAACTGACACAAGAAGAAATTCTCCAGAACAGTCCCATAGCTATTAAAGAAACTGAGTCCTCAATTTAAGTTTTTGCTAAAAGAAAACTCTAGACCAGATGGCCTAACTGGAGAATTGTACCTAATATTTAAGGGAAAAATAATGCCAACCTTTAACAAACACTTCCAGAGAACAGAAAAAGAAGAAACACTTTACAATTCATGTTATGAGGACAGAATAATCTTGATACCAACTTGATAAGAACATTTAAAGGGGGGGGCAAAGAAATTACACAGCAGTCTCCCTTATGACTACAGATTGAAAAATCCTAAACAAAGCATTAGGGAATCATATCCTGCAATATATAACCCAACCACCAAGTTGGGGTTTATTCTAGGAACACAGTTTAACATTCAAAAACCAACCAATGTTTTCTATCACATTAACAGAATAAAGGAAAAAACAAGCTATCTTCTCAATCTGTTCAGAAAGAGCATTTGGTAAGATTCATCATCTGTTCACAAGAGCTGTTGGAAAACAGGTGTAGAAAGGAACTGAACCTGATAAGTGGTATCAGCACCAAAGTTGAGACTCAGTGGTGAGCAGCTGAAAACTTTCCTTCTGAGATCAGGATTGAGAAGGGATTAGCTACCACTTCCACTTCTGCTCAACACTGCTCTAGCTAGGATCATAGCCAGTCCAATAAGGCAAGAAAAAGAAATAAGAGGCGCAACAATTGGAAAAGAAAAACGTTCATTATCCGTGGCTGACAAAAAAATCAAACAATCTAAAAAGTTACTAGAGTGAGTGAGTTTAGCATGATTGCTGCACACCAGGTGAATGTACTGAAACCAAATGCATTTTTATCAACAAGTAACAGAAAATGATAAAAACAAAAAGTTAACCATAAATAATAACATCAAGAAATCAACTCCCTAGGAGTAAATCTAGAAAGAGATAGGCAAAATTTCTATAAATAAGACTGTAAGACACTGGGAGAAATTAAAGACCAAAATAAGCAGAGGGATAAACCTGTACTGGTAAAAGGATAAACTAACGAAAGAGTAGAATCTAGGAACAGGCCCACACACAAGCAGACCCTTGACTTACGACAGAGCTACGTAGAACTGCAGGTGCAGCAAAGAAAGGCAGACTTCTCAACACATAGTGCTGGATCAACGGAAATATATGGACAAACTTTCCCCAGCTAACTTTCATAAACCTCAATTCCAGGTGGATTACAGCTCTAAAGTGAGAAGCACAACAGTTAAGACTTTTAGAGAAGATGACCCCAAATCTCCAAGACCTTGGGGTGGAAAAGCTTTCTTAAACACAACACAGAAATCATTAGGAAAAAAACAATTACAACACTGCCTAATTAATCAGTGACTTCAGTTCCTCAAAAGACATCATTATGTGAGTGGGAAAAGCTATTTGCAATACACCCAAACAACAAAGATTTGCATTAAGAATGAAGAACTCCTGGGGGCGCCTGAGTGGCTAAGTTGGTTGAATGTCTGAGACTCTTTATTTCAGCTTAGGTCTTGATCTCGGGGTGGTGGGTTTGAGCCCCATGTTGGGCTCCATGCTGGGTGTGGAGTCTACTTAAAAAAAAAAAAGTGTTCACCAAATTCAACCTTTGTACTTGTTTCCAAAGCAACCCATTATTTTTATTGGATTTTTATTGTTAAGAATTCCTGTATGTCTTTATAGGAATCCAGTTGGTGGAAGAATTCAGCTGGCGACTGCCGCTGCAATCGCTCTCCTCCCATTTATCTCTTGGATCTACATCTACATAAACAAGGAGATGCGGTCCTCCTGGCCAACTCACTGCAAGACAGTAATTTAAATGAAGTCAAGAATCCTCTTTTTCAAATGAGTATTGTCAATCAATTGTTTATAAACGTGGTTGTAACAAGCCAATTTCCTAGGAGTTTATTTAGGTAATTTGAGCTACTTTTAGAGGTGATAAAAAAAATCCTAAGAACTTTCTGAGGATGCCTACGACACAGCATGGGATTGCATGGGACCAGTAAGAGACGGGGGTCTGACATTCAGTTGTCACAGTGTAGTAAAAAAGGCAACAGAACGAAAGTTCAGAAATGTGAATTCTAACTCAACTTATCACTACCTATATGCCTTGGGCAAATATATGAACCTCCTGGTGGATGTCTTCATCTGTAAAATAGGATTAATACCAGATCTCCTACTCACTTGTACAGTTGCAAGGATTAAACTGGAGAATATGAGAGCACTCCAGAAATACCAAATGCTTATAAGGGGCTACACATGAATAAGACAGAGGAAAGCAGGGTTTGGGTGATAGGATAGACAGAGGTTCAAGAAAGGGCTGTGCCCCTGCACTGAACTCACTGTACAGGACCAGGGCAGCACCATGAACTAAATGGGGATGCCAAATGAACGAGTGTGTCTTAGAGAGGAGAGTTAGGTAGAATAAAGGAATTTGGGACCAAAAGGAAAGAGGCAATATTAAATGCACTGCAAATAAAAAATAAGACCAAAATCTGTACACATTTTTTAAAAAATGAATGTCAAAGGTCACCTAGGGGAGAAGACCGTTTTGGAGCTGTACTCTCCAATGTGTTAACTATAGTACCATAACCATGATGCATACACACACACACAACATGGGAACGTCACTAGGGTGCACACGTATATGACATGATAACATCACATAACCATAACATGTTGCATTGAGCACCTGAAATGTGGCCAGAGAGAGGAAGTAAAATTCTGCTTTTTTCATTTTAATTTTAAAACATGTCAATTCAATCATTAGAAAACTTATAAATGTGTGTGGAACGCTTAGGTGTGTTTGGAACAATTGGACATGTGAATCCACTTCTTTAACTGCAGGTTTTATATCTAAATATAGATCAAGTATTTCCAGTGAAAATGTAATGTCAATGGATGGGTTATTAAATATAAAATAGATCCTGGATTTTAAAGACATAGTACAAAAAGAATGTAAAATATTCTTACATTGATTACATGTTGAAATGATATTTTAGATTTGAGTTTAGATATTTTAGATTTGAGTGTAGATATTTTAGAATTGAATTTAATATAAAATATATCATTAAAATTAATTGTTATCTGTTTCTATTTACTTTGTAAAATGTGACTGCTTTCAATTACTTCTGTGGCTCACATCGTATTTTTGTTGGATGGCAATTTTTTTACATCTACTAGCATCAAACACTGGAGTCAAGATTCCACTTCATGAGATTTAGGAAATATTTCACTCAAAACATATTCATATATATATATCAGGAGAGGGGAAATAAGTCAGGCCATTTGTCTATTTTTACAGCCTTTAATACAATATTACGTATTCTACAAATATTTGTTAAAGGAGGTATGTATGGTTTTTGTTTTACACAATGGCCACTGGACAGGCAAAATTCTCTGTTAAGATTGAGATGAAGGAAAAGGAGAAAAAAATCTAGTCGATATTAAAACAAATAACGTGAAATTTATTTTAAGGGTCAATAAAATACGTATAAAGGATCCCGGGGCTCCAGTATACATTTAGCTTGCATGATGCGCCTGGTTTTTACATCTCTTTTAATGTAACTACCAAAATCACATAGGAAAAAATGGACTCATTTGCAAATTCCATCTAGGATCTACCTGTCCTCCATGTAATGCTTGATTCTGTGCTTAAAAGACAGAAATGTTCCAATTAAAAAAAAAGTGATGTTCCAAATAGACTTTCATCCTATCTGCACCTCTGGTATCACACTATGAATTCTGTGATGATACGCAATTCCTTTTATATATCTATGAGCACGGCCTCCTGAAAGGAGTCTTTATTACTGAGATTGTTGTAGACTCCAGTTCTCAATTGAATTTCAGGAAGCTCGATGTCTCTATTATCCAAGCCTCTGCCTTCCCACCCGTCTTTTTTCTTCCCTCTGGCAGGATCTCCATCAGCCTCTCATTACCGCTGCCAGGACTGAGACACAGATCGAATCACAGCTTCCCTGCTGTCTGACAAGCCCAGCTCTAACTGTGGGCTCATCATTCAAGGCTCTTCACGACACAGGCCTGTCCGCTTCTTGCACTACTTCTTGCCATAACCCAGGCACCTTTCGGTGAATCTTCACAGCGTTACTCCTCACTCCTCAATTCAGCATGCCCTTTAACCTCTGCTGATGCTATTCTGCCCACCTGTCGAAACCATTTTCCTCCTCCTTCAAGTCATCCCTCATCCCATTAAACAAATTTAAACGCCCCTCCACATTCCCAGGCCTTTCTTCCGAATTTGGTATCTATGGATGGTAAGGCTGGTGAATGCAGGGAGCATGTGACAGGCACCTCTCCCGTGGCCCTCGGGGATACCCAGGTCCTGGTCCCCAGAACCCAGGACCGTTACCTTGCATCACAAAACAGACTTTGCAGATACGATAGAGTTAAAGGTCTTGAGATGGGGAGATAAGCGTGGAGGTAATCACAGCTGTCCTGATAAGACAGGCAGAGGGAGGTTTGAAGAGGGCCTTGAGCCAGGAATGGAAGGCAGGAAGCGGGTTCTAGAAACTGGGAAGGGCAAGGAAGCAGATTCTGCCTTGGAGCCCCCTGAGGGGGGACAACACCTTGAGCTCAGCCCAGGGAAAATGGTTCAGACTTCTGGCCTCCCGAACTGTAGGAGAGCACGTATGTGCTGTCTGAAGCCACCAACGTGGTGGCGGATTGGCCGAGCAGCCGCAGAGCACGAACACGCCTCCGCACCCCCAGAGCCTGGGCACTCGGCAGGCACGCTGACGCTGACGAGTACTGCTTTTTTCTCTCTTGATGTTTTTAGGCCCTGAGTCAAATTTTCTCTACACTTCAACAGTCCCTTTGCTATCCAGTAAGTGTTGCCACAAATAAGCCTTAGCACATAGGACAACCGAATTAACGTGCCCCATTTGTCTAGAAAGGGAGTCAAGAGTAAATTCATTTACCCACTGTGGTCTCTAGCTGCTGGAGATGAGCTGCTGCCCAAAGAGACCAGACCAATGGGCACACAGCTGCACTGGCCCTTGGTCTTGCTTTGCTCAGAGTCACAAGGCCACCGTGTGACTTCTCGGGAGGCCCTTCTCATGGCTTCACGTGGGAGAGACTACACATTCACCTGTGAAATAACTTATTTGTTGTTTACACACAGGGATACAAGCCTATAAATGTACAAACATGATGGGTATTCTGAGCAAAATGTCCAACGTTCATTCACACGGCAGGATACACAGAGAAAGTTTACCTGAGCTGATTTTATTTTTTTATTACGAATTTTAAATTACATAGTTAATACACGAATACATCCTCCTTGTAAAAAGTAAAAAAATGTCAGATAAGGCTAAATGAAGTCAGTTTTGAGAACTATACCACCCCCCCTCTGTCTCCTCCCTGGCTGATTCAGGCTGCTTTCATTCATTTTGTTTCCAATCCTCAGCACTGGATAGATTATCCAAAAATGACATTTCAGAGTATCTCATGAGCTAACGCACACTGGGGCCATAAATACATTTTGTTATGCAAATAGAATACTACACAATGAGCCTGAGGATTTGGGGGGGGCGGTAAACAAAAACACAACGCTCAACCACCACTCTCTAGAACGGTAAACAAGATAAATCAGACTAAAACTGGAAAGCGTTTTCCTTCTTATAATTCATAATTCTGTCTGGAACTCGGCCTCTCCCTTTCAACATCATTTTGTCAGGGTAGACATAAACAGTGCCAAAAGCCTGGCTGTCCGGAGCCGTTTCAATAACCCCTTCTAGGTTGATGTGGTGCACACCAAAAGGATCCTCAGAGTAGCCACCATCGTGAGTGTGACCAGCGAAGAAACACACCACACACTTGTGAGACCAAATGACTGCCAGGGCATCTCTGTAATTCCAGGCCAGGCACACACTGTCAGAGGCCTCTGGGTAAATGGGAAGATGGCCTGTTAGTTAAAGAGAAGAAGAGTTAGGAGCCAATTAGGAAATGTCTCTTTCATCAAAACAAATGGCGAAAAACTAATACGCAGAAAAAAAAAAAAAAAGGATACTGCTACTTATTTCAAATAGACTAAGACCAGAGAGAAGCACCAAATAATCCACAGCCACATCTCTGCAGCATACAGAGGGGGGGACAGTCCACCTACACGGGGAGAGGCCACTGTCCAGGCAGAAGCCCTGAGATCCCTACAGCCTACAGTGTCTGAAGAGACACCAACCCCGAGAAAAACTGAGGGCATCCTGTGCAGAACGGTCCGCGAGGGTGGCCAGAAGCCAGGTAGATGCCGTGCTGGAGTCCAGTCTCTTGAACACGAGTGCTGGGTACACAGAAAGAGGTACCCCTAAACTTGAGAACAGTTTAGGGATGGGTCATGGGTTAGAGGTCATTTATAGAGACACTCAGTGCTTTAAAACGGATTCGTGCCACTTTAAACGCCTCCATGAGATCCTGGGAGCCGGAGCCATTTTACAGATGAGAAAAGCAAGGTAAAGCAGGGAGTATTTATACTCGGTCCCACAGGACATACATGGAAGTAGAGCCAAAGGATTTCGAATTCCTGACGCCAAGACACACATGAGGTCACGTCATGTCTCACTCTGGAGCGCGGGCACAAATCTCCCTCGGCTTTGCTTCTTGCCCTGAAATCACTTTCCTGTTTTGTTACTATTTACTTGTTACTGAAATTTATTCTGAATTTTTCTTATGAATATTTTTACTGTTTAATATCTATCAGTTTGTAACACAAGTTACAAAGGGGGGTGTTAACAGATCCCTAAAGAGTCAAAGGAGTCAGAAGAACTTATAAGTGTGTGTGCACGCGCACGCACACACACACACACACACACACACACACACACACACACACAACCACTCTTGAAGCCGTGATGACAGCTCAGAGTCTAAAGGGGCCGGCAACTCTCCAGATCGAGAGGCCACACTGGACTCCTGACACAGTGACCTGCTCCCCCTCCTTGAAACACTGGGCTGCCAGGACACCACCAGTCCCCCTTGACTTCCTCCAACCTCGATGGCCACGAATTCTCACTCCCCTCCGCGGGCTCCTAATCTCCCCCACTTCCTACTGGGAGTGCCTGAATGCTTGGTCCTTGGGCTCCACTTCCCTATTGACACCTAATGGCCTGGTGACCTTGTAACTTCTCGAATCTAGTATAAAGTGGCTGGTGATCTAGTAAAGTATCGAACGTCTCCGACATTCTTTCCACTCCCACATGTTTATACCCAGCCCAGACTTCCACTCTGAATTTCAGACCCAAACACCCAAACTGCTGACTCAACATCTCCACGGATGCCTGATGGGCGTCTGAAACTTAACCCTTCCATGGCCGAACTCCAGAACTCCCCACCTGGCACCCCCTCCTGCGGCAGTGTCCCGTACGTCAGCGAACATGTCAGCAAACAGCATGCTAGCCTTCCAACTGCATGGCCAAAACCCCACAGGTGGAGGCAAAATGACCTCTCAGTCCCTAAAATGCAAAGTCAAAGAGCAAACTAAAATGAAAGAGAATCGCCATTAGCCACTTAAAACTTTGCTACAGAAAACCTGACGCACTCAGTTGACAAAGGTTTGTTCATCCGGGTTCTGGGCTTACAGTGAAAGGGAGGAATTTAAGAGGCGGCTAATGTAGACGGGGGCCCTGACGGACAGGGCGGGAAAGGAGATGGGAGGGCCTCGAGTCTCAGCCAGAATCACACGCTACTGACACAACTAGGTCATTTAATCTCCCAGTCTCCCGATCTTTGAACTAAAAGGGTTGATGATAAGACGTGTAGGTCCCTTTCAGCTCCAGTATTCTCTGGAGTGACAGGCACAGCCTGACGGTGGGAAGCCAAACAGCAGAGACACATCGAGAAGTGTTCCGGTTCTAGAGACCACCTACGGTAGCGCCAAAGAGGGTCACAACGTGCGATAACCGCCGGGGAATCCTGTACTCTCCGAGCCTGGGATGACACCTGGAATTCCCATGACAGCACACACACTCCTACTCCATCTACACGTCTGCCCCACATCGGGGAAAGATTCGCAAGTATTTATGGAAATATACTTTTAGATCATCAACTATCAGAAGAGCTTGTCATTTTCAAGGGGTTTTCACATTTGTAATTCCATTTGGTGCAATCCAGAGAAAAACCGCAGTTTGTAGGTTCAACATTTACGCAGACTCACACAGCTCACAGAAGCAAATGCACACAGACCAGCCTCCCGTCCTTGGGACCCCAGGCACGGTCCTCTCCGTCGTTCTGCCACATCAGTTCTAAAGCGAGGATCTAAACTCAGTGCCCAAACCAAGTACACCAGCCACACTGCAAATCCAAATTCAGGCCCCCGTGTGCACACACCTGCAGCTGAGTGTATGTTAAGCACCCCGATTCGTATGACCTGTGATGACAGCGTGTCTGGAAAAGACATTCTAGGTGGAAATAACAGCAATCTTACTTCCTTGCGAACACATGGCAGAGAGTCTAGAACCGAAGTACTCACTGCCAGGTGAGTCTCTAACGCGTGTCCTATTACGAGCTTCGCTTCCAACTAGACAGCAGAGGCCCCCGGCCGGCAGCCACCACACCGACGGGCAGGTGTCCTGAGGCTGAGGTTGGGTATGGGGCCTGGCCTGAACTGCTCACTCAGATATCACAGTTGACCCGTGAACAAAGGTTTAGACTGCGCGGGTCCACTTATCCACACGTTTTTACAGTAAATACAGAAAATACAGTGAATGTATTTCCTCTTCCTTGTGATTTTCTTAACGTTTTCTTTTCTCTAGTTTACTTATTGTAAGAAGGCAGCGTATAATACACACAACGTACAAAATATGCATCAACCAACTGTTATCGGTAAGGCTTCTAGCCAACAGTAGGCCATTTGTAGTTAAGTCTCTAGAGTCAAAAGTTGTACGTGGATTTTCGACTGCGGTGGGGGGGGGCAGCACCCCTAACCCCCACACTGTTCAAGGGTCAACTGTACTATGTAAAATGATCCCATGTGCTGGAATTCCACTCGGAAACCCAAAAGGCCAACGTACAGGCACTAACACATGGCAAGACGTTTTTTCTATTTTACGGTTCTTTCCTGACCCAGCTGTAAATGTCAATCTTATACTCAGGTTCTCAATAAAGAAAGGTAAGCATTCATTTGACAGCAAGAGGACACCACGACATAAATATTATTAGTACACTTTTGAACCCCACTTTCCCATTCTCTAAAATGCTGGCGTAATCAAGTAATTTAAATACTTACTCACAATCACCACTTTTTCCTGGTTTGTGTCAGAGAACGTAAGAACTTCATTCAACCAGTTCAGCTGCTCTTGGCTGAATCCTCCATTAAACTGGACAAACTGGGGCTCAGAAAGTCCTGAAATGAATGCAGTATGTCAGACCCATCCAATGTCAGCTTCTTCCTCCTTTGGGCATGCACACTTGGCTAATGTGGGGACACCTGTACTTTTCTGTAGGAATGTGCGGCAGCAGTTGACTTAAAATAAGAAACCACAAGAATTTACAGCAACCCAGACAGATAAATGCCCTGTACCCACTCAACTGCTTACCTCGCTAGCTCCGTGTTACACTGAAAACAAAACACAGCCTTCTGACTGTGTCCACGGGCCACACAAAGTCACCTTGTGCCCCACTGGCCTCTTCCTGAGTCCTTTAATGATGCTAACATGTCACTCCACTCACGCTTTTCCATCTGCCCCCGTCTCTGTCCTGAATACTCCGCCCCCCCCACACTTCCCAAGGATGATGACTCCTTCCAATCATTTAGGTTTCTGCTTAAATGTTTTTCTCCCAGGAGAGACCACCTCTGACCAGCTAAGCTAAAACACTACCCTGAGTCCTTTTCTTTAACTTTACACATAATTTTCTCGGTAGCATTTATTGCTGCGGACGTAATTCTATTTGTTTCATTTATGGTCTGTCCTGCCCGCCTACTTCTCTTGCTTCCTCCACTCCATCCATCAAAAGATAAACAAAGGTGACACTGTCGGCATTGCTTCCGGCTCTGAAGAGCTAGCCCTCGAAAAAGGGCCCGGCCCAGAACAGGCATTCAGATACCCGTTAAATAAATGAATCTTGAACCAACAGCAGCCAATCCATGCACCGGGAGAAATCCTGACCCTGAACAACAGTGACAATATACTTTTACCTTAATCATCCATCTTCCTGCTGAATAAAAGGTAGCTGAAGAATGGAAAGACAATGTATTAGACTCTCAGCTCAAAGGAATAATTCACCTTGCGGACTATTCAACTCCGAATTTGGATTGTGCTCCTTCAGTATCTTCAGACACTGCTGGTATTTTGGAGAGGACTGATCCACGCCTAAGACGCTCAAGTCGTAAGCATCCAGTAAAATGAACCGGAATTGAGGGAATGGGACAAAGTGATAAGCATAGTAATCCTCCGAAGGCACGGTCTCGGGATGGTGCACAATCTGGTCTTCTAGAAACTTTGTGTTAAGCTTGGAATTTGTTAGGTAGTTTCTGCTGAAGTTATAGAACTCGTGGTTCCCCCACGTGTGATGAACGGGGACTTTAAGCATCTGGAAAGTGTTCATAACAAGTTCGAGCGACTTTTCGGACACCTGGTACTGTGCGTTATACCCGTCAATGATATCCCCCAGCTGGAGCACGCAGCGGGGCGGGCTGCCCTCCGTGTTCCAGTGCTCAATAGCACTCCGTAAGTGAAGCAGACTGTGTCTATAGTACCTTCGTCTGTTTCCTTGGAAGTTATAGCCATCTTCTAAATCAGCGTACTGGATGTCTGCGATCACGCCAAAGGAGAAGAGAACTTCCGAATTCTCACTCGGGGTTCCAGGGTCAGGCTTATCGTCCATAACCTTCAAATGGGTTTCTAAACAAAATAAAGAACATAACTACACTATAAACATCTTACTTTTCTAAATGGGCTGCAGAGGATGGTAAAGTATTAACAGTTAATCCGCCAGGTCACGTGGTAGAGAGAAAAGCACATGGGCCTTAAAGTCCAATTGTCCTACAGCCAAAGTACCGAGTCTTTGAAACAGTTCAGTTTTCTCATCTGTAAAATAACCTCTATTCTTCAGAAGAGTAATTTACAAAAGGGTATTACCCTATTAATGAACAGGTATTCTAAATCCAGAAAAGTCAAATTCACATCTGGTAGAATTTGTAATTTTTAAGAAATACACACTAGTTTGTTACACACTTACATATACATACACATAGACACACACACACACACACACACACAGTACTTTCTTCCACAAACACCAAAATAATTCTATCAAAACTTCAGGATTCTTTTTACAAAAAATTACATATTACACTCATTCATAGTACTTTATACATTAGATTCCCACTACAGATTATTTCATGTCAGGCTGGATCTTTTGTCTTCTTTGGTGGGTAGGTCACTTGAAAGAACTTGCTCATATTTTATATCTGGGATAACGGGGTAGGAAATGAAGAAAAAGGGGAATCATTTTAAACAAACAAAAACTAACTATAATATTAATGTGACTATCTTCATTTCTGACAAATGGTTCCTGATTCTTCAGTTGTTGGATTCCAATCTGAACCAGCTTTTCTTAACATGAATCTTAACTACCCTGTCCCCAAAACCAAAATGGAAAACACGTCATCTTTTCTTCTCACATGTGATCTGCGCCCTGCCACACTAGCCAAGAATAAGGGATTTAGACCTGAAAAGCTATTGTTTTACTAGATTGTTTACAATCTAAATTTATAATCATTTCTAATGCCTCAAAAGAGCCAAGAACACTAAAGATTAAAAATAAAAACCAGGGGGGGCGCCTGGGTGGCTCAGTCGTTAAGCGTCTGCCTTCAGCTCAGGTCATGATCTCAGGGTCCTGGGATCGAGCCCCGCATCGGGCTCCCTGCTCCACAGGAAGCCTGCTTCTCCCTCTCCTGCTCCCCCTGCTTGTGTTCCTGCTCTCGCTGTGCTTTTCTTTGTCAAATAAATAAATAAAATCTTTTAAAAAAATAAAAAATAAAAATAAATAAAAAAAAAACCAGGGGCGCCTGGGTGGCTCAGTCCGTTAAGCATCTGCCTTTGGCTCAGGTCATGATCTCAGGGTCCTGGGATCGAGGCTTCCAGCTCATCGGGAAGTCTGCTTCTCCCTCTCCCCCTCCCCCTCCCCCCTGCTTGTGCTCTCTCTCTCATTCTCGCTCTCTCTTGCTCTTTCTCTCAAATAATCTTTAAAAATAAAATAAAAACCAAAGGCCATGATCCTAGAAGATCAACTATTCTTATTATAAAGTCTACAGTACTACACTGTGCTGTGGGATCGAAGCATATTAAAGCCTCGCTGTTTCTAAAAAAACTTCATGTGGAATTTCTAAAATTACTTCTCGACTCCTGGCCTCCAGCAGCCCACTACAGCTACCGAGTTCTCTTCAATCACCCACAGATACGTGAAATCCTAGCTGACGGAGCACTGCTGTCCGAGGCGGGGGTGACAAACTCCACAGCCGGCAAGAGGGCCGGGTGGCAACCTGACTTCCTTGAGAATTAGGCCTCTTTTCATTCTGAAACTGTTGTCACGAGTGACACACATTCTATGTGATCCACCCAATCGTGAGCTTCAGCCACTTTCCTCTCTTCCTTAATCGGGTTGTGTATAACTAGCCCTAACAAAGGTATAAAGCAGCATTAGAAAAAGGCTGGAAATCCTGAAAAATGGCTTGGTGTTCTGACACTTTTTTTTTCATTTGCTTGTTTCGTCCTGCAGTCCCCATCTGAAAACCCAGTAGATATCAAGCCAGCTGATATGTCTCAGGGTGGGCGAGATCATCTGATTTGAAGGGTGAAGAACTCAGATACGATAAATATAGAATTCATCTAAGTTACACGAAAATCTGTAGTCTCACTAGGTTTCAAATGTTTGTGATTCAAAGTACAGATTAATAGGAGATTTCAACCAGAAGTTAACTGGGTACATGTATCACTGGAACATTATTACCAAAGCTTAAGAGAAAACAGTTTCTGGGGAGGCTATTATCCTTTGCCAAATGAACTTGTTTGTTTTCGTCTTTAAACTCAGAGACTTTAAGGTGATAATCTGTACTACAGATCTCTTAAGGGGGAGCTTTTAGTCCCAGTTAATCTGATCTTCTAGGAAAAGCTATTATTTGTGCCTGCCTAGCCAGTACTCATCTCCTGTTCATCTGGTAACAGCACGCCCTGGTCTCCCTAGGCATCTATACAATCCTCGCTCTCGGTGCCTGTGCTGTGACCTTCACCCCCTGGCTGTGCAAGTGTCGGAAAGGGCACACATGTGACCCTGGCCTGGCCTGTAAGCGCCCAGTTTCCCTCTGGTCAGTTCGGGGTAAGCATATAACCCACACCAGAGACAGTGAGCATCAGCGCAGGGGCTTTTGCTGCAACCACTTGTGCGAAGCTGACGACAAAGGCCTGAGCTGCTGGGGAAGGTCACCTGAGAAGGAAGGAAGCATATGTGAATGATGCAAAGAAGTCCTGGAAACATGAGTTGAACACCTGGATCCACCTGTCTCTGTTAGAACTGCTCTTGGTCATTGAGTTCTACCGGCCATTAAATTCTCCTCTGGGGCGCCTCGGTGGCTCAGTCGGTTAAGCGTCCAACTCCTGATTTCGGCTCATCGCATGATCTCAGGGTCATGAGATCGAGCTCCACGTCAGGCTCGGTGCTCAGGACAGAGTCCACTTGGGATTCTCTCTCCCTCTCTCTCTGCCCCTCCTCCCCCTTGTGCTCCTACACGCTAGCTCTCTCTCAAATAAATAAAACCGTAAATATATAAACAAACAAACAAACTCACTCTCCTCTGAGTCAAACCAAACTGAACTAGCTCTAAGATTCCTGTCGTATTATACAAAAAGTCCCATCAGATACACCTTCCACTGGAATACAGTTCAATTTAGAAAAACTTAAGGGTAAACTAAGATTTGCCAATCTTTTAAAGAAAATTAAGCAATGTGCAGAGAAGCAGCAAGGGCCACACACTTCAAAACAGTAATGTGTTTTGGGGTAGAAAAGAGATCTGCAATGTCGAAGACATATGGCTTTTAAAAATAAGGCTAAGGGCAGGGAATATACAGTTTTATGAAATAAAGAAATTATTTTTTAAAACAGAAGTGTAAACTGATACTGCCATCTGTTAAGAGAAAGATATGAAGCAAGGAGGAGGGACAAGGCCACATGCAAGGAAAGACCGTGAGGATCAGAAGTGAGTTAGGCGGGTCCCAAGAACTCAAGTGGGCAGGGAACAGATTCTCCTGACTAGTTCAACATCTTTTATTGTATGGTTCTGGGAGGTGCCAGGGAGCTCAGAAAGACTGGTCCTGGTGGCCAGAGAGATAAAAAAAACTCAAGACACCGCCCATGGGGAAACGCACAATTAATAAACATGCCAATGCCATGAACTTTTCAAAATACCCTCCATCCTCCACCAGACACACATGGGTACGAGGTTCACTCTCGCTGCTTTTATGTGGGTTTCAAGATGTCTATAGTACGAGGTTTTTAAAAAGTATTTTTAGAGAAGATACAGTCTGAACGGATTAGAAGACCTAAAACCTAAGACCTCTGAAAAGAAAGGAAAATCCCAAGTTTTACGTGAACTTTGTTCTGAAAGTCTGGAGCGCACCATTATATGTGAAGTTACCTAAGTTGTAGTTAAGAGGCAGTGGGACGGCTGCTGAAAGCTTTGAGACTGAAAACCTGGAAGGGAATTTTAGTCCCAGTTTTTCCTACAGGGAAACAACTCATCGGCACTTGTGAGATTCAACTAGCATATACTGTACAATAATCTACTTTTATAAATCGTAAAGCACTACCTACGTGTTATTTTTTAATTATCTGAAAACATATCTGCCTAGTGAACCTCCAGATAACTGAAACTCCTGCAACATTTTATAGAACAAAATAGTATAGAAAACTTCACCAGAGTTTCAAAAATTCTATTAATGAACTCCTACAAAAATTCACAAAGATTTCCAAAAATTCCAACAGAAAGTCATGGTGCAGGATGAGCAGCCAGCAGTTTGTGAATACCTCCTTCGGCATCAATGATGTTTAACCATAGGAAGAAACACCCAGGGATGCTTATTTGCTGGAAACTTGCTACAAGATGATACTAATAAAACTTCCGTAATAAGATGGCAGAAGGCCGAAGCTCCTTGTAGAAGCCTCTCAAGCATCTACGATGAATTAGCAAATGAAGACAGTCCTACACTCTTGTCAAAGGAAAACGAAGGGGTGGGAGGACACAGCAGGACATGAGTAAGGAGAGATGGTCAAAGGGAGCTACTGCAACAGAAAGACGCCCAGGCCTAAGCCAGAAGCATCTCAGGGAAGGGGGCAGGTCAGGTAAGCAAAGCCTTTCTATGCAGAGCCCATGGGACAGGCGGCCCTGGAAAGGAAAAGGGGGGGGGGGGGGGTAGTGGGAGCAGCCTGGACTTTTAATTGTGCTAAGTACTGCAATGACAGGAAGGTTGAGGCTGGAAATGTTTGTGGCAAGGGACAGGGGGCAGAAGCAGCCAACTTACAGTGCTGGGAAGGTCACACAAAGTTAGGGCCTAGCTGTCCCCGTCAAGACAGCCTGGAGTTACCGCAAGCACAAAATCTGACTGGCCTCATCACTATGGACAGAACAAACATCGGATGATATTATGTATATTCTGTCTGTTCCAAAAAAGGTATCTATATTGAAGGAAAAAAACTCATTTGCCAATCCCGGCGGTTTAAAAGTAGTAATGAAAGTGACAGGTTTACGCTAGACATCGTTTTAGGTATCTTTTAACGCTAGATTTCACAGGTCGGAGAAATCAGGCTCAGAGGTGTTATCAGCAACTCATCCCACGTATAGTCACAAAACACCTCCTTTGAGTCAGGAACGGTTTTAGAAGCTAGTATTTTACCTAATATTATACACTTAATATGAAAAAGTTGTATAAAAATGCTTTGGTAAACAAATTAAGGATAAACCTGGTAAAAGAATCACTTTGGCAAATGAAATTTAACAGACCAGCTAAAAACAACACTGAACTTTAATTTATACGACTGACATCATTAACATCCAGCGGAGCGATGAGAAAGGTGAACAAAAACTGTATATGCTCATCGCCTGAACGAGTAAGGTATTTTTGTGTCTTTCTGGCAATTGGAAGAAAAACTTCCCCCGGGGCAAAGAAATACACAGACAGAATTGGGTTAAAAAAAAAAAAAAATCTCACCCACGGGTAACCTCGGGACAGAAAAATCAGTTTGACTGAGAACGATGTGAAGTGCCCCATGTCCTCGGAGCAGAACTTCCAGAAAATTCCAGGTCACCTCGGGAAGGAAGAAACGTGGCTATCCGCAGAGTCCGGCTGGACTGCTGGGGAGGAGCCCACCTACTTGGCCAGTTACGCCGGCTCCCGTCCCACGAGCACTCGGGCACGAGCCGCTGCTTCTGATCAGGGGGAGCTCCGGGATCTGAAGTCAGGGAAGAGAATGAGGCTGTTTTCCTGCCCGCTCTGTCTGCGTTTCGCCAGCGCGGAGGCGGGCGGGCGAGGGCAGGCGTTAAGGGTGCAGACACGCTGGGAGGAGCACACGGCAAAGAGGACGCGCGTGCAAGCCCACCTTCGCCAGCCAGGAAGCAGCAGCCCACGGACGCTCTGCGCCCAAGAATACGGGGCTGTCCCCGCAGGAGACGCGGTCCCCGGTGAGGACCTCAGCCGCCAACCTCAACCCTGGAAGGCCCAGCGCCGAGGGCAGCCGGCGAGGGCGTCCTAGGACGCGGGGGCCCGGCCGACTGACTCAGGGAGGGGACCCGGCGCAGAACCGGCTACTTCGTGCGGAGCTGCCGCTCCCCGCGAGGGGACAGCGCCCGGGGCTCACCGCCCCAGCCACTCCAAGGACGCCGGTGCGCAAGTCCCCAACGGGCCGAGACGACGTCAAGTGCGACGGGCCCGCCGGCACCCCCGGAGGGAGGCAGCGGGGTCCGCGCCCTGCGGCTCCGGGCCGGCCTCCAGGCGGACGACGGGGCGACGCGGGCGGGGACCGGGGGAGCGGGGCTCTCCCGGCGGCGACTCCCGCGCCCGCCCCGCCGCCCGCCCGCGCCGCGAAGCCCCCGCCCAGCCCCGACCGGGCCCGCCTCCAGACGCGAGGAACCACCTACCGCGCGTCGGCTCCACAGCCGAGGACTCCCTGGCTACCGGCTGGGCGACCTCGCCACCAACGAGTTGAGCGGAAAGAGCGGCCCGCAGCGACTTCCGGAGGAAGTGGAAACGGCGCCGGAAGTCGGGGGGCGGGTCAAAGGAGGCGCGGTCCCCCGAGTGCATGGCGGGGCTCTGGCTGGTCCCCAGCCCCAGCATGCGGCTTCCGGGGGGCCGACTTTGGCGGCTCCTGCCTCACGGGCTCGGCTGGGCCCCGGCGGAGGGGGCCGCCAGAGTCTGGCTGAGGCAGCTCGGCACGCGGCGAGAGGCGGCGTGGCAGACCTCGGAGCTGGCTCGCAGCGGCCGGGGAAGCCGGCCCTTGAGCACGGGGATGCCGCCCCCTCCAGGGTCGTCCGGCCCCGAGCCCAAGGGCCGCAGAGACCCCATGCGCCCCTCCAAGCCCGGGGTGAGTGCACACCTGCAGCCCTCTCTTTGCTCGTCGCCCCTGCACTCCGCCCTACGGCCTCCCCGTCCCGCTTGGTGGTGACCTCGGAAATGCTCCCCAGCTCAGCCTTACCGGCGGGGGTCGCACACTCTCCTCCCTCTTTTCCCTTGCTTCGCCCGTAGTCCAGCCGGAAAGGGAGAACCTGAGAACTGACGCCTTCCCCACGCGGCTGGATTCTCGGGCTTGCGTTTTAGTTTTGCGTCCCCTTCTCCCAGAATACCCCGAAAATAGGGTTCGGGTTTTCCTGGGGGTCTCGGCCTTAAGTTGACCACGATTGAGGAGTCAGAGCATGTTCATTTCTGTCACGTGAACCCCCTTTAGAGGTTCGGTGTGTATGTTGAAATTGAGCAAAATGTGGGTCGTAGTTGCGTGCAGGGTATGCCTTTTTCTTTGGTTTCTCCCAGGTTCTAGTTCTGACCCCCACTACGCCCTAGTGATGGGTAAGAGAAGTGGGCTTTAGAGGCTGGGGGAGGAAGGTTAATCAATGAGGCCGAGGGAGTCGACATCTTACTAACCTTGGGACTTGAAAACGAGGGAAAAGGAGTAATTTGCAAGAAGCTCCATTTCTACTTCGGCTTTGTTACTTCTGGAAGCCAGAGTTAGGTCAGCCTCCCGAATTTTATTTATGTTCCCAGTATCAGCACAATCACATAATTAACTGGTTTTCAAATCAGCAGTTGGGAGTCAGGGTCCCACTTAGTAACAGTCGTGGGACTTGAGCTTTGGGTGTCTTTCACATGAAATGCACTTCAGGACTTTCTTTCCCCTTGGGAATGAATGCTTCTGTAATTGTGATCACAGCCCAGATGTAAGTGCGCCCAGACTCTGTTGGTAGTTTTTCACCCCAGAGTAAAGTGGAAACATTGTACATATTTAACAGAATCAAGACCTGTATTTATGTATATTAAAAGCCACATAGTAAATTTAGTATGAAATGTTTGCATCTTACTAGTGTTTTTCTTTGAAATCTGTGCCCCAGTAGCCGGTTTCCTGGAAGTCTTTGGCATTCACATTTGCAATTGGTGGAGCTTTATTGGCTGGAATGAAGTACTTCAAGAAAGAAAAGACAGAGAGTAAGTAGATATCTATCCTCCTGTCAGCTTGAAATAAAATCCTTTTCTAACATCTTTTATTTTGTTTTTAAAATTCTTATCTTGAAATAATTTTAGATGAACAGAATACTTATAAAGATGGCATAGAGAGGGGCGCCTGGGTGGCTCAGTTGGGGCGCCTGGGTGGCTCAGTCGTTAAGCGTCTGCCTTCAGCTCAGGTCATGATCTCAGGGTCCTGGGATCGAGCCCCGCATCGGGCTCCCTGCTCCGCAGGAGGCCTGCTTCTCCCTCTCCCACTCCCCCTGCTTGTGTTCCCTCTCTCGCTGTGTCTCTCTCTGTCAAATAAATAAATAAAATCTTTAAAAAAAAAAAAAAAAAGATGGCATAGAGAGTTCCTATGGACCTTTCACCTGGCTTCCCCTACTGTTAACAAATTATATAACCATGGCTCATTTATCAAAATTAAGAAATTAAAATTGGTGCAATACTCTTCACTTGATTTGGAATTCGCCAGTGTTTTGTCTTTTATCTGGTCCAGGATCCAGTCCAAGATACCCTGTCTAACAGTATGAAAAGACTTACTGTGGACAGGTTTGGAGGTGGGTGGTGAAGCCCGGAGGGTACGGAGATGACCAAGATGCATTCCAGCCATTGAGGTGCACATGACAGGGAAGCAGACACAGAATCAAAGGATTTCACTAGATGAGGTTCTGCCAAGCCGGGGGGAGCCCAGGATGCTCCGAGGGCCGAAGAAGGGCCAGCCCCTACTGCAAACTACTGAGTATCAGCAGAGGGAGAGGCCAGAGGCTGACCACAGATGATCAGAGATTGGGAGAACGTGGTCAGGGGGTGCCAGGAATGGCTTTGGATTAGCACGGGAAGTGTTTAGACATTGTTTGCAAGAACTTTATACTTCAGTGAATCGTCCGGGCTTTTAAGATTTGGTTTAAAGGTTTCCAGTAAACCTTTAAAATATCACTTAAATCGGTTTGGGTTCTTTAGAGTCTCTTTTGATGCCATGATACAAAGGATGTGTTTAAATCTGCAAGAATTCATAGGCTTTAGAATCTTAGCGATGTAAGATCCGTATCGACAAGTAGATGTGTTTCTTTTGTATAACAACCAGTGTTTTATTGATGTGATTTTCATACTCTAATGAGAAATTAAGTTCCTTTAGTTTCACAAAGAAACAAATCTGAGAAGCTGGGAAAGTAGGGGCAGACAGTTCTGGGATATGCAAACTTTTGACTTTAGTTTGGAATTTCGCCTGCAATAGTATTTGTTTAATAAAGAAAATTATTATGAAACTATTGAAAGTACTTCTAAATTATCTGAGAGCATTTGCTGACATGACGCCTCATTAAATGCTTCACTGTGTACATTTTACAAACAAGTACGTTCTCCCAACATAATCATAATGCAGCCGTCAAAATCAGAACATTAACATCGACATATTAACTGCCGTTCAGCCTTCAGACCTTATTCAAGTGTTGCACCTTGATGTTCCTTATCGCAAAAGGATCCGGGTCAGAACCATTCTTGTACCTACTTGTCTCTTTAGTCCCCTTCCATCTGTAGCAGTTTCTCGGTCTTGGTGTGACTTTCATGACCTTGAAAACTTTGTTATTTTGTAAAATGCCTCTTAGTTTGAGTTTGTCTGATTTCCTCACGATTAGATTCAAGTCATGTCATTTTGGCAAGGATATCACAAAAAGTGATGCTGTGTTCCCACTGCTGCTAGTCTGGTACCATGTGATTTCATTTTGTCACATTACTGGTAATGTTCGTTGATCATGCATGAGTCAGCCTTCTCTACCGAAAACGTAGTTAACATATATTTTGTGGTGTGTATTTACATATGTAAATATTCCAGTCCCCACCAAACTCTCCGTGCATGTATGTCCATACCAACTTGTGCTTTCCTATTTATTCCGAGAACTGTAATCCATATTCTCTTTATTTTGATGCTCAGATTGTCCCACATTGGTCCCTGGGAGTCTGAGCAACTTCCTGTTCCTTTTGACCTGCCTCCAATGTTGAGTTCTTCCTTAAATCTGGCTCTTGTACTTCCTCTTCCGTGGCCCCAATACCAGCCATTTCTCCAAAAAGCCCTGTTTCCTTTTAGTGGAGGATGATACTTAGAAGTCAGGAGACGGGCTCATCGCTTCTGGGTTGTGTTTGCTCCAGGGTCCTCTCCGTGGACTGAGCTAGAAACTAGATGTATGTACTTACATCTCCATTTATTTCTGTATCTGTAAGTATCTCAGCCACAAGTTCACACGGGCACCTGCAGTGTCGGCTCGATGCTACAGGGTGCGTTCTGATTCTCTCCGTCCATCTTTCTACCTCTTCTGCCATGTGTGACCCTTACCTTTAATCTGCTTATTTATGGTTCATCCCTTGTGTGTAACTAAGGTCCCATGGCCCCTGTCCCTGCCCCACTCAGATGCCCGCCTCGGGACACTCAGGCTAAGACTCCAGACGGCAGCCCCCACCCTGGTCATGGCCACGCCTCACGACTTGGCTGAATTGTTCCAGAAGAGACAGCAGCATCTTTACTGCTTTTTCTTCTTGGTCCTTACTACACACCATAGCATTTGATTTGATTTTGTTCATTGTTGGATACTTAATTTTCTTAAAAGATTTTTAAGCTGATTGGAAGCAGACTGTTCTCCACAGTCTGTGCCCCCACAGTCACGAGTACAGAACTGACCGTACATCAGGCATTTCGGTGCCTGCGGTTAGATGGACTTGTGTAACGTGCGTGTTTGTATCTCTTCAAGAGCTGGAGAAGGAACGGCAGCGAAGCCTGGGGAAGCCTTTGCTGGGGGGCCCGTTTTCCCTCACAACACATACCGGAGAGCCCAAAACTGACAAAGACTACGTGGGTCAGTGGGTATTGATTTATTTTGGTTTCACTCATTGCCCTGATGTCTGTCCAGAAGAACTAGAAAAAATGATTCAAGTCGTGGATGAGATAGGTAAGCCATCACTGACTATAAAAAGTACATTTACTTAATGTCCTTAACGTTACCACGCTTTTCACGTTCTCGTATTACTGTCGGGTCGGGTGTCGTGATCATTTGGGTTCATTGTGAGAACATAAAATCTCAGCATCGCGCTTGTTCGCTGCTTTGATTCCTGTGACCGTATCCTCTACCAGAGGGAGCTTGTAAATGCCGGGAGGTCTGGTTTCCCGTAGCTCTGCATTGTGCCCCTTCCTTGATCGTAGACGCCCATCACTGACCCTGCCTTCATGCACGTGACACACAGACTGGAAAGTCACTGGTATGGTCTGTGCTGTGCAGTCAGCTGCATTTATGACCAATGAGGAAGCGGGTATGTCCTTAAAATAGATTGTTTCAGGGGATCCAGCCTTTATTGATGATTATCGCCCTGATGATTATTGCGGGGGGCAGACTGCAAACATCAGGTTGGATCAGGACACGAGATAGCCACACGATGTGATCTGGGTAACGTGCACAAACTGGTGCAGGTGTTCGGTAGGATAATTATCTGGTTCCTGCACAGATACTGTGGACATCTGCTCCTCCTGCAGGCCGTCCCATCCCCTGCCCCGCCCCACCCTCTGCACGCGAATGTTCGGTGTCCCTCTGCTTCCTGAACGCCTTGCTGAAGCACTTACTATTGCCGGGGTTCCTCTTCTCCCCTAGAGTGTGAATACTGATCAGTGAGAACTTTCTTTCAGATAATATTCCAACTCTGCCGAATTTAACTCCACTTTTCATCACTATTGACCCAGAAAGGGATACAAAAGAAGCCATCGCAAATTATGTGAAAGGTATGTCTTATTAATAATATTTACATCTCGGGGGCGCCTGGGTGGCTCAGTTGGTTGGGCGACTGCCTTCGGCTCAGGTCATGATCCTGGAGTCCCTGGATCGAGTCCCGCATCGGGCTCCCTGCTCGGCGGGGAGTCTGCTTCTCCCTCTGACCCTCCCCCCTCTCATGTGCTCTCTCTCTCATTCTCTCTCTCTCAAATAAATAAATAAAATCTTTAAAAAAAAAAAAAAATAATAATATTTACATCTCGGGGCACCTGGGTGGATCAGTTAATTAAGCATCCAACCCTCAACTTCAGCTCAGGTCATGATCTCAGGGTCCTGGGATTGAGCCCTGCGTCAGGCTCTCTGCTTAGTGGGGAGTCTGCTGGAGATTCTTTCTCCCTCTGCACCCCCCTCACCCGCTCACACACAGGCTTTTTCTCTCTCTCTCAAATAAATAAATAAAATTAAAATATTAAAAGAATAATAATACTTTACATTTGTTTAAGCTTTTAGAGTTTTTGAAAGATCAACTCATTTGACCTTACATGCCTCGTGAAATAGGACAAATGATATTATCATCAGGTTTAGAGAAGATGAAAAGGTGCGGCTCAGTTGTGACTTTGGCTGATAAGCAAATAAACAAGTTTCTCAATTCCCAATGCACAGCTCTGTTTATTTTGTCACAGGAAAGACTGAACTTGGCCTTCATACATCAACAAAGCTGACAGAACGTTAAGTAGAGAGTGAAAACACATTGCTTCTAATTCCAGCTCTGTACCTCATTCTCTCTGTAAAATTAGGACAAACATAAATCCTGGGAGTGTGTAGGTTGGGAGATTAGAGACTTTATATACAGTTTGAGGTCCTAACACATATTTTATAAGTCCAGAACATTTATTATGACAGAGACACATGTATAACTTCTCATGGGAAAGTTGAAACATCTCCACGTGCAAGTTAAAACCTATGAGAAGGCATTTTTACAGACTAGGTTATGGTAGAATTAAAGATGAATGCTTAGGTCCTTAGGAGCTTGGGCAAGTTGCAGAATTTCTCGGGACTCAGGTTTCCTCAGCTGAAAAATGATGACAATAAAAATCTGTTTTGTTGTTATAGGAGTGACGGGAACGTGGGTGCTGAAAAATCAGGAATTGGAATTTTAATTTTAATTATGGTGAAATTGGTTTAGGCTCTTGGTCAAGGGGACCGATGAATAGTTTTACATTTAATTTTACATATGACACATTGTAACACGTATCGTCTAAAGCTTTGAGGTTATTTAAAAGTATTTTGTGAAGGCCCTGCTGTACCTTCTGTTATTTAACATATTTGCTGAGATATAATCGACATACACTAACACGTAAATATATAAAGTTTACAGTTTGTTACCTTTAGTCATATGTCTGCACTTGTGAAATCATCAAGCAAAACTGGACGTTACCGTCACCCCCAGCGGTTTCCTTGCACCCTTGCTCCTCCCTCCCCTATGCCCCCCTCCTGTCTCCGGGCACCCACTGATCTGCTTTCTGTCGATGTAGGTTAGTTTGCATTTTCTAGAAGTTTATGCGAACAGAGTTATACACTGTATACTCTTTTTTCTTTTTATGGCTTCTTTCAGCATAATGCTTTTGAGACTCATCCACGTTTTCGCCTGTGTCAGCAGTTCACTCTTTTATTGCTGAGCAGTGTTCTGTTGATGGACATTAGAGTTACTTCCAGTTCGGGGCTGCTACAGGGCATTCAAGTCCAAGTCTTTGTATGGACACGTACTTCCATTTCTCTTGAGTAAAAGCATACGAGTAGGTTGTTGGATCGTGTGGTAGGTGCACGTTCATCTTTTTAAGAAACTGATAAACAGTTTTCCAGAGTGGTTGTACATTTTTACATTCCCACCAGCCGCGTGTGAGAGAGCTCTAGCTCCTGCCCATCCTCACCACACTTGATATGGCCGGCCTTTGACTGTAGCCACTTCACTAGCTGTTCGCTGGCCGCTCATCGTGGATTTGCTATGCTTCGCCCTAATGACCCTTGATAGTAAGCATCTGGGACGCCTGGGTGGCTCAGTTGGTTAAAGTATCCAGTCTTGGTTTCAGCCCCGGCCTGATCTTGGGGTGATGAGATCAAGCCCTATGTCAGGCTCCATGCTCAGTAGGGTCTGCTTGGGATTCTCTTTCCATCTCCCACTGCCCCTCCCCTCACTCGCTCGTTCTCTCTCTCAAATAAATCTTCAGAAAAAAAAAAAAATACTAGGGGCGCCTGGGTGGTTCAATCGGTTAAGCATCTGCCTTCAGCTCAGGTCATGCCCAGGGTCCTGGGATCAAGCCCCTCATCGGGCTCCCTGCTCAGCGGAGAGCCTGCTTCTCCCTCTCCCTCTACCTGCTGCTCTGCCTACTTATGCTCTCTCTCTAGCTCTCTGTCAGATAAATAAAATCTTCAAAAATAAAAAAATATTAAGCATCTTTTCGCGTTCTTACCACCTGTATGTCTTCTTTGGTGAAGTGTCTTTTCATATCTTTCGCTCAATTCTATGGGGCTGTTCATTTTACTTGTATTTGTTTATCACGTATATTCTCAATACGAGTCTTTTATCAGGTGTATGATTCACAGACATTTTCTCCCAGTCTGTGGCTTGTCATTTCAGTCTCTTAATGTGGTTTGAAGAGCAGTTTTCAGTTTTTGTTTTTGTTTTTTTAAGATTTTATTTATTTATTTGACAGAGACACAGCGAGAGAGGGAACACAAGCAGGGGGAGTGGGAGAGGGAGAAGCAGGCTTCCCACCAAGCAGGGAGCCCGATGTGGGACTCGATCCCAGGACCCCGGGATCATGACCTGAGCCGAAGGCAGACGCTTAACGACTGAGCCACCCAGGCGCCCCAAGCAGTTTTCAGTTTTGATGAAATCCAGTTTATTAGCATATCCTTTTACAGATAAATCTTTTGGTTTCATTTGTAAGAAATCTTTGCCCAGCCGAAGGTTAGAAAGGTTTATTTTTTCTTGAAGTTTTAGAGTTTTTATTAGATATTTAAGGCGAATGTATGTTCACAGTGTACAGATTTAGCAGGAATTTGAACAATGACATAGTTATTTCCTAAAGCAGGTGTGACTCCTTGGGTGACAAACGATCTCTAGTGTAAGTGTGTTATGTTGTCACCAGTTTGTTACCGCAGGTTAACCAAATCCTAAATGTCCCCAGATGAGGGGAGATGGGAGTTCTCATAACTGAAATGCGAAACCTATACAGTAATATTCTTCACCGGCACATACGTACATCTGTTTAAGCTCTTAGAGTTTTTGAAAGATCCGTTCTTTCAAAATTCTTTACCAGTTGAATTGGAACCGGGGGGAATTTAAAAATATTGAAGTTCATGTGTAGAAAATTACTGCGATTTCAACAGTTTTTTTAAAAAGGTTTGGACATGCAACTAATGTAGACTTCATTCACTCTTCTCTCAGAATGGAAAAGAAAAACAAGCCATCCTGCTTTTTCAGTATCTGAACAGTTTTTCAATTCAGGATGAATAAGAAATGACAGTAGATTTTTTTTCTCTACCTTTGGAAGAAGGTCCTGCTGTTAGGTGTTGGACTGTCATCTCTGTAGTCTGATGAATCCAGGTGTTTTAAGTGACTTCTACCAGCTCACTCCCATGAATCCCAAAAACCGAGCAGCAGATGCATGCAGTGAGATTGTTTGCTGGAAAATGAGATACAGCTGTTGGCCTGGGATGACTGAATCATGAAGCAAACCTTTTTTTCAGGACACAATGAAAAACTGTACTGCTTAATTCAGGACAATATCTGTCTATAAACTTCACATGTCTCAGAATATATTTAAGTATTTAAAAGCAACTAAATTGGGCGCCTGGGTGGCTCAGTCGTTAAGCGTCTGCCTTCGGCTCAGGTCATGATCCCAGGGTCCTGGGATCAAGCCCCACATCGGGCTCCCTGCTCAGCAGGAAGCCTGCTTCTCCCTCTCCCACTCCCCCTGCTTGTGTTCCTGCTCTCGCTCTCTCTCTCTCTGTCAAATAAATAAATAAAATCTTTTTTTAAAAAAAAAGCAACTATATTAACAAAAAATGTGATTTAAATAATTAGAATCCGGGCGCCTGGGTGGCTCAGTTGGTTAAGCGACTGCCTTCGGCTCAGGTCATGATCCTGGAGTCCCTGGATCGAGTCCCGCATCGGGCTCCCTGCTCGGCAGGGAGTCTGCTTCTCCCTCTGACCCTCCCCCCTCTCATGTACTCGCTCTCTCTCATTCTCTCTCTCTCAAATAAATAAATAAAATCTTTAAAAAAAAAAAAAATAAATAAATAAATAATTAGAATCCATTCCCTTCAGATCTTTACAAGATCATTTTGAAAGGATCTGACTTACATATTTATAAAGAACCAGCTTTGGGTTTTGTTGCTTTTCCTCTACCGATTTCCTGTTTTCAGTTTCATTGATTTCTGCTCTCATTCCTTTCTCTGTTCACTTTGGATTTAATTTGCTTTTCTTTCTCTAGCTTCCTAAGGGGGTTATTTAGAGTCCCGATTATAGTCTCTTCTCCAGTGTACGAATTCAGTGCCACAAATATCCCTCAAAGCACTGCTTTGGCTGCATCCCACAAATTTCGATAAGTTGTGTTTTCATTTTCACTTAGTTCAAAATACTTTTCAGTTTCTCTTGAGATTCCTTCTTTGACCCGTGTATTATTCAGAAGTTTTCATCTCCATGTGTCTTGGGCTTTTCCACTTATCTTTCCGATACTGACTTCTCTTTTAACTGCACTGTGGCCTGAGAGCACGTCATACGGTTTCTGTTCTTTTAAATCTGTTGGGGTGCATTTGATGGCCCAGAACATGGCCTGTCTTGGTGAATGTGACTTCTTCATTATGTAGGAGAATTTGCATGTGTTCTGGGTGCATTTCTTTTCCTGTGAATCACGAGGGAGTGTTCAGGGACCCCCAGAAGACAGTGGCAGGAGAGCTGCCTTATAACTGAGACTGGTTTTTAAAGTCCAGGTGGGGGGGGGTTCGCTTGCTGCTCATTTTTCACTGCATTTCTAATTTTTTATTCAGAATTTTCTCCCAAACTGGTTGGCCTGACTGGCAGCAAAGAAGAGATTGATCAAGTGGCCCGAGCATACAGGGTGTATTACAGCCCTGGCCCCAAGGACGAGGATGAGGACTACATAGTAAGTAAATGCTTGGGTGTCACCCACAGGCTGGCTCTCAGGCCCCGCACGGTCCTACAGCTCAAACGACTGGCTTCAGAAATGAAAGAAAGGGGCGCCTGGGTGGCTCAGTCGTTAAGCATCTGCCTTCGGTTCAGGTCATGATCCCAGGGTCCCGGGATCGAGCCCTGCATCAGGCTCCCTGCATAGCGGGGAGTCTGCTTCTCCCTCTGCCCCTCACCCTGCTTGTGCTCTCTCTCTCTCTCAAATAAATAAATAAAATCTTTAAAAAAAAAAAAAAGAAAGGCTGAGATCAGCACAAATTCCTCAGAAATTGGGGATATTTGAAAGGACAATTGAAGTATCGCTTTTTTAAGAATGCTGGTTTAATGTATATTCACTGTTCTCATAACTTCATTGCCTGTTTTCCTTCTTAGTGGCCCATAAAATTATGGGAGGATACACAGTGAGTGGTATTTTAGATTCAGTAGAACGTGATGCTTGGATACCACGTTGGAAATAAAGAGAAGCCATCATTTGGGGGCAACGCTTGTTTGAATTCAGAACATTGTATAGGTTCTCCCTGTGTCCCCAGGGAAGAGCGTAAGAAGCGGTGCAAGGCCCTGGGGACGTGCATTTTTGGAATGCATCAGAGTTCTGAAAAGCAACAGAAAAGAGTGAAAGCCATGAGAAGGTAGACGTTCTGGAAGGTTTATTTTCCTAGCAACTATATGCTTTGCACAACTACGTGTTTGTATTTGCTTCCTGCTGTTGAAGGACAGACGGGGCAGCGCTGGTGCAGCTCTGCGTTGGCATATTCCGCGGCGCTGCCCCACCATCCCGGGGCGGGTGTCCACGTACCTCGTTCCTTCTCTCAGCTGTGCCGTCACAGTGAAACACCACGAAGGGCACCCGCACCGCCTGCCCACCCAGGTTTCTTCTCAAATTGGACGTTTCTTCCTGTCTGTTAATAGTTGACCTTGTGGTAGCAATTCAGATTTCCCCCCGTACCCTGGCTTCTCTGTAACATTGGTTGAGCAAAGCGATTAGTCGTAAGAGTCTATCTACAAACCATGGTTTGGGTCGGAGCGCTCTCAGATCGATGCCCAACTATACCATCAGCTGGCCTTCGTGTGTTACGTAAAATACTTGGGAACATCGGGTTGTGTGGTCTGCTTTGACTGGTTGGTCTTGACTCAGCAAGAACACATCATTTTCATGATACTGTAACCAGTAGGGACAGCTGCGTGCCCTGCAGATCATAAACATAAACATGCCTTTGGGTGCTGAGATTTGTATTCAGTCATAAGGTAGTCCTGCACAGAATCCAGAATGTGAATGGTAACTTTTTTCATTTTAAAAATTAGAATACAGATAAATTTAAGTCTTTTTTCTTTTTTTAGATTTTTATTTATTTATTTGAGAGAGAGCAAGAGCGCGTGAGCACTGGGGAGGGGCGGAGCGAGAGAGAGAAGTAAAGCAGACTCCCCGCTGAGCAAGGAGCCTGACTCGGGGCTCTATTCCAGGACCAAGAGATCATGACCCAAGAGATCATGACCTGAGCCGAAGGCAGGCGCATACCCGACTGAACCACCAGGTGCCCCTGCAGATAAAATATGTAAGTCTCATAGAGACTTCTTGGACCCTCTGGAATTCATGCTAGACCCCATTTTGAGACATACTAGTCTGCTGCACTAAGAATTTGACCTTTTGATCAGAACCAGTGAGTTGTACATCTGAAGCTAATATAACGCTGGATATTATTAACTGCACTGGAATTAAAGTAACCACAAAAAAAGAACCAGTGAGGTCGTTGCTATACATTTGCTAAATCAACCAGTAGGGGGAGGCGCTCTCCAGCTTGTTGGGTCTTTCATTGGTACGCCGTCTGTGCCTTGAGGCCACAGATCTTCATCCACAGGATGGTATGGGAAGCTTCTGTCAAGACTTAAGGGCCTGCAGGGAGTGAGGGAGTGTCTTAACCGAGTGAGGTTTTCTTAATCTCAGGAGCCACAGAAGGGAAGCTTCTGACTCTCGAGCGCCCGTGGAGTCTTCAGACAGATAGTACTTGTCAAGTGGGCAAGCCAGACACTTAGGATTCCGTCGGAAGCTAAGCGTGTACATCACTGCTATGTATATATGGTATTACCTTAGTCTGTGTTACATAGGAAGTGGTTTTGAAAAACACTACAACTTGGGGCGCCTGGGTGGCTCAGTCCGTTAAGCATCCGACTCTTGATTGCAGCTCAGGTCATGGTCTCAGGGTCGTGAGATGAAGCCCTGCGTCAGGCTCTGTGCTCAGCGGGGAGTCTGCTTAAGATTCTCTCTCCCTCTCCCTCTGCCCGCCCCCATGCTCTCGCTCTCTAAAAAAAAAAAATAAGAAAGAAAAATACTACAACAGGCTTTCAAACCCAAGAAAAGATGTTCAGTTCCACCCAAAATGAAAGAATGGGAATTACACAGTGTAATGCCACTTTCTACCTGTTAGATCAGCAGAGGTCAAAAGTTTGAAATATTGTTGAAATCTAGTTTGGGAAAAGAGGGAATACACTGTTGGAGTGGATTTGGAAGAACAGGCACCCACCCTGCGTGGATGATAGGAATTTAAGTGATACACCCTCTTTGGGGGGGCAGTTTGTCACATTTAAAGTGGAATACCTTTTACTTCAGAGATTCTGCTTTGGGGAATTTTTCTATGCCTGCACCCTACAGCACTGTTCTTAGAGAAGACAGAAAACCAAGCAACCGATTTTTAAAGGCTACTGTGTAGGTACTCAGAACGGTGTCCAGTCCCTTGTCAAATGAGAAAGCAGCTACAGTGTGTTGTTACTCCCACGTAGAAGGAAGAAGTGCTGGTGGTGAAAGAAGTAGACACACAGTAATAAGTGCAGGCAGTTTCCCTGGAAGCATCCAGAAGGAACTGGTGACAGTGGTTCCCTCTGAGCACAACGGAGGGACTCTGGGCGTCTGGAACAAGTGGCAGATTTCTGCTGCATACGTTTACTGTATATTCCCATGTGCATTTTTATGTGCACGTTACCTTTTCAAAACATAATGTGTCCAGAAAACTCACCCATCAGAAAAGCCGCAGAGATTGTGGCAACGAGCTGGTAGAAGGGGTGGACTGTGAAAGTGGACAGACCCGGATGTAAGCTTAGGTCTGGCACTTACTAATGATTTAACTTACTCTCGAGCCCTTTGGATCGCTTGTAGAGGAGGAGGATACCTGGTTCCGGGACGAAGGCGGCGTGAGAAAGAGCGTGTCAGTCCACACCAGCTTCCTTTCTCTATCCTAGGAACTACTCACACTTTAAAGCACTCTGTGTTAGAGACACACGGCGATTCGCTCTGCCCACAAGCCACTGAACGTCGAGACGTGACCACTGACCAGTTTGGCAGATGCGGATGGAACAATATTTTCACTCCATATTAGAGAGTAACTTATATTAAGCACACTCGTAAGAGAAATCCACTGGAGTTCTAGTCTCTTTTAAGGGAGAGAGAGAATAGAGTGGGAAAAAGGAAGAAGTAGGGAGAAAGATGGAGGCCGGAGACTCTGCTGTGACTGTCGGATGTGTGGAGAAGTGCAGCTCCCCTGTCCTCCGTGTCCTGCTCCTGCAGTAGGTTATTCCAAGACACATGAAATCAGCAGCTGTTTGAGCTCTTGGCGTACATTCCTTCCTTATGCACGCAGGCAAGTGGCTCTTTCCATTTGCTCTCTCCTTGTGAATGTGTGTATATAAAGAAGTAATAACCTCACAGACCTATAATGTGTGGCGGGTACATTTGGGGGTGGCTCCGGTTTGGTATGTGTGATCGTATTTCTGTCTTTCTTTTTGTCTTGCCAAATAGCAATCAAGCCTGCAATAAATTCCAAGGACTCTAGGCGCCAAGTCTTCTCATTTAAACTGGGATTTGGTGGAAGCATATAAATAAAAAAATTGATGACTAATCTAAGCCCAAGTTAGAGCTAGGAATGTTTTCAGAGCTTTGCCTGGAAAACAGATAATAAATTGAAGGTGACTCCTTGGAGGTGCAGCATTTCCGGCTCCTAAGGAGTTACCAGGTCATCTGCTTCTGATAGGATCATTCAGCGTAGTAGATACAAATTTCCTGGGGGGGCAACCCTTGTTTTCACGTTTCCGTTTGCATCACTGATAATCAGGACTAAATATTGTGCTGAAATTTATAAATTACATACTTAACAGTAGTGGTGGGTTTTCTGGATTCTCCTAAAAGGTGGTAGGCAGCATTTGGGAATAATGAGGAATAATACACACACACACACACACACACACATTTATGCACATATTCCTAAAGCAGTAGTCAGTTGTTGGAAGTGGATTCTCGGGGATTGTGTGGACGCGCCTGTCACGGATGGAACCACCAGAAGTCCAAGTTCTACCTGCTGTTTAAAGCAGTAGTCAGTGCAGAGTTCTGTAACACACAAGATTTTAGATACTTGTCACCGTGAATTTATTACAGTAGGCTTAGACCCATTCTGTAAATGACCACTATTACAAAGGCTATTTAAGCATTAATGTGAAATTCTCTCCTGCAGTATTTACTCAGTAGAATAAGCAGCGTATTTCAGTAATCTTTTTGTCCTTTCTCTCCCTCCTCCCCCCTTTCTCTGCAGGTGGATCATACAATAATCATGTACTTGATTGGACCAGATGGTCAATTCCTAGATTATTTTGGCCAGAACAAGAAGAATGCAGAAATTGCAGGTTCCATTGCCGCGCACATGAGGGAACACAGGAGGAAGAGCTAGCCAGAGCCACGGTGCCGGCCGCGTGTTCTCTTGTGGAAGAGGAAAAAAGCTTTGTCTCCCATAGGAGCCAAGATACACACACACACACACACACACACGCACATGCAACCTACAGAATGGCCTTCGCACCACAAGAGCATCTTGTCTACTATCTGAGAGCTGTCCGACCCAAACCGTGGACAGGGCATGTTACCCTTGGGTTCCACCAAGATAGTTCTTGGAACTGTAAAGATTGCAACCGAACAGTCACTTGAGCCCAGAGGACCAAGTTAGCGTGAGGCCGGTGGAGGGGACCTCGGGAAGCAGGAAAGGCACGGCAGCTGCATTTCCCCACGTCAGCAGGGCCCTCAGATCAGCGTTGCTGCCCCTCTGGTGCCCTGGATCCTTGTCCACGGTGCGGGCCTGAATTTCCAGGAAGAGTGAAATTTCCATAGTGCCCTTGATTCTCCTCTTCGAGTTCTTGGTGGCTGCTGACAGTCAAATCAGGCTCTTGGACGTCGTGGTTAATCTGTAGACCTGAAAGCGCACGTGTCTATAGTCCCGTGGGTTAGCAGATCTCACGGTCAGTTTTGCATTGTGTTCCCCTGGAAGTACCTGCTGCGTTTACTAATGAAGAGGAAATCTATTGCTAGGTCAGTTTCTCTAGGAATCTTTTATGTGATTGTTATTTAAATGTGCGGGGTTTTCAGTGACCTGCCAAACGGAGGAAGGCCATCTTGATCGTGGCTGTAATACAGGGTACTTGTCTGCCCGGACTGGGTTGCCGTGGGTGTGAAATAAAGGTGTGTTGAGTTTTGCAAGCATGACTTTTCTCATGGGTGAGTTGTGGGTGCGCACGCGGCAGCACACGGCCCTCGGAGCAGAGACCCACGGCCTCGGGGGGCCTCTTGGGTGCTTGTTAAAGCCCCGGTTCCCGGCCAGAGCTGGATTCGCGGGGTCCGGGGTGGGATGTGGACCCCTGCGCTCGTAAGCAACCTGCAGGTGGCCCGGTGCTGGCAGCCTGGGGACCGTGCCTGGTGAGACTTCTGTGGGGAAGCAAGGCTTTGAAATGGGCAGGTGAAAATGTGACCAGCTTTTGGTGTGACCGTCAAAAGTGCTGTGCACCCAGCCGTCCAGGAAAATGACTGTCTAGTGGTGGGACGAATCTTCCGTTTGTGAATTCCGCTTCCCTGGGCATCTGGGCTTGACCGTCCCTTTCTTCCCCCTGAAGCTGCTCCCCAGGGCAGCTCTGGAAGGTCTTCAGTAAATCCTAACACGTGGGTATCCTTTCTGGTCAGACGACAGGTTCTTACACAGCACTTGGGTTTCACATGCACGTGAGCCAGGCCTGTCTTGGTTTTTTAAACTCTCGCTAATTACATCAAGCCTACTAAAAATACGACAAAGTATGCTAAAAAGAAAAATCGTAAACTTTGCAATGGTTCTGTGGGCTGTATTGTGTCCCCCCAGGATTCAAATCGCCCCTAGCACCTCACAGTGTGGCGGTATTGGGGGCAGAGGGTCTTTAGAGGTGACTGAGTGTAAATGAGGCCATGAGTGTGGGCCCTTGGCCGGTGTGACCGGCGTCCCTGAAGAAGGGGAGACCCCAGCTCCACGAGAAGCCACCTCCGCCGACCCCTTGCTCTCGGGCTCGGAGGCCCCAGCGCCGTGGGAAGATGGGTGTCTGTTTAAGTCCCCGGTGTGCAGGGCTCCCCGAGGGGCAGGCTCCCTGAGAGACAACCACAGATCGAGTTCATGGCAAGTCCAGGCTGGAACACCTTTGCTAGGAACCTTGTCAAGAAGGCGAGACTTCACCAAAGGGCCAGTCTCATGTGACAAAAAAGATACTAAATAGGGGCGCCGGGGGTGGGGGTGGGGGTTGCTCTGTCAATTGAGCGTCTCTGACTCTTGATCTGAGCTCAGGTCTTGATCTCAGGATTGTGAGTCCAAGCCCCACATTGGGCTCCACCCTGGGTGTGGAGCTTACTTTAAAAAGAAAAAGAGAAAAGAAAAAAAGGTACTAAATATCTAAAATGCCAGACATCAGAAAAGAGGGTCTGTTTTAAGCCCCGGAACATTTGTGCGGATCGCTTTGCCGACGGCTTGCTCCCGATAAAACACAGTCCTCATTCTCAGCTGTTGCAGGTTAGAGCTGGTGTCATGATCCAGAAAGGGACCAGCAGCTCTTGAAGAAACATATTTCCCCTTCATTCCAGTGTCAAGTTCAAAGGCTTAGAGTCAGGATGTTAGCAGCAGGGAAAGGGGCCTCGGAGATGAAGTCCAAATCTCTTTTCACTCATGAGGGGACAGTCCCTGGGTTCTGAACCTAGATTAGAACTCGGGTCCCCGTGTCCAGTCAAGCCCCAGTGTGTTCCCTGCCCTGGGGGAGGGGGGTGGCTTACAGTGACCCTTGGAATCCAACCAAACCTGGGGGTGCTGTGTGCTGGGCAGGTAGCCTTTCAATCATGAATTTGGGGAAATCAGAATCAAGGCTGCCTTACAACAAAGTATCACTTGTAGATCTTTACCTGGGTCACTTAGAGTGCTCGCGCTGGACTCTTCATAGAGTTAATATTTCTAGAAATGGCCGTTGTTTATTTGAAAATTCTAAGAGTCCGGCCCGTGCAGGAGGCTGGGAAGTATTTAATGCATCCGGCTGTCCACGAGGCGGCCCATCACCTGAGGTCTAGGCGCTGAGACTCACTGAACCACCCATTCGGTCCATCTGCAGTAAAACACCCATGAGTTGGGAGGCTGATGTGAACCCAGTAAGGTGATTTGAAGTCAAAAATGTATCTGCACTGAGGTATTTTAAAATACTTATTGCTTTTAAATGTGTGAGTAAAAAATCAAACTTCTCAAATCATCCATGATCCCTCAAATAATATCTTTCTTAAAAATGTTTCATATAGTACAATTTAAATCTCTGCATGTGTGTGTGAGAGAGAGCTACCTTTAAAAGAGCAGTCACCCATGCAGACATTTTTATTCCTTAACACCTCTAGAACTTAGGAGGTCATCATTTGCTATTCATTTTTAAAAGGTATTTTAAAGGTGATTGGTTCTTCCACAATTTCATTATATCTTCAGTAAAGAAAATTTGGAATATACAGAAAAGTTGAAGTAATTTTGAAATCACCATTATTCCAATACCAGGAAACAATATTGGGATGCATTTCCCTTGAATCATCATGTTAAAATCTCTTCTTACGCCAGAAACTCACGAGTGTACCCCTTTATAAAGTGAGTCAGGACACTGCAGGCTCGAGCCCCTCTTCCCCACTGCTCCCTGCGCCCCCTGACAAGCACCTGCGGCTTAGTGTTGGGTGGGCATCTTCCCAGAGCCTCGAGGGTCCAGTCGGGCTCAAGTTACAAACTCGAAGCTAAACGTGTTACTGCTGTGACTCGCACAGATGTTACCGGTTTTTATATGACTGGTAATTGTTATTTTTTTATTATATTATTGCATATTGGTTTTATTATTGAGTTTGGTAAATATTGAAATTAGCCCAGTATTCCTGCCAAGATTCTGTGGTGGATTAGCCAGAGAAAAAATAGTTTTCAGGGCGATCTTCACTTGTCCTCTCAGTGCTCCCCTGACCCCATCTCACGAGCACGTGCACACACACACACACACACACACACACACAAGCATCTGCCTTTGGCTCAGGTCATGATCCCAGGGTCCTGGGATCGAGTCCCGCATCGGGCTCCCTGCTCAGCACGGAGCCTGCTTCTCCCTGTGCTTGCTGCTCCCCCTGCTTGTGCTCTCGCTCTCTCTCTCTCTCAAATAAATAAATAAAATCTTTAAAAAAAAATACAATGCAAGCTAAGTTAACCCTTCCAAGCCTCTTCTCTTGCCCGTGGCCTGGGAATACTACCAGCAGGGCCGCCGGGCGGGTCCCCCCGCAAAGTTATGTAAGAACACCAGCACATGCCTAGCAGGTGAGGGCTGCCATTATTTTGGTCTCGGTGCGGGTGCCGATTTGGGGCTTGACAGATGGTGTGGACAAGTGGGTTCGGTTATAAGTGCTTCCTGCCCTCCCTCAGTCACCGCTCCGCTTCAGCCCGCCTGGGGGGATGCTGACTCCTGACAGGCTCCCGCCCATTCGGCCCCCCACGCCCATGGGGTCATGTTGCCTTCATGAACCGTTCACACCTGCTTGGTTAAATGGCATTCGAATGTAGAGACAAGTTTCTTGGAAAAACCGTAAAGTTCGAACCAGAAACCTGGGGCATTGGGTCTTGACACAGAACACCAGGGCACGGTCATATGGTAGGAGCTGGCAGCCCACTGGGGTTCTTGCTCAAGGCACAGAGGCCCCATGAAGCCCCCTTACCTTTAGTGAGGCAGACAGACTATAAACAAATAGGTTCAATGGCATCAGAGAGTAGTAAGTGCTATGAAGAAACCAAGGTCTGGGGAGTGATGGGGAGGACGGGCATTAATTGGTCATGGGAGGGTCCTTCGGGGGGTGACCATCTGAAACCGTGTGAGTGAGCCATGTGAGTGTCTTGGGGGTGGGGGGGTCTTCCAGCACCAGGGCCGTGACCCCAGTAAGAGCAGCAAGGAGGCCAATGCCACAGCAGCCTGCTGAGTCAGGGAGGATGGGACGGAGACGCTGGGGAAGGGGCTGGGGGTCACACGCTGGGCAGGGCCAGGACTCTGGCTCTACTGTGAGCGTCGGGGGATGGGGGAAGCCCGGGAAGGGCTGAGAGCAAGAGCCTGGCCTGACCCATGCGCGCAGGGCGCCCGCTGTGATTGCTGCTTTGGTTCATGAGAGGAGTCAGGAGGCTAATGTCTCCCCTCATGGGAGGTCTTAAAAGTCACGCACCCTGTGTATCTTCCAGGAGAAATCGCTGGCCACTTAATCGAAAGCAAAGTTTTCTTTTTTCTTTTCACTGTGGAAATTTTAAAACCTAATCAAAGTGTAGAATCGTTTAGTGAACTTGATGTGCCCACCGCCAAGCTTCGATAATGATTGCTGTGGGGCCAATGTTTCATCTACACCTGCACCCACTCCCACCCACCCCAATCCCACGTGTATGCCTCTCTGAAAGATACCAGCTCTGTCTTTGCAAAACAAAGTCACAATCCCATCATCACCTCACAACAAGCTGTGTGTCTTGTTTCTTGTTTAATAGTAGCCAATACCCCATCAGTGAAAGCTCAGGTTTACCGCTGGATCCTTTGCTGCAAGAAGCCACGACACCATTCATCCCGGAGGCGTGTTCTGTCCGTGTGGCACATGAGACTCTGGGCCCACGTCTGCACTCAGCGTCAGGACGACACGAGGGGTTTCGAGGGCCACGGCCCCTGCAAGCCCGCCCCCACGCCGTTCCCACTCAGGAGTGGCGGTATTTGGGTTGGACCAGATTAGAAAGACACCCCCCCCATCTTAGTTGTTTCATTTGTACGACAGGAATAACTGTGAGCACGAAGTGAGGCGCTGTGAGAACAGGGAAGACTAGTGGACAGTCATCAC